>NW_027273884.1:5210000-5810000 GCF_046630095.1 Trachinotus anak
AGAGAAGATGTTCAAGAAAGAGTGGGGGAAAAGGAAACCAAAACCAACACAATACGGACTTTTTGCCACTATTTGTTCCTTATTTCTTTTGCGTAAGCTACACAATTAAAACTAACAGCAGCTCAAATTCAGAAGCACTTGATAGCAGTCACACACATACTGGTGACAGTTGCAGCTTAAATTTAAGATATTTAAGATAGATAGATAATTTAAGATCAAGATATAATGCAAATATTGGCAGAGGCAGGACTCTATGGAGCCGTGGTCCTGTTGTTCTGGATAAACATTGTAACTGAATGCCATGGGGGCAGCTAGACCTCCAGGATTTTTGACAGACTGACTTGTTGATCCAGACTGTATGCCCAAACTTACACAGTGGTGTATCATACCTTGCCCCGACCTCAGGTGACTGTAGCCAGTCAGTAGCTTTCATGTCCAAAAAGAAGAATTTGTTTTATGTAAGTAGCCTCAAGCCTGGCCTGTGTTTGAACCCTGCCTTTGTTGTTCAAGACAATTCTTCCTATCTTCTCCTTGGACCTTGCTGGCTCATCATCATTTTCTGACATAGAACTAAATTTAGTTCTAATCCTGTCTGTTTCCTGTCAGGTTCATTTTTAATAACATACAATTAAAAAAACATTTAATGTAGGTCTTTTTCAACATATTTTCACCTTAATGGGAACATACACCAATCTAAGGTGGCTGTGGCTCAGGAGGTAGAGCAGTTCACCCACTAATCAGAAGGTCAACAGTTCAATCACTGGCTCCTCTAGTCTGTGTTTGCATCTGTGTCTGTATATGTATGAATGTGTGTGTGAATGGGTGAATGTGGGATGTATTGTAAATCGCTTTTAGAAAAAAGCACTATGTCAGTGCAGTTCATTTACCATTTTCCTATTTTGTTTTGATGTGGATGTTATACGTACGTTGCCAGTGTATGTTGCTCTTTATGCTCTTTTGGAGAGACATGCAACCTCTCAAGTAGCTCTCAGGAAGCTCAGTAGCAGGTGTGTGACATGCACACACACAGTGACACTGTATTGTTACTATGTTTGTTATATCTTCAGCCTTACCTTATGAATGCTTCCCTCATTGCATGGACCTAATCTGCCTTTGTAATACACAGTGCAGCTTGGTTTGAAGCCTCAGTTACCTTCAGGTTCATCTTGCTGAACAACCCCACTCTGACCTCTCTCTGTGAAACGCCCTCCACTCTCTATTTGAGCAGATCTGAAGGCTCATGTTAACTCAGCATACCCAAATTGGCAGACTTTTTGCAGGTTGCATGCTATACCAATCACACACCAGGGCCGTGGTGAGCCACTTGAATAAACCAAGTAAACCTGAACTTGAGGTGAAGTTCATAACATTTCATCAATACTTGTTTGTTTTAGTTTAGTTGCTGCAGTGCTCAAAAACATCACCTAATTTTCCTCCAGATAACTTCTTGACCCCGTGTCTCACAGTAAGCTCCTGTTGTCTTCAAGGCACCTGTCCTTTTCACCTCTTGCAGTATATTTGCCCCTTGCCCCCACCTCAGTGCCTTTCCTGCAACTCTCCTGCACCCCTACTCTACAGTGAAGCAACTCATATTGATTTTGTTTGGACCAGTTGATAACATGGCAAATAACAAAAAGATAGGGTTTGGGTCAGAAATGGGTAGAAATGTCCTTTAAGTAGCTGCTTCAATTAAGTGATTAGTAAGTTGTTGTTTTATACAATTTAATACAATTTAAGATAATGAATATCTGCAGGAATTACTGGTTTAAGAAGCTGCTATAGAAACCCCAGTCTCTGTGTTGTGCTGTTTAAAACTTTGTTGCAGGAATCCTAGAATATAGTGTGTCCTGTGGCCTTGTCATTTGGATTGTGGTAGTCTGTGCTCCAGTCTAGGGGAAATAGTTACTACTTTAATAATTATTGGAAGAAGAGACATATTTGGTGCTGTGCGTCCTTTGTTCTTCTCCTTTCTCTTATCCATTAGTGTTTTATCACTTGTGCTAAGAAAAGTTCAATTGAGGAGTTGGAAGCTTTGAATCTTGAGAAAATTAAAGCTCCATGTACACAATAGTTCCACAGCTTTGTTTGCACCCAAGCCAAGGAGCAATTATATATTATCTGGGATGTGCCTCAAGGCCACTTACTGTATATTGTATGTTTACCCATAAATTCTAATACATATCAACAATGCACAGTGAAAGCTTTGACTGTAAAGACTGTAAACCGCCCCTATCCACTGGCATCCTGACAGTATGTTACTGTGCTGAATACATTTTAAAACACGGATCTCATTTGTAGTCAAAACATACAGAAAAGTAGCAGCTCAGTCAGCCTTGTGATGCAGTTTTGCCTTGTGATGCAGTTTTGCCTTGTAATGCAGTTTTGCTGACACAGAGTTTTGTTGTCGTTGTATAAGGTCTCCAGCACTGGTCATGTCTATAACATCAAGATAAATTTATTCATCAAGTACAATAAATGCACAGGGATCTGTCTAGGTTATATCAAACAGCTATAGTACAGCAACAACATGTTTAATGGAAATGTATACAGTGTGGACACTGATTAAAGATCTATATAGCAGACACTGTGTACATATGCACTAATATATAAATTGTAGTGATTATCTACTAATGATCTAACTCAGCTGTTAGTAGTTTCCAAGTTTTCCTCCTTAGTAACCCAGTGTTGTGTTGTTGTAAAGGTAACCCAGTGTCCGCAGTGGTGACATGTAACCTGTTTGTGATTCCTGCTCTGAGGAAGATGCAAGGCATTCTGGATCCTAGACCTACTATTATTAAAGCTAGGGTAAGAGACACACACGCACACACACACACACACACACACACACACACACACACACACACACACACACACACACACACACACACACACACATACACACATACACACACGTTAAATGTGGAGACACTCCTTCAACCAACAAGGCACCTTTGAAAGTTACTGTGGAGAGGCACCAGATGAAGCGGAACCTTCCTGTGGCAGATCATCACAGTAACATACGTTACACGACTAAAACTGACTTTCAGTTCCAAATGAGAAATCCACTGTGAGAAAGAATGCACACCCAACCGTACCCTTGTAGTAGTCACATAAAAGTTGTGGATGCCTGGATCCACAGGCTCACATGGCTATTTGTTTGGCTACAGATGTCTCTGTGTCACAATAATAAATATTACAACATATCACACATAAGCATATTTGTGCCACAAATGATAGTGATGTTTCGAGATGAGCATTATTTTAGAGCCACTGTAAATTGGCTCAATAACAAAAGAAGTTGTAATAATTTATGTAGTAACTGTTAAAGCAGCATTTTGACATTGTAGGAATGGGCTTATTTACTCTCTTGCTGAGACCAAGAAGAGAAGATTGACACTACTGTAAATGTGTAGCAGGAGCCAGCGGACGGTCAGCTTAACGTAAGGATAGGAAATGGGCAAAGAGCTCATCTGGCTCTGTCCACAGTGAACAAAACCAACCTACCAGCTCCTCTAAAGCGCAAAATATAAGCATGTTCCCTAAAAAATCCCTAAAAACCATTCTTTAAAATATGAAGCAGTGGGTTTGGACAATATAAGTATTTAAACGTTAGTAAATCAATAACCTTTGTGTGTGTGTGTTACAGCTTTCCTGTGATGTTAAGCTGGATCCCAGACCAGAGTACCACCGCTGTATTCTCACCTGGCATCACCAGGAGCCACTGCCCTGGGCACAGAGCACAGGTACACACACACACACACTCACAGAGAGAGAGAGCGAGAGAAACATTCTATGCAACTTACACAAGCATGTTCTCTGTCCCTCTCTCTGCAGGCAACCAGGTATCCAGCAGGCTGATGTCAATGCGTAGCGCCAACGGCCTTCTGATGTTACCTCCTAAAACAGAGCAGTATGTTGAGCTACATAAGGGAGAGGTTGTGGACGTCATGGTAATCGGACGGCTATGATGCAGGTACATCATGCTCTGGTCTTTTTCATTTACCTGTCGTCGAACTGGAGACCTGTAAATATGTTTTACATTATCACAAAGGCGGGAAAAACACTGACACTAACAATCCCCCAAACTGTTTTTCTCCCCAGACTTCAATTTCAGTTGCCACCAGTTACCATGGCAGTGCCAGGACTTCCTGTCTGGACAGGAAATGGGCGGGCGGCAGGAAGTGATGCATGTCTACCTGGTCACCATTAGCTGTAATGTCATATGCAACAGCCAATTGGAGCCAGTGCAGGCGGAATCCTCATTGGTCTGCTCTGAGGAGATCACTGTATTTCAATGACGAAAAAAAAGAGAAAACAAATATATAAAATATGAGATTTATTCTGTAATATTATTACTATCCTGATGATAATGATTATTATTATTCTTAATTAATATTCTATTTATTATTATTGATTGAATATTATCATCTTAGTAGTAATCATGCCCTCGTCTCTCCTCTTCATTTGCTTTGTGCGTTTAACATGTTCCCCTGGTAGATATAGAGATGTAGAGACTTCCCCTTTCTCCCTCCATCTCTCCTGACCCTCTCTCCACCTCCTTTCTCTTCTTCTTTTTCTACTTCCTTCTCTGCTGTGGCGTCCTTTTTCCAGATACTCCTTGATGAACCGTCCCAGCAGTATTTACTACATCTCCTCCTGTAACACACTGACCCTAACATCAATATTGACAGATATGAACTAAAGACATTATAAAGACATGTTTTGTTGAAGCTGCTGATATAGTTTTGAAGCCGCTGATATAGTTTGTGCCAGTACAGTAAATATAACTTTTTTGCCAAAAAAAAGGAAAACATACAAGGATCCTCTGTATTTTTTTTTTGTTTGTTTGTTTGTTTTGTTTTTTTTGTCCATCCAACACTTTCCAACCACACAGAGACACTAAAGCTCATTCTGACTCTGAAGCCATGACACTCCTGTGAGTGGCATATTGGCTCAGTTTGAAGGCATGACTTAAATCCTCCCTCACCACACTGGAATCCTCTGCTCTGACATCAAATATGAACAATAATATAATACATAATGACTTTTATGACCTGTGGTTGTATCAGAGGTGGACCACACTTGCAGTATTAGTATTAAGCTAACCCTGCATTCAAGTGCTGTTTGATTTAGATTAGTTTAAGGTTTACACCATAACACAACATTATGAAATCGAAATACTTAAACAGTGCTTGATAAAAGTGGATGTGCATTTTTAAAATGATTTTTAAAAAAAAGGCTGACTTTACTCAATATTTTTCATCTGATGATAAAATCCCTGGAAAAGACTAAAACCAGCAATATGTTGTATTAGTGTGTCTCAGTCTGACTGCCCCACCCTGCCTGTGGCTCTCAGTCACAACCAAATTGGTTCCTACTGAAGATAAAAATCTTTAAAGGGGTAGTTTGACATTTTAGGAAATACTTTCATTCACTTTGTTGCTGAGAGTTACATGAGTTACATTAAACATTGGAAGCAGGGGGGAAAAACAGCTAGCCAGGCTCTGTGCAAAGGTAACAAAATCTACCTACCTCCACCACCTACTGCTTTAAAACAGGTCAGAAACATAGAGCCCCAACTTTTTAAAAGGCTCAGTAATTTCCTAAAACAGCTGGGCAGTGTAGTTTTACTCCAACATAAAGTATAGTGCATTTATTGCGGACTACTTTCAGTGGTGGATTAATAAACTACAGGAAGGAACATGTCACCCAGTGCAGCACAATGTCTCACTGATGTGTTTTAATAGTTTCTGGGCAACTAAGAGGATACACACACACAGTACTTGTTAGTTGAATACATTCATTGTTGGTTTTGGTGTTTTTAAGGATTTTTCTAAAACTAAGAAAAATACAGATTATCATTATCATCATTCTTTCTGTCATTCTTACAGCTTGTCTCAAAGGCTGGCTTCGTTTTTTGGCTAATCAGGAGCCTCCATCTTATTTCCAGTTTTTACCCATAAACCACGCGAATGTGAACGTAAGAACATGAATGAGTTGTGATGTACGATATTCTAACTCAGAGAAACTCTGACCTGACATCACTTGAAAGCAGGGTGTCACATTCAGGTGCTCAGAAACTATACAACTGGTGTATTTCTACCATGACAGTGTTAAGGTGCTTGTTAAAGTCAAAAATATCAATACACTTCAAGGATGTGTATCAAATTACATCATTTGACTGCTTCTCTCTCTATGTACTGTATCTAGTCTGAGCAACACTGGGAAACACAGAAAACCTTGTGTGATATTCAGCCCACTTCAAGAGCTTAGTTTCTGCCTAACAAAAGTAGACCTGTTAGTTGCAGTGTCCTGCTGATAAAACACTGACCTTAAATTGTTTACCAGTTAACAAGGACCATTCAAATGCATCAGATGCAGTCTGTGAGTCCCAAGCATTCACCAGTGCACCATACCTTAACCCCTCTAGTTCCCCTGAAGTTCCCCTGATTCTTCCTATCAGTGTGGTCAGTGCCAAACAAACCCACATGGTCAAAGGTCTAAATGCTGCATTTAGGTCATATTGGAATGACTGGTGCAAAGCTGTGACACTTGAATTTAATGGTACTTGATGCCACTAAAATGACAGAATTGACAAATCGTTTTTCCTAGATGTCATTTCCTGCTGCTGATTTTTCTTGTTTCACTTAAGCCAAGAAATATAAAGTGAACATTATTTCCAGATAGGAAGCTCATCTCTCCAATCTTTCCTCTATGATCTGAATACTGCACTTGTCAGTATGCGTGGCCTTTGACCCCCCCTCTCCTTATAGGGCAGATGCCTCCACCTTTCCCCTTGGTCCTCCCTCTTCTCATCTTCCTCTTTTCCTCCCTTCTTCACACTTGCATGCCCATAAAGGGGGGCGTGTCTTTCTCTTTGGGCAGGATTCATTCCAGGTGTGAGACCAGGGTGCAGCACCTGGGTGTGGCTTCTGATCTGACTAAATGGTACATTTATTATAATTCTTGATGTGATTATTGGTGCATAGGAAGAGTTTTCAAAGTCAAGGCTCTGGTACCAACACTGTCTTCTCATTTATTACTTTGGCTCAGATGTCAGAAACTTCCCATTTACCTCAAACGCACCATATATTTATATGTGGCTCATGCTGAGTTCATGCCATGTAATACAAAGTGGGTGACAATTTTCTTAAGAGTTCAAAGGTAGGCATTCATTCACTGGAAGGCCCACATCCCCCAAAAAAGTGTTGAATTAAAACACTCACCACGTTTGTTTTTTTTCCCCCCACATTTGGCAGCTCACATTTACGGTAAACCCATTATGACATGAACACAGCATCAGAGCGTGTCCTGGCACCTGCCCAAGGAGGACCAATCAAACCCAGATAGATTCATTTGAGTAAGAAGAAGCAGGTTATTGTTAAACTGCCTTTGTACTGAGTGATTCATTACACTGGACTGAACTCAGTGTCACGTTGCACATACTATAAACTATGACCAGCACTTGTAATGAAGCAATGACACAGCATTCTACCACTACTGTGTAAATATGATGAAGAGGATGTTTTTTCTGTAATGATATCATTGAAACTGAAGATGAATTAATAAAAAATAATCCTGATTATTCTGTACCTTTTGTTTGGGCAAGTTGCTTTTCCTCAAAGTCAGTGATATAATAACAAAAATGGTCATCACTGATGTCTGTGTGTCTCTGAAATAGATTTATTCAACAGGAAAATCTATGATACAAGTTAATGTGAAACTGATTATTCTATTTCACATTTTCGCCTTAATCGTGGATTTTATGTAAAACGAAACCCCAGATAAATGTTTTATATGCACATTTCAAACAGACAGAAATTGCCAAACCCAAAGAGGATGATTATTCTTTATTTGTTTGCATTTTTCTTCCCCTTTGTTGTTTTCCATGACTGTGAAAATAGTCTCTGACAATCAAGCCCAATGTAATTACCATATTTTTCTGTTACATGTGTTCTCTTGAGAAATTGATTTTTTCCTCATTATTGTTCTCATACTTGTGTTGAGTAGTAGAGCACCAGATTTCCTTTTATATATCTAGAAAGACTACAAAAGCTACTATTGTAACCCAGTGTTTTAATATTGTGAATCAAAGCATTGCTTTGAACCCCTGACCTCATCTATATCTGGGACTGGCATTAGCACTTGGGAAAATACGTGGCTTTAATAATAATATGAGGTAAATATTAATGTATCCTACACATTTTCAGATGCTTTTTTCAATGTTTCTGCCCATGTCTGTGGTAAATCTTGTCTTCTTTGATACAAATTCAGCAGCAGTAATAAGCCCGCTGTACAGTGCTGACGTAGCTTCAACAGTTGAATCGAGCTGTTGGCTTGCTGGCTCCGCCCCTTGTCTGGAGGTGGAAGTGACAGTCTGAGGAGGAGGAGGGGCAGGGGAGAGGTCTGCGCCACTGGGTCCAATAGACGAGCGGCAGGGCTGTCAGACCGAAACTGAATTAGAATAATAAAGCCAGAAATACAAGTGGTTGGATTAAAACTAGCACTTATTTAAGAGTTCCCGGTTGGATTTAGCAGTGAAGGGAGAACGCAGACGGCTCAGACACAGTGAGTATTACAGTGTTTTCGGTCTGCTCTGAAGTGGCTTTGTTATCAACAGGTGCTGCAGGAAGCAGCAAGTTAGCCAGTTAGCTGCTAACGCTAGCCTAATAACGTTCAGTAAAATTAAGCCACAGTTGCTAAATAAAGTAGGTTTTTGTGGCGGTGGGTCGCTAAACTGATGGGAAAGGTTTATGCCAACTGAAGGCACTGTATCTTTACTGAAAATGAAGCTAATTCATGCCTTGATACTTTTGGGTGACTTTGATCGTACAATTGGCGAAACAAAACAGTAATTTCTCTAAGCTAACGTCACTCACTTAGCATGATTTGTAGTTGCTTTGTGTCTCTTTCAGTTAGGTAGTCAGCTCTGACTTTGTCAGATACAGAAAGAAAGTACCTTGTTAGCGCTACATGCTGACATTATGTAATTGTTAACAACAGCGGACTGTGTTCATCTGACGTTAGCGCTGGCTAATGTTGAACGTTACTGTGTTTTGTGCTTGTCAGGACAGACACATGTCCCTTGAGATAAGAGTTAGGACTGTTAATGAATCGAGACTTTCAAATGCTGACAAAATCTGTAGTTGGTAGCATCTGGGGAAACAAGAACATATGTTTTACCCAAAGGTCTTACCAGCTGTATGCTTACAATAAAAGTAAAAGATAGAAATAACTTAAATATTTCTCGAATGAAGTAACCTTATCAGCATTAGAGGACCTTGTCTGTTGGGGTGTGCCAACATATGATTGCACCAGTGCTATTGAAAACAGCATTCGTGGCAAAAGTGACTTAATGCGATTTTCTTTCCTTTAAATTTAATCTGATTTGTAATCCTTGTGAATGTCAAATGTATTGTAAAATGGTACAATAGCACACAGATGGTGAGGGTCAATGATTCAGGGTACAAAGCCCAAATACAAAAATTTCTAGCTACAGTGTAAACGAGGAGGATGAGTTTGAATAAATACAGACACAGACATGTAAAGACGGCAGAGGAAGGCTTAGATTTTACCCAGTGAATGTGTTATCAGTGACAAGGCGCTGTCTTGATAAGCACTGACACTGAAATCACTTAATATCAGTGAATGATTCTCCCTTTGCAGTGCTATACTGTGTGCCTGAGGCTGTCAGGACGGATTTGATGATAACAGTATGGTGCTTTATCTGGCACATTGGATCCAGGGAGCAAACACTTAATGACTAGTTAAATTTGAAATACACCCAATAACTGGTCAGATTTAGGAACGTAAACTTGGGAGTGGAAAACTGTTAAAATTGGTTTTGAAATACAACTTTCATCTGTTGCATTCAATACAGAATTGTTTGGTTTGCACATTTGGTTGTGCACTGAATTCCAGGTAGTGGGCTACATTTCTTTAAGAGTTTTCTACACTTAACACATTGAAATGTGACTAATATCAAAAAGATCCCGATGAAACCAGGGCTTGTGAAGTACCAAACCGGTCCAGCATGCTGCTCTTGTTATGGATTGTTTTTTGGTGAAAGCGTGACACTCCTATTGACAGTATATAAACATACATTTATAGAAGTAGGTCCATACTGTGGCAAAGAGTTTTGATTTTAAAAGTTTTGGGTGGTGTGTTTGTATTAGGGCTGCAGCTATTGATTATTTTAGTAATCGAGTATTCTACCAGTTATTCCATTAGTTAATCGGGTAAAGAACAACTTTTGTCTTATTGAATAATAAGACATAAGGAAACAATAGGATATATAAAAAATGACAAAAAAAAAAACAGTTTTTTTTTTAATGAACAACCAATTGGTTTCTATTTAAGAAAATTCAACATTTTTATTTCTACAATTTACCAACTTACACCCACTAACTTTGGTGTAAAAAGGTTTTAGAAGGATGATAATCTCCAGATGAGCGCTGTCATCTCCTTCCGCCATGTTTTGACTGACACATAACAAACCCACATTGCTTGCTGATTGATGCCATACTGAAGCAAATGTGAGTTTAAGTAACCACGGTAATCGGCCCCAGTTATAGTGATAATTAAACTTCAATGGTAAAACTAACCATCTGGCATTTTACTGTGATTATAGCTTGAAACTGGCATCTGTTTAATCTCTAACGGTGACTACTGAGCTGTCATATGGATTAAATGAAGCTTCGATGCAAAGAATATACCTCGATGACTTTTATTAATCAGGTTAATTGAGTTTCTCGAGGAATCATTTCAGTCCTGGTTTGTATGTTGTTTTTGTATGTCCAAGCATGAGGACTGTATATGTGTGGAATTTGACCTAAAAGAGTGGCTCTCTGATTGACTGACTGAGTGATAAGGTTTCTCCACTGGTAGTCATTCTTTCAAAATAATTTTCTGCCAACAAGCAGTGTTGCCAACTTAGCACCTTTGTTGCTAGACTTACTCACTTTTCAGACCCCTAAAGCAACGTTTAAAATTTTTTTTGGACACACCTCTCTAAGCTGACCAGCACAGCCATTGTCTATATTGTATGGGGGATTTCTCAGACAACATGAAATGATTGACATGAAATAAGGATCTTAGTTGTGCAGAGCAGCAGCTTGGAAATGGCTTGGAAGTGACTGCTGGTTTATATGTAGTTTTAATCAGCTGCGTGTCTGACAACAGAAACAGACAAAGGTGTAAATGAGAACTGTTTTATTGCAAATTCATCTGTATTAAGATACTGCTGATATGGGCACAGAGGGGAGGAGAGAAGCAAAAATAAGGGGCTGAGACCCACTGACACCAGGCAGAATGCAAATAGCCAACGAAGCAGTCCAGACATATACTAGGTTTTGACCTAGTCTTGTTTCTGATGTTGAATAGTGGCATAAATGTTAGTGGTTGAGCCTAACTCAGTTAATGACTTTTTAAACATACTTAAGTATAAAGGAAATTCCTGTTTATTACTCTGCATTGCCTTTAACAGCAGCTAAGAAGCTGTTTTTATGTTTCATATTATTAGTACAGTGAAAAATAATATTTTATATTTCTGTGTTGAGTAAGTGGTGTTACAAAATGATGACTCCTTTTCATAGGATGGACTGTATTTTTCAACATATGGGAGGATTGTCTAGCTAGCTAACTGAAGGTACC
This sequence comes from Trachinotus anak, assembly GCF_046630095.1. Taxonomy (NCBI): domain Eukaryota; kingdom Metazoa; phylum Chordata; class Actinopteri; order Carangiformes; family Carangidae; genus Trachinotus; species Trachinotus anak. Next base: position 5,221,653 of record NW_027273884.1, read on the forward strand.
TTACCTTCAGTTACAGGCTGTTATATGTGGGGCTGAACAATATGCAAGAAAAGAAAAATGGGGGTTGGGGGTTGTGTGGGGAGGGTTATACTAAACAAACCTGTTCCCTTGATCCCTTATACCGTATGACTTGTAGGTGGCAGCATCTCTGAAGCATCACAATGCTTCATTTATAATCATGTGTTGTGACACATTTTACCTTTATCAAAAAAATTGCGGCTCCTGAGATTTGGATATTGTACTAACCCATACTGAGATTCCGATTTCGATAGTTATAGGCTGTCAGTCTAGTCAGTTACCAGCAGGTGCATGTAGTTCATCAGTGTACAGCTGTGTAGTTTACTGTATTGGACAGTATGTGAACACTGATGCTTTGAAACTCTTAATTGATCTGAATTGCAATTGAGAGGTTCTAAAGCCAGGTATGAGGTCACATGACTATGGTGATGAAGTCAAGGCTGACTTTTACGGACACACATAAACACACACAGAGAGCTGGTGAGCCAGTGAGGTGAGAACAGCAAAAAAACAGAAGTCCTCTGTAATCTGGATTGTTCTCTAGCTCACACTCTCCCTCTCATTCTCACTCTGGTTCTCTGACCTGATTGGGACCCAGTGTTAGGCTGCTGCCAGATCCGCATGTGTCACCATGTCAGGGTTACTGATGCAGCCACTGGGGCTGATATTGTCACGGTCAGCGTTGCCCACCTCGGATATAATGAAGGTTCCTCCCTGCTTTGGTTAATCAACATGCTTAATTCTAGTGTGCCGTAGCAAGTCTTTCAGTAGAGTTTAAATATTCTAAAAACTAAATGCTATTCCAACATTAAAAAAAGAAATAATAATCATTATTTCTATCTTAATTTTAAATGCACCAACTAATGGTCATACACATTAGAGCAGGCATAGACCCTGAGACTTCTGAAGCGTGTGGTGCATAAATATTTGACAAACATCTCTTACATTTTTCTACAACTGTTTATTGAAACATTACTTAATAGTTGAAAACTTTCCCACTTCAAGTATGTCATAGCTTTTAGAAATTGATGACAGGCTTTGGGAATCTGTCATCTCTGTTCATCTTCTCTAATGCAGCACATCTTAACTGACATAAATGACTTGAAGTTTATGCCTGTGCTCCTCCTTTTCTCCCTCATTTCGGCTCAGTTTCTCTTTGTCTGGTACAAGGTGGTACAGCATGTATGTGTGTGTTTCAGTGTGTACTGTTAAACACAAGATAAGAGCCGGCTCTGCTTCTGCTCCCAGTGACATTCACAATATACACACACACACACACACACACACACACACTGACTTACTTCTTTACTCACTCTCTGCTGGTTGTTTGTGTTCCACAGTGAGATTTCCAGCTAGTATCTACATAGCTATAATCTTGATCTTGATCTGCACAACTTTTCTTCTTTCATCTTGCTTTCCGCTCATATTAGAACAGCACAAAGTAATGGTGCTTTTCTCTTTTCATCAGCATTGTTGAGGGTGCAGCCATCTTTTATGAATAAACTTTATTGGAATTATCAATGGATCAAATTGGCTCAGTCTTTAAGTTCAGAGTAAGGACTCATGTCATGATTGGTACGGTCTTATATGGTGTGTATTAAAAATCTACAGTGTCTGCCATCCTTTAATCCCTCATTTTCTGCTACTCTTCTTTCTCCCCCTGTCTCTTTACCAGAGGGTTTTAATATGTATAAATTACTGCTACTGCTGTACTGCTGTAATGATTGTTGTGTTGTTTATTGCTGAGCAGTAAAACCTAAACCACTGGTATAATTAAAGGGGAATTTCACTGCTGGAAAAGAAGACATTTCTTAAAACCTTTGTAGTAGACATACATGCAGTTATTTTCAAAATTGGGACCTTAAAGCCAGAGAGAATTGAGAAAAATCAGCCTTGCAGGCTACTCCCAGGTAGGGATGTAAGAAGTCAATACACTTAAGTATCACAGAACAATGTTTTGAGATGCTGTATTGATTCTCAAAAACACTATATGGATTTTAACTTACATGCTAAGGTTGGTTGCAGACAGTGGTTCATTTTGTGTTTTCGCCTGATGGCAGTGTTTCTGATTTATCTTCTGCTATTTGGCTCTTACTCCACAGTACAGCCATAGGCTCTAAATAAAGAGGGTTGTAGCCTCTGTGATGTCACCCATAGGTTACTGAAAAGTGATTTTGAAGCTCAGAGTGGGCAGCACCACCATCGCCATCTTGCCAGTGCCTGACTGGAGCCGAGACTTTGGTGTGTGTCAGTTTGTGGCAAGCATACGCTCACTCACCTGCCACTCAAAGCGCCTCACTTTCGGAGCCAACCTCAAGCGGCCATTCGAACAAGTGCAGTTTTTAGCACTTCTGTGTTGGTTTCATCTTTCAGCCTTGGAGGTTGCCACTTGGTAACAACATACAGAGACAGGAAGTAGTGTAAGGGTGCACCACTAATGCTAGGATTAGCAATCCAAGCTTACTGGTAACGTTGGGGCTGATGGCTGAATCTGAAAGAGTTAGACCAGCTCCTGCGACATACAGAGCTGAAGTGTGGGCTCATTTTAGCTTAAAGAAGACACTATGGATATTGACTGGAGCGGTGCTGTCTGCAAAATGTGACACCAAAACAAATACTCTGGGAGCTCAACTAATCTAAGAGCACACTTAGCAAGACACCATTCTGATGCACAGCTAACAGAACAGCAAATGGCACGTACGTGCGGCGGCTCAGCAGTCCGTGAGTTGGTGCTCTTTAATCAGTATTCTCTTAGCTTATTTATTATTGAGTACTACATATGCATATGGCAACAAAAATATAGCCAACATGAACTGTTAAGCATTGGTTTGATGTCCAGTGGCCGTGCCCTCAACATTGGGTTCACTGGACACGACGTCCTGATGGAGCTCGTCAGACTGGTGCGGCTCCAATGGATTACCATCCCAGCTGGGAAGCGATGAAGGCGGCGGAGGGAGAGGAAACAAAAGCCTGGCTGTTGAGCCGGAACACCAGAGACCCTCACAAACCACCACTCTCAAGCCTTTATATCACAAACGCAAGGTCACTTCCCAACAAAATGGAAGAGCTGGAACTCACTGGAGGATTGCTGGGTTATCATCATCACAGAAACACGGCTATATGGCTAGGGGCCACCCTGCACCCTGCTCCAACAGGAGCATGGACTTTGTATATACACATACACATATACACTTTGTATATATACAAACAACAACTGGTGCACAAACTTAAAGACTATTTACAGTCACTTCTCTCCAGACTTGGAGTTTTTATCCGTAAGATGCCGCCTCTTTTATATGCCATGAGAATTCACGGTATACATACCTCCAGATGCTAATGCGGAAACTGCATTGAGCCACTTGCTAACTGCCATCAGTAAACAACAGAGAGCCCACCCAGATGAAGTATTTGTAATTGCAGGTGATTTCAACCAAGCAAACTTGAAGACTGTTCTATTAAAACTGTATCAACATGTACAGTTTCCCACAAGGGGGAAAAAATGCTTGACCATGCTTACAGTAACATCCAACATGGATTTAAAGCAGCACCTCTCCCTGACGTGGGTCAGTCTGACCACATCTGCTGGTTCTTAACTCCAGCATACAGACCCCTTATCAACACGGTCAAAGCAGCTGTTGGAGTTGTACAAGTTTGGCCAGAGGGAGTATTAGAGAGAGTACTATTCAAAGATGAGTACTGTTATATTTAAACAAACTGTGTAGACAATGTCACCACCACAAAACGCATCTGTGTATTCCCAAACAATAAGCCATGGATGACCATAGAAGTCCGACTCCTGCTTGAGGCCGGCAACACTGTCTTCTGGTCCGGTAGTACTGAGCAGTACAGGGCAGCCAGGTCGGACCTAGTGAGAGGCATCAGAGATGACCAAGCAGCTTACAAGCAAAGAATTAAGAGCCACTTTGAAAACTCTGACCCTCGTTGCACAGATTGGTCCTCAAGCACATCGAGGCTGTTCTCCCACCCACCCTGGACCCACATTAATATGCAAACAGAGCCAACAGGTCAACAGACGACACCATCCCCATCGCCCTCCACACCACACTACTCCACTCAGAACAACGAGGAGCATATGCACGGCTGCTGTTCGTGGACTACAGTTCTGCATTTAACAAAATCATTCCCAGCAGATTGGTCTCCAACATGTCTTCCTTATGAACTGGCCGCAGGCAGTCAGGATGGGCCCCCACCTTTCTTCCACTCTGTCACTCAGCACAGGGGACCCACAGGGCTGTGTGCTGAGCCCCTTCCTCGACTCCCTGCGCACCCATGACTGTGCATCAATCCATCACATCAACACAATCATAAAATTTGCAGACAACATGACAGTGGTGGGGCTGATCACTGAGTATGACAACAGACTGGTGCTTACTCAACACCACAAGAAACAGAACAACTGATTGTTGACTTCAGGAAGAAGCAGGACAATCATCCACCTCTGCACATGAATGGACAGACAGTGCAGAGAGTTTCCCGTTTCAGGTTCCTGCGCACACACATTTCAGACGATCTCACATGCTGAAGGTGCAAAGTACAGACAGGTTTAAATTCATCGTGCCATTCCTTCAGGAAAGCGCCTGAATGGGAATGATTTTATTTTTCAGCATGATAATGACCCCAAGCACGCTGCTAATGCAGTGAAAAACAGCTGCTAAAATGGTGACAGTCATGGACTGGCCTCCACAGAGTCCAGACCTGAATATTATAGAGGCAGTATGGGATCACCTGGACAGAGAGAGGAATAGAAGACATAAGCCTAAAGAAGAACTCTGGGAAGTGCTAAAGAAGCCTGGTGTAACATACCAGAAGATTACTTCAGAAAACTTCAGGACAGTCTCCCTAAAAGAGTTCAAGATGTGCTTAGTGCCAAGGGAGGTCCCACTAAATACTGACTCTAGCCTGTAGAAGTCATTTTGTTCTGAAAATTGTGTTTTGGTGTTTTTTTTTAATTTATTTTGTGTACATATTTCCTGTATCTTCTGTTTGTATCTCAATAAAGAGACCAAAAAATAAATATGGATGGTCATTAAACTTTGCTAAAACAACAAAGCTCGTGGTGACCCAAGACTTTTGCACAGTACTGTACATTAGTAGGTTTGCTAAGCGCTGAAATAATATTCCCTGATCCTGAAGAAAATGTTTGTGGTGCAAACATCTGCACGTGCATGAACATGTGGAACACTTAGCGGTCCGGTTTGGGGGTTTGAAAATATGGTCACTCTGTTGTTCTGTTGTCATACAACAGAAACAGATAAACATGTAAATGAGAACACCGTTAGCACAGAGAGTAGGAGAAAAGCAAGCAGATGAAGGGCTGAAACCAGCTGACATTAGGCAGAATGCAAATACTAAGTAGTCCAGCCATGTACTAGGTTTTGTCCTGGTCCTGTTTATTGTTCTAAAGATTGTTAAATGTGTTTAAATCTATGGAGGACGGTTTGAGTTCAGGCTCCAACAGGTAAATGGACTTCACTTTATTTTATTGTCAATAGTTTGTTCATATTTTAACTGTAATTGTCTAATTCAGTAAAATTGCAAGTTTATATTTGCCAGTTTAAGTGTTTGAGTGCCCTCCACTGCCACTGCAGAAAAGAAATCACCTGCTTCATGTGGCGTTGAGAGTCAGTGTCAGTTCATCCTTTCTCTCCATGCTGCCATTAATGCATAATCTGAGTTGTTTTTGAAAATTAAATGCTATTAAACAGGATATGCTTCATTATCATTAAAAAAATGAAATGAAATGAAATGAAATTAGATTAAATAAGAGATTATGACATAATTTTTTACGACCCTGTCTGTGAAAATGATGGACAGCGAGAACGCCTAACGCAACCTCTGCTTCATCCTAAAAATAAATAAATAAGTCAGAAGCTGAACGCAGTGAAGTTTCTTGCAGTGAGGCAATTTCAGTTCTGTCTCCATGGGTGTGCGTCTGGCCCATGGACATCATCGGGCAGCTACAGGGCCTCTCTGTCAGCTGCAGTCATGATGACGCTCCGGTGGCCACCTCCATTTCCAAACGCTGTTGTGTCGCATTCCACAGCTCTTACTGTCAGCTTTTCCCTGTTGCCAGGGGAACCTCGTGGCAAGGACTTGTTTTGGTTCCTGAGTTTGGACATGCCCTGTTTACTGTTCTTGGAGGCAGGTCTACAAAGAATGAGGAAGTACAGCTCGCAACCTAAGCAAGTTGCAAAACTCCTACAGATGACATCACCTGAAGGAATTTTGCAGCTATTTTGAAGCTAGAAGAGAGATTATATTTAATATAAAATTATTATATTATTATACCATATTATTAATGCTATTCATGTACATCTACTCTCAAAACTGGAACTATGGGAATCAAGTTGAAAAGCTGCGTTTACTCCTGTTGTTGCTGATAGTGCACATTTGCCAGAACTAACAGTGCATCGCACCTGCTGGTGTGGCTTAACATACAAGGCTTTGTTGTCCTACTCTCAGAAGAAGCCAGTCGCTGTTTGTCATTGTAACACATCTTAAATAAACAGGTAGCACACTGAGATAATCCTACAGTAAACATCAGACCTTAAGTTCACACTTAAGTCCTGCTTTATGTCAGACTTTGCTTCTTGTCAATCACCTTTAAAAATCACTTAATGTTAAAATCTTGTCAACAAAAGTTAAAAATAAACAAACTAAACTGGATTCAAATATTACATACTGATTCATATTTTCTTGCATCTCCCTATACCAGTGAGATACATTTGTTTTCCAAGTCACCACACTAGGAATGTCGAAATACCAGAAATGTGGTAGTTGGTACCAACACCAACTAAATTCCGTTATTCTAGATACCAAATTGGATACCACAGCAAAGATTGAAAACAGCAGGGGCTGCTGTGCTCGTGTTGATGTGCACACACCTCCATATAGTCCAGTGTGCAGTCTGACATTCACACTGACTGAACAGTGACGACTGTAGTCTGTTATTGTGTTGTGAGTACCCAACCAGCTCAGTCAGCCTTTGTGAATGTTGTGTGTGGGTCACTGCTGCTATAGACCAGTCAGAAACCTGGAAAAACGGAATCATCTTTTCTATGGGAGCTTGACAGGAACAAACGACTTAACAAAAAAGTGATAAAAAATAACAAGCAGATAAAAAATGAAAGCCCTGATGTTTTTGATTAGAACAATGATCCACACATTGTTATATAATTCATGATTATGGTTAACTGAACTAGCTGATAACCAGCTTAGCTGTTGACTGCAGCCATCAGCTTTTCCTCCAGGTACTTGTGTGAAGTTGAGACAACTCAGATCCTCTGTTTTACAAGAAAATGGAAACAAACTTAACTGGTTTTATCCAGTTTGTCATTTGTTCATGACTCTCAATGCATTCAAAGATCAGTCTGTTATTAAAATAGCTGCGAATTCATTTTCTCTTGGGTAATTGATTTATTCATTGACTAACTGTTGTCAATAATAGAATAATTAAAAAACATTTCCATAACATTAGCAAGAAATCATGATATTACAATGTTTAGACAGTACTTAGAACATTTTGCTTTGAATGTCTTTACAAAGTATCAGTGACATTACATGTGAACACATTTTTGATACTTATATTTATATATCATAGTCATTTCAGCTACTGATCAGCGTTAGGATATATGCTAACATTTAGATATGTTGATGGTTTTACTGAATATTAATTTTAAGCAAAATTCCTAGTTGGCTAAGACAGAAGCAGCTGCAGATGGAAGCTGGAGGAATGCAGAGTTGATATTGAGGAGGGCGTAAACGGACTGATGGTTTATGGAGAGGAACTAGAGAAACTATTTTGAAGGAGATTTTGTAGTCAACGATTTATCATCATATCCTTATCTAGATACGAAGATGTGCAATATTAATAGATATGGGCGACATCAAATTTCTCACATTATTATCATTTTTAAAAATCTGTTATGTAGCCATTACTTATTACAGCTGTTATTGTCCTTGAAACGCTAAAAGAACATAGAGTTATTATGTAGAGAAGGGATTTTTTTTTTTTATTCCTGTGCCATCTGTTCTGATCGATAAAATATTTAGGTGTTATTAAGGTTTCTTTGAAATGCTTAATTTTCACTGTGGCTACAGTTTCAAATAAGTGTGAACTTATGAGTCGTGTCATATATCGTATCACTATGGAGATATTTGGCGTAAATATGGGAATATTGGCAATACTGGAAGAGCTTCTTGTTTCCCATAGCTTTGCCTTGAACTGTTGCCTCAGCAAGACACGCATGCTTACACACATTGATGCATGCACAGCAGGGGGTAAGCTGTGGTGACAGATGGTGTTGTGTATGTGTTTCTGTGATGGGGGAGTCCTTCTTTTTTTTTTTTTTAGGTTATAGCTGATCAAACCCATGTGTGTTTCTTCAGCAGTGAGCAGTCCAGACAGATGAAGGCTTATTTAACCAAATCACTAGTCTGAGGGCAGGAATCCAGTTGGAAACAGCAACAGGTCTTCATAAACCATAGCACAAGCTTTTCCAACCAAACTGGGGGTCAAAACCAAACCCCACATCATCAAACCAGAAACACTGATCTTGATATTACGTTCAGGTGTAACATTGCAGCCAATCAGATGCCCTTTTCATAACTATTCTCCTTCTGTGTGATTTGCTCTAACTCAGAGAGATTGCATGGTGGACAGAGACACGCCAAAGGCATGAAACCAAAGCTGTGTCTTAAACTCATACCACATACTAGCTCTGTACCTATTGTGTTCACAGTTGAAAAATGACAACATTAAATATACTCTAAAGCCAATCCTTGGTTTGTTTGAGAGGTTTTCATGTCATATCATTTAAACTGTTAATCACAAGCAGCTTAGTGGGAAAAGCTGTTCACATGAATCTCTTGTAATTGTGAGCTAGAGATAGGTGAACATTTGGTTTACTGCAACAAATACATAACACAAATACATAACACAACATAAGTGTCAAATGTGGATTGTTGTTCTGGTGTGTGTGTGTGTGTGTGTGTGTGTGTGTGTGTGTGTGTGTCCTCAGCATTTCAGTAGTAGTGCATACAGTGTGTTCTACAGTGTTGAAACCTCTAGCCTTGTGTAAAGGACTTGATGGCCTTTCCAGCACCCTCTGTTGTGTCTTTAAGCAAGATACCACACTCTGAATTCCTCCAGATAAGTATGAGATGTTTGCGTTAGGTGTCTGCATGGGGGAAAGTAAAGCACTGTAAAGCACTTTGTCCTATTCCTGAAAAGCACTGAATTGCTTAGTGATAATATAGTGGGCTGTTACTGAAACCTAGTTGACTTATAGCCATATAGCCTGTCAGCTTCTCACAGTACCGAATGGGTTGTTTGTGTGAAGCGACTGGTTGGGGAGTAGCTTTCAGATTAACAACTCATGGTGCACCGATGTGGAAGCGTTAATTTGTGGCCGGGGACTTCAGCCACTGCAGCCTCAAATTGGTGGTACTGAAATACTTCGGGCATGTCAGCAACAGACAACAATGGCGATGGATATAGAAAGGAGGTGAGGGGCCTCGCTCTGTGGTGTCAAGACAACAAACTCTCCCTAAATGTTCAGAAAACTAGTCCAGTTCTGTTAGGACACCAGTTAACATCAGCGATGCTCCTGTTGAAATTGTGAAAAATTTCAGATTTTTAATTTCATATCACACTCTCTCTCCTGGGGCCTCATTTACAAAGGTTGCGTCAGCACAAAAACGTTGCCTACGGCATTTTTCATGCTCACAGTCGGATGGACATAAAACCATGTGCAAAAGGATGCAATTCATAACAGTGGCAGATAGTGGATAGAGGGCATATCAAATCACAGAATTAAGGGAACAGTTATATAGAGTTCTCATATGATGTAGTTGACTAGGCTGATATTACAGTGCAGTTTACACAATAGCAGCCGGAGCCAGTTCCCCTGATGTTATCGGACTGCACGCGCTGCTATAAAGGCACCATCAGAGGATGAAGTTGTCCATGTCAACAGAAAACAGTCTCATTCCATCAATGGTGCAAATATGTGACGCACAAATGCGAATGACTGTTATTGTGGCGTGGTGGCCCATGATTGATCATCCTAACACACAGCACAGTCAGGAACCGAACACAGGCTGCAGGGTGAGTGACAGGTGGCCTCTTGATAAGTAATAAATTTGAATGAATTTTTAAAAAAAGCATACGCTCCCAAATCTGAAGTTGTGTTTGGAGCATTATTACTCCTCAGTGGTTTGAGCTAGAGACATGCCATTTCCTTCCTCCTCATGTAGAGAATCAGATAAGAATAAAATATTTTTTTCTGGACCCTACCTCTGAAAGCAGCACCTCCACCTCATACTCTGTGAAATTTTTCCGCTTGGTTTTGCCATTTTTCCTGAATTTAAAGAGAGGGGTAGTCCAGGTGTAGACTCTTTAGCATATTAAATTGAGGGCAGAGAGAGGGTGGAGGGCTCAGTTCCCCATCAGTTGAGATGTAAAAAGCTAATTTGCGTGGAATTCTGCATGTGCACGGTTTTATACATCTGAATTATTTGTTGCAGTAAGAATTCTGCGTAAGGCTTTGTATATGACGTGTCTGGTCTCTTAACCTTGAGAAAGCACAGCAGAGACTTGACTTTACTGATGCCCTAAAAATGATGGAATGTCTTAAAAAAAAACCCCAGTTAACGTCTACCAGGCTACATGGAGAACATCCATATTAGAGACGTACTACTCTGGTTTGGCAAAATTACAGAACATTGCCACAAACAACTAAAACTGACAATAAAATTGACATAAAAAAAAAAATCCTAGGAACACCACTGTCACAGATCCCGGATATTTCCCTCATCCGTTGCAGAAGGAAGGCACAGCGCGTTGTAGCCACCCAGCACAGGGTTTGTTCTCCCTCCTTCAGGGAAACGGTTACGGAGCATCAGAGCAGGGATCAGCTGCCTTAAAGACCGTTTCTTCCAGTTAGAGTAACAGCATGCACCTTCAGTCCAGATGATTACTGATTGCTAACTGATTACTGATTGATTATTTGTTCCTTTTACAGAACACTTTACCTATTGCTTATGGGATAGTACAGCATCCGCTATTTTCCATTGTGTTATGTTTTGTATGTTTGATTATTTATTTATCTGCTTATTATTACCTGCTGTCCTGCTTTTGATTTCTCATTTCCTCTTAGTCTAAGGGCAAATGAAGTTCATTGTATTTGAATCTACATCTGTACTTTTAATGTATATGACAATAAACTTGAACTTGTGTTCACGTTTTGACCAGTTCAGCTCTGCCAACATAGACTGTAAGACCGGACTTTATGGGCTTATGTTGAAAGCTTAATTAGTGGTGTTTTGTGTGGTTATACTCAGCATGTTTGTCTTCCTTGCTTGAATGAGTTTCAGCAGCCTCGTTTTTATCCCTACACTGTGTTGAATCCCTTATGGTGCTGTTAGCTTAGTGTTTGTTGTTGCAGGAGGGAATGCTGGCTGCCAGTGGAGCTGCTGATATCCTCCTGCACTTACCTCTGCTCAGTGATGTCTAAGCATTATGCACTGGATGCTTAGACTGCAGAGCCTTTATCACAGACACAGACCTTATCAGACGCTTGCTTTGCTTCCATTCACCAGCTGCTCAGTTTTACTTTCTGCTTGGTCGTACTTTTTTTTTTTTTTTTTTTTGCTCGAACTGGTAAATATTTAATTTTTATGGCCGTATGAACTTAAAATTTCCAAACGGAGATGAGTGGAAGCTGCTTGAAGGCACAGACTTGTATTTATTTAATTGAAGTAATTAGTAACTGATAGTTATTGTCAATGAAACAACACTGGTGCAACTCACTTGGAGCTACTTTGACCTATAAAACACAGTGTGTTGTGATCACTCACATACACAGCATACATGACACACACTCCCTTCCCCCATCTGCGGAATTTTGTTCCCAGGGCTGCCTGGCATTCCTCACTGCTGCATCATGGGACCTCTGCTCTCTCTTACTCTGTGTGTGTGTGTGTGTGTGTGTGTGTGTGTGTGTGTGTGTGTGTGTGTGTGTGTGTGTGTGTGTGTGTGTGTGTACTCCTGCTGGTAAGAGATAGTTGTCATTGTGGCACTCAGAGATAAGGCATCCATCCAACTCTCACTGTTTATTTTTACCTCCTCTCTCTTTCCCTCTCCACTCTTTTCTACCTCGCTTGCCCTCTCTTTTCTTTCCCACCATTTCTTCATCCGTCTGGGTGGCAGGGGGACCACCCGGCAGCTGACAAAGCTGTTGTCATGGTTATGTGTGGAGTGTGTGAGACTCTCATGACATTGTTGTCTCTGAACTACTGAAGAGAGAGAGAGAGCAGTAGAGAGAGGTAGTGGCCATGTTGTATCTTGTGTTTGTCAAAGGTTAAATACAGACTCAAAGGCTGGACTGGACGAGTTCAAAGATTTATTCAACAAAGAGAAACACAAAAGTCTTACTTTGATGAAGAAACCAAATCCATTCAGGGGCAAGGAGTTCAGACATGTAAGCAAAGGGCGGGACTCTGGAACAGCAAGTGTAACTGACAAGAACACGGGGAGGAACAAGGGAAACTGAACACATGAGTAATTGAAGACAGGTATGGCAGACAATCACACAACTAGACAAAGACAGGAAGTAAAATGAACAGAAACACAAGGAAGTAAAAGTAAAGGTCATTATGGAGGGGGGGTCATGATGGTGTGCAGTTAAAGTAGCCCCTGCCACCTGCATCTGCATGGTGTTATGTATTGCCACGTTTGGCTGACAGTGGCAGGAATCAGCAGATGTACAGGTGATCCTAATGAAGTGCTCGGTGTGTGTATTTCATGGTGGTGGTTAGTACACCAGTTGCTCAGCGGCCCACAAAGTCACTGCTAAACCAGTTGCTCATCCAAAAGCTGAGCCTGGTTTTTGGCCAGGCAGCAATCAGTCACTCACTTAGGCCAGTTTTAACAACAGGCAGCCTGTCCATCAGTTCAGGAGACATTAAAAGGATATTTCTGGTTTATTATAACTTTGGTCATATGGTGGTAACATGGTGGTAACAAATTTAATTGTTAAGATCTTTGAACACAGTGAAAAGAAGTCTTATGGGGTGAGGAACACAAGCAGTCACACAGACAGGTTGTAAACAAATCCCCATCTTAATCATAGCTTTTTGTAAGAGAAAATGAAGGTGAAATGTAAAAAAAAAAACACTTAAGCCTGGAATTTACTTGCTTTTAACAACGCATGTCACCGTGGCTGTCATGCATATCCTGTTTCGTTTGGTGCGTCGGTCGTGCACGTTGGCAAAAATTACACGACGCATACATAAGCTGCAATATTGACATGAACGTTAGGGGTGGTCGTGCGAGTACAGTGACCTTGAGGTCAGAGGGTCAGATAAGGTCAACAAACTGGTGGCTATGATGGCGCCGCTGTCTCTGTCAGGTGAGTGAGTGATTGCATATTGTGATAGGCCAGTAAGCCCAGTCCCAGCACACGCACACACAAACACACACACACACACACAGAGCATGTCCTCATGTGCACCCTGAATGACAGGCACACAGAGAGGGCTGGTCTTTTTTGACAGCTCACCAGTGCTGCAGGATTTCTCCCCTTGCTCGAGAAGTCTGGGTGATCTCAGCTCTGGTGCAGAAGTCTGCAATAACTAAGTCCAGTTAAGTCTTTACAGTCAGATTCTGTTCTATTATTAAGCCGCACACTTTTTATGTCTTTGACCGTGTGGAAACTGATACTTTCACATCACACTGTCACACCGATGTGACACTAAAAATAAAATAAACTATAAGAAATAAGACCCAGCAGGATTATCCTATTAAGTGTTCCAGTCAGAAAACTTATCTAATTAGCAAGATGCAACACCAGTTGATGCAGTGATCACACAGGTCAGCTGTGTGGTTTGCTGCGTTTGTATCAATTGTGACCACTTAAACACATTTCGACACAAACCCACTCTTTGTGATGGTTCATTGAACTCTCGTCCAGCCTGTGTTTGATCAGTCATACCAGACTGCAGGTCCCAGCTAAAGAAATACCTGATAGTCACCGTTCATATGAGATGCAAAGAATCCCTCCTGCTCATTTTGGAGGAATGTTGGGTTACAGAATGGCGCCAGTAAAACTAGATTAATCACATCATTTTCCTGCTCTCTCCACAGGTGACGGTATCATGGATGGCCTGTTTACTGAGCTGCCCTCCTAGACCTCTGTGATATCTAGATCTACGATCCTAAACATCTCTGGAATCTACACAAACACACACACACATTTGACTTTTGGGTGTGTGTGTGTGAGGGATGACCACCTCCCATTTGAACGGCCATGTTGCTGGGGAGGGAGGAGGAGGAGGAGGAGGAGGAGGAGGAGGAGGAGGAGATGAAGAGCTGAGGGGAGGACAGCAGCACAGAGAAATGGCCGTTGACTGTCCGGGAGAGCTGGGCGGTCGGATGTTGCCGCTGCGACGATCTGCACAACTGGAGAGGATACGACAACACCAAGTATGCACGCACACACACACACACACACACACACACACACACACACACACACACTTGTTACTTAATTAGTGCTTTTACTTAAGGTTGCTGTACTAGAAAGTGCAAAATAAGAATGGAAACTGAGTATAAAACATAGAATGCTATGCCACAATCACTAATGTATCTCAGTGTATCTCTGCCTATCTCTCAGCAGTGGTGGGATATAACTTAGTAGATTTATCCGGGGGCTGTACTGAAGTATAACTCTGAGGGGCTGATATTTTATATCTTCTATTTTATGTTAATTTACACTTCCACTGAACTTGAATTTCAGAATGAAAAGTTTGACTTTTTACTCCAGTTTATTTCTGACACCTGTAGTTTCTAGGTTGTTTACAGGTGGAGTATTTAGATGTGAAACATAGGAAACTTGAATTGCATTGAGTTAAATTAATTAAATTGAAAAGATTATACTGCCCAAAAATGTTCATCATGGGCGGACCATGTTGTTCTGTGACAGTGAAAGAGGAGGAGTGTTTTTCCATGCACAGCTGTAGACAACAAAGAGAAAGAGGAAAGATGTTTTACATAACATTTCCCATAATGCTGCAATTGCACAATAGCATCTTTATTGGATCCCCCAGCCTCTGAAGTCCCCAGTTACATGTAAATTACATTTAACCCATCTATGGGTGGGTCATCAGCCTCTGCATATATGAAAAACACAATGAATGGTTCCAACTTCATGGCCATTTAAATAAATATGTCTTTATATGCAAACATTCAATGCTGGTTTCGGTTCAGTTACCTCTCTATGCCACTCAAGTAGTGAAAGGAAAGCTATGGGCCCTGTTCAGACCTGGTGTTATTAACATGCGTCTTCAGTGATCAGATCACAGGTGGTCAGCTCTAAGTTCGTCTGTTCACACCTGACTTTACAGTGTTTCTCCAGTGACACTTGTGATCAGATCTCACTTCCCTGCTTCATATACAAATAAACAGGTAAGCAGTGTTGTTCACTGTGCTTCTGTGTGTGTGTGTGTGTGTGTGAGAGAGAGAGACAGAGTGAGTGCTAATGAAAGTCAAACGAATCAATGTGCTGCGCACAGCTCTACAGTGAAATAAGGTTTTATTCATCAGAAGTAGTAAAATATTTTCAGTTTATTATGAAACTGTGACAGGACTCGTTAGACTGTGGCAGAGGACGTCAGTGGAGGAGACGCTCCTTCAGTGTGGCCCAGGACACATTCATGTTCACTCTGCTAAAAGAATGTAGCCACATGTGGCTCAGACCCCCTCTTAATGTGGTCGGAGAGATCAGGTCTCAGATGTGCCCTGAATGCGTCCTGGGTGCGTTCACACCTGTACTCACTTGTCCACTTGTGATCGGATCAGTCGGGACGGAGGTTGATACCAGGTCTGAACAGGGCCAGAGTTGCTTCAGTGTCCCATCCCATTTGACACATGCACTGCAACCCTGAGCTTATGTAGACATTACCTGGAGGAGCTGTACGTGAGAACACAACTCTCTGAATCAGTTGAAAAGGGACATTAAACAGATGTTACCCTGCCCTAGCACAAGTACGTGTTCTGTCTGATTGATCCGTTGTGTGAACAGGGGAGGTCATTGTTTGGAGAATTCACAGTGAGTGAGTGGGTGTGTTGATGACGTTTCTATCCTGCCCCCTGCTCGCTCTACCGAGCTGCCACCCATCACCAAAACCAAGCTGTGAGAACATGTCTGACACAGACAATCTGCTGTTGTGTGCTGAAAGGGCCAGAATCAGCACCAGACATTGTCTGGAGGTCATATGAGAAAACGGCCTATCTTCACCTTTTCTGACACAGCGAACATCTTGAAACACAAAAATATTGTGTTGTAGGGCTGAAAGATTTCAGAAGAATATCTAATTGTGCGTGCAATTGTAGTTATTAGCAAATAAACTTGTTTTGTGATCTACATAGTTTCAAACTAGATCTGATTGTAAACAAGCATCATCAAAAACATATCTTACTTCTACATGAAGAGACTCTAATCAAATATTGCTGTTTGCTGTTGAGGTCCACAGGAGGAGCGTTTTCACTCTGTTGGTCTCTTATGAGCAGCAAATACACACAGCGCTCTCCTTATGTTTTCAAATGGAAATGATAGAAAGAGATGCTCTTCCACAAACCATCTTCAACCTGAAATGAACAGATACTTGCATGCAGGGAGCATGTTAACCAGGTTTCTGTTGTTGTTGTTGTTGTTGTTGTTGTTGTTGTTGTTGTTGTTGTTGTTGTTTCATTAACTCACAGAATTAACATGAATTAACTACAGCTGGGTAAATATACTGGTGACAGTTGTAATTATAGCTGGTGAAATCAGCACTGACTTCAGCTTTCACTTTCTAGAGCTTGTTAAGATACTCTGTATATTATTATCATGAAAATCTGAGATCTTGCAGTTTGAAAATTGCAGTCTTTTAAAATTTTAATCTAAAGATTATTAGTTCTTCAGCCCTATTGTGTAGTTGGCCTAAAGTAAAAGATCTGCATTCTTCATCTAAACAACAGAACCACATGTGGTCAAGATTTGTAGCTGATCACATCTCAATGTACAGTACCTTATGTTTAACTGAAAGAAGATGAAACTCATCATTTTCATAGGGATATTAGCTTGTTTTTTTATTATTGGGCCTCTTTGTGGTTGTAAATTGCTTGATAAACAAATTGTCTTGATTATAGATTGGCAGATTATTCAGTGTAAGAATTAGCATTTGAAGAGAAAAGAAAAATCCTGGACATAGAGTATGTGATGTAACAGTGGCCATAAAAAAACTTAAATGAAAGATGCATGTTGTACACTTTATTACTGTGAAGCTACAATGAATTGTATTCCTGTCTGCAGTGCATTTATTTGTCCGTGTGTGTGTGTGTGTGTGTGTGTGTGTGTGTGTGTTAGGAGGACCTTCGACGTCGTAGAGAGGAGGAGGGACGGCAGCTGGACCTGAATGCCTCACTCAGGCTCAGGAAGCTCTCCCAGAATCCTCATATCGGCATCGACAACCCCACATTCCTGGAAGACACATACATACCGCAGCAGCCAGTCCTCAGCAGCCAGCACACACACATACCACTGGGTAAAATACACACATACAGCTAACAGTAGAACAACAGGTCATTTCAGTAAAGATCTCAGAAGGGAAAGGAAATAATGAAGAGATTGAGGTGAAAGAGATGTTGGAAAGATGATTCAAATTTGAAAAAAGAAGCCACGGAGAGGAGGAAAAAAATGGAGGGGAGGGTGAAAGGAGTGAGGAAGCTGGGAGGGAAAGGAATGTAAGGAAGACATGTCTGCTGTAAAGGAGGGAATTCTTAAGGAGGGAGAGAAGGACACGAGAGGCTCTTGAGGGTGACTTAATTAAAATGTTGTCGGGGTGATGCTGTTTGCACACTCACATAATCACACAGATAGGAACACGCACTGTAAAACAAAGGTCTTAAGCAGGAAGTAAGAAGCTCACTGGCACACATTAATCTGAAGCCAGGAGAAGCAAGTTTTCACCTCCAATCTGATCTGATCTCATCTCTGGTGTTTTATTTGTCAGTCAGAGTGTTGATGTGAATGAACGTGTGTCTCTTGCAGAGTTGGAGGAGTTGTTGCTGTCACTGAAGCAGGTCCGGAGCTGTCTGTCTGACCAGCAGAGTCAGAATGACATCGAGCTGGTACTTGCGCTGCTAAACAAGGTAATATAAAGGGAATTAGATGGAAAGAGCCTTGGGTGAATCTGTAATTGTGGTATTTTTCAATACTTTCTGACCTCCAAGAGATTTACAGAGGGTTTGCAATGTCGTCACTGTTGTCTGAGCTAGAGCATCCGTGACAACAGGAGCCTCACAAGACTCCTAGAGCTGGAAAGAAAGTTTCATTTTGGGAGGAGGAAGGTGGAGACTATAGTGGGGCAAGAATTAAAGCAACAGATAAAGCACTCTTTTGTGCCAATATTACATTTTCTTAAATTGGATGTTTTATGCACAAAAACAAATAAGTGAGTGTTTCTCGCAGTCTCGCAGTTTAAAGTTGCAAATAATTTTCCATATTTGGGTGTAAACATATTACCAAATATAAAAGAGGGCCTATTGTGGAATAAATCACCAGCTTAATCGATACATAGCGACCCTTTACCTATCTCCTTAATTGGAAGAATGAAGATTTTGAAAATGAATGTACTCCCCAAACTGCTCTATTTATTCCAGAACATTCCAAGCATTATGTTTTATTTTACAAAGGACAACCCTCCTGCCTGGAGAGAGATGGAATCTTACTCTTTAAAGTTACCTCATCCCATATATATGTACTCAGCTAGTCCTAAGATACTCAAAAAAAAAACACTAGCCCCATTACCTGGAATATGATTAAGGTTGTTGTATGAGGTGAGGAGATACTTGGGTGAATCACTTCCTATCTCATGTTTTAGCCCAATTTGGGGAAATGAAGATTTCACTCCAAGTAGAGCTGACACTGGGTTTAGGATTTGGTCAGATAAGAGGGCGCAGAAAAGGCATAATATCTGGATTTTATGACTTACTTATATCTGGGTCCCCTGAGTCCTCAGAGGCTAGACTTCAAGTCTGGAGAGAGGATTTACAGGAAGACGTGTCATTTGGGGAGTGAGAAGTTGCTTGTAAAGAAGCTCAAACTCAAACAGTAAATACCCTCCTTAGGCTTTTACAATACACTGGTGATTACTAGCTATAGGAGAAACATTTGTTAGTTACTTATTGATTTATTTTTATTGTAGAGTGAGTGTGTGTGTGCGTGCGTGTGTGTGCGTGTGTGTGTCTGTGTGTGTGTATTTGTAAGTATAACTGTACTTATGTGTTTTTTTTCCTCATTTTATCTCTATTTGTCTTGTGCTTATTCATCATTACAGTTAAGCAGTGTCTATTTGAAAAAGTAACAGACAGTGTTTAAAAAAACTGATCATTTTCAGAATCAGCTACACAGCTGTAATAATTAGGGGATGTGCTTATTCTTCCAATGGATTAGAGTCAAAAAATAATTTAAATTAAACTGACTCTGTTGTGTGTTACCAGTGTCTAACCCGTTTTATCTATTGAATTTTCAGTTTGAGTTTGAGTAGCAGAGAAGTGGCTGCATTTGTTTATTAAGATGTTATCATTGCTCATGGTAACTACCATGAACTAGTATGAATAAAGCACCTTCAAAAACAGAAACAAAAGAATTAAGTTTTCACAGAGTATTAGATCTTAATTGCACTTACATTTCATTTTAAAGTGATGTAAAGGTGTGGTGTTGTGAAACGACAGCATGGATGTGCTTTCTGTGTGAGCTCCTGTTGAGTTGTCTTTTTTCCCCCTGTAGTCTGATTTCCAGTCAGCACTGAAGATCCATAATGCCGTGGCCACCAGCATGCACCGACCCTCTCCTCCATACCCACACACACACCAGGCACTTCAGCTGGCCACGGAGGTAACACAGGCTTACCCAAATTAGGTGTATTTCAAACGATCATTTATTTAATTCATTGTTGCATCATGAAGGATAAAAGATGAATAAGTTTATTGTCATTGTAGTCTCTGTAGTCTTCTGTTTGGCATCTCTTCAAAAAAAAAAAACAGCAGGACTCAAGATTAAAAACACACACCAACATGAGACTAGACAAAACTAGACAACACAGCATATAAAACAATAAATAGTGAAAAGGCATATTAACAGTGTGAAACAATAACAGACAATAAGTAATAAGGGCAAACAAAGTGCAGTGGTAACGGCAGCAGCAGCATACAGTGCTTTAAAAGTTCACACTGCATAGTTAAAGTATGTTGCACAGTCGAACAGGTCTGTATTGCGCACTCACACACAAACACACACAAACACAAACACATACACAAACACACACACACACACACACACACACACACAAGCACACACAAAATGACAGTACAGGTCAGTGAGTGTGTTATAATGGGGTTGGAGACAGAGCTGCTCTGTTCCAGATCAATTAGAGATGAACACTAGTGCTTACAGTATACACACACACACACATACACACACACACGGCTCAAACTTTATTTTAAGCCAAAACTGTTAGACTGAGAAATGTAAAGAATAAAACTCTGTAGTGTTAAATTTTTTTACGACTGACTACCAGGTTGATCATAACCAGCTCAAGTGAAGCTAATAAACCTGTTGCTAGTTCTATCAGTGCTGCAATTATTTTCCTGCTACAGTGTTGAGTTGGCCAGCTGCTGGAGCTATTCATGGCTCATTTCAGTGGAATGTCATTAAAGACTAGCACATTATTTCTGCTCTGTGTTGGCATCTCCACCCCCCCAGTTTTGGTTCAAACCGGACTCTGGGGAGGCATGTTCCTTTGTCATTGTTAAAGAAGTGGAAACAAAATGATAAAAATTGAAACAGCAGCCGTGGGCAAAACTCAAGACACCTTTAGTTGAAGTCTAGCACAGAACTACTGTCATTTTAGTTTTGATTTGACATTTAAAGCCTTACCCATTTTAAACTTGGGTTACATTGCACACAGAAGGGCACATTTCAGTTTGTCCTCCCTCCATTCAGGCACATTCTCATACTACAAAATAATAAAATGGATGAAAATATCCTTTAGAGCCGAGGCAATTCTAACCTTGTTATCCTCTGGAGGCTGTCCGTCCATATGACATACGTATGTCCATCCCATTCTCATGGCCGCTGCTCAGTAACACTTTGATGGAACTTCTTCAAATTTAGCACAAACGTCCACTTGGACTCAAGTATGAACTGATTTTGATTGTAATGGTCAAAGGCCAAGGTCACAGTGACCTCACAAAACAGGATTTTAGCCTTGTGAACACAATATTTTGGGAATTCCTGCAGGAATCTTGTCAAATTTGGCACAAACGTTCACTTGGACACAAAGATGAACTGATTAGACTTTGGAGGTGAAAGGTCAAAGTCATGGTGACCTCACAAAACGTGGTTTTGGCCTTGTCAATGCGCCATCTCCATATTTGGCACAAATGTTCACTTGGACTCAAGGACAAACTGATTAGGTTCTGGTGGTCAAAGGTCAGGATCAGTGTGACTTCAAAAAACACCTTTTAGCCATTACTCAAGAATTCATTCAGGAATCCTGTCAAATTTAGCACAAATGGTCAATATTTTATAGGATTCTGGAAAAACAGGGATGTCATCTGAAACTAGTCTGAGTGGCGGAGGCAGACAACCATGAGGCAGTAGTTCTAGTTTCATAAAGCTTCTGCTTGATCTCCACTGCCTGTCTTCCTGCTTGTGTCACTTGGCTTTATTATATTAAAATGATTGAGTTATGTTCAGGAATGGTTGTATGTGATAATGTACAATATCATAGCTATATTATCTAACGCAGTATTTCACATGATGATACCAATGATGTTCTGTGTCATTGCCCTGGTTTCAGGTCAGGAATCTCATCCAGTCAAGTCAGAGCAAAGAGGGACTCGAACTCAACAGCCTGCTGTCAGACACACACGTCCAGGTACAGACACACACACGCTCTCTCAAAGCTGTATTAGCAAGTAAAGAGAAGAATCCTGTAGTGAATGTTGCTGATACAGTCCTATAGCTGAGTGTTTGTGTGTGTGTGTGTGTGTGTGTGTGTGTGTGTGTGTGTGTGTGTGTGTGTGTGTGTTCCAGTCATTGCTCCTGGCGCACGATAGCATAGCAGAGGGGGAAATGCAGCCTGAACCACTGCCTGCCCAAGGAGAAACACTGAGCCAGTGGGGAGGAGAGACTGTCAAGATAGTCCGCATAGAGAAGGCCCAAGATATACCACTGGTAAGACATGTATACATTCACTCAAACCAGGAGGAAGCAGTTGTGTAGATAGCTGACACCCTACCACATTCAGAGTTTAGCTTGAGTTCCAGCAGCTTTCAAAGGGAACTCCAGCAAATTTACGCATCAGAGTTTGTTTCCTGGTGATGGGTAGCACAACTGCATATATGAAAAAAAGTTATATAAACCTCTTTGTCTCTCTTGATTGGTAAACAAAACCATGCATCCATCTACTGTGAGTCTGCCCATATTCCAGTCTAAATGCACATCTACTACTATATTGGCTAGTGTAATTGAAACACCTTTTCATTAAAGACCACTTATTTTGTCAGCTGGTTTGTGTGCAATGAAAGCACCGCACAAATTTACTATGCCTACGTGGGCAAATCCACTATTCAGGGCCGTTCCATTGGAAAGACTTTATTTTGGTCTGAAATGTTGCTGTCATTTGGAAATAGTGGTGCAACCGGATCGAAAAAACAACTCAAATGTTGAGATGAAAACAAGCCGATAGAGAAAAGGTGTCCCTGTCAATCATGCAGGCACACTTCAGCCCTGTAACGACACAGGACAAAATGAAGCTCAGTGTAAATGTTGAAAAACAGTTGCAGCTTCAGAGAAAGAACAATTAGTTCCATCACTATAAACGCAATCCTGTCACATATATATATATATATATATATATATATATATATATATATATATATATATATATATATATATATATATATATATATATATATATATATATATATATATATATATGACAGCTTTTGTCCTGTGTCGTTACAGGGCTGAAGTGTGCCTGCATGATTGACAGGGACACCTTTTCTCTATCTATCTATATATATATATATATATATATATATATATATTTCCTTTATATGAGTATATGGCCAAGAAAAAGGTAATAACAGAAACATACTTATGCTTGTCATGCACAGAGATATTTTACTTTGATTGATCTATTTTAGCCAACAGATGTGTGAATGTGTAGAACTACTGCTGATGTTAAATACATTTTACTAAGTCATAATTCATAACTTTTTTTTTATTGTTCAGTACAAAGAATTAATAAGAGCTCCACTGTGAGGACGGATAATCTTGTGCTAATTCTAAACAGATACTATTAATTTGTTATAACAGAGATAAATGTCTGTGTCATCCAGGTCATGGTAGTCTTCAGAGCTAGAGTCAAAGGCAACTAGACTTCTTTTAGGTTCCTTGAAGATGTTTCAGCAGGAGCTGATGGGGGAGTGGATTCCTGATGGGACTCCCCCATCAGCTTTCAGAACTGAAGAAGCCTTTAGGATGAGAGGTGAAACATCTTGAGGTCATACACCCCCAGCCCTATCCACAACTACAGATCCCCTGAGGCTTTGATTGTGCCTCTGTAGCTAACAGTCATAGCAGATGTCAGTAATTCAAATTCAGATAACAAAGAAAATATTGTATCTATAAATCATCTTAATCTTTCCTTTATGATGATGTTGTATGATAAATGTGTGTGTAAATAGACTGTTATTATCTTTAGGAAAGCATTAGCTTGTTTCTCTGTGCCGTTTTCCATCATCTCCCCGTGTTTGTGTGTGTGCTCTGCAGGGAGCCACTGTTCGTAATGAAATGGACAGTGTCGTGATCAGTCGTATTGTTCGAGGTGGAGCGGCTGAGCGAAGTGGACTTTTATCAGAGGGAGATGAGATCTTGGAGATAAACGGCATCGAGATCCGAGGGAAGGATGTCAACCAAGTCTTTGACATTCTTGTGAGTACATATTAATAACAAATATTAACAATATTTAACACAGTTCTTTGATGCAGTGATAAATACCATCCCTCAGTGGTAACAAAGAATGGCTATCACTGTTTATCTATTATTCTACTGTCAGTTTCACAAATTTCATTACAGTTACCTGTTACAATTGAGGTGTTTACATGGACTTTTAGCCTGTCTAAATGTTAGATAGATAATTTACTACCCAACATCTAGCTGGTTCCTCTGTCCCACTAATCTGTGATGGGAGTTGATGGCAGTATTATTTGATAAGGTGGAAAAAGTGAAAAAGAAAAATCTCCTTTCCTGACCACTTTTTCTTTGACCTTGATGGAAAACTTAATGAGGTCAAAAAAAACATGTGAAGGAGAAATTATAAGGACATAGGAAAAGGCAGCCACTTTATTTATAACACATGGACGATAAATACTCCTTTTCTAACCATGAAAAACAAAACAAACAGTTCTGTTGAAAGAATTTAACATGAAAGAAATATACAAGTAGAGACAGTTGAGTCATTAAAATAATAATTCAATAAAAATAAGAAAAAAGGGCCAGAATAAATTATATTCAGACATATATATCTACACACACACACACACACACACACACACACACACACACACACACACACACACACAGTATATTAGTATTTTGTAATGATGATGATATTGTTGATTATAAATTCAATTAAATTCTTGCCTCCGAACTGCATTTGAAGCAAGAGGAAATCTGTACTTTTGGATTCGGTGCTCAGCCAATCATACAAGGATTTCCTTAAGTTTTGCATCGTGTCACACGCATAAAATAGATGCTGTGGGGTTAAACTGCAATTGTGCGTCACTCGAGATGTTGCTGGCGAAAGGAATTGTGGGACAGCATTATCTCCTTTCCTTTTGTAAAGGAAGGTCCTGTGTTTCCTATGCTAAGAGAGGACATGAGATAGGAAGCATTGAAGCTCCTTTCCTCAGTATCTAGAGAATTCGACCAGCTCTTATCACAGCTGCCACTTAGATACCTCTGGGTCATTTCACTCAGTGAGGAACCTTCCTAAGCATGGAGCACAACAGTGAGGCTTCCTATAGGTTAAATACAACATTTAAATCAATGCCAGTTGCAGTTCAGGTGATGAAGGCAAGCTGATTAATAACAGGTGCATTTCTCTTTATCTGTGTGTGTGTGTGTGTGTGTGTGTGTGTGTGTCAGGCGGACATGCATGGCCTACTGACCTTTGTGCTGATTCCCAGCAGTCAGCTCAAACCTCCTCCTGTCAAAGAGACTGTGGTGAGTGCTGACTCCTCAACATGACTAGAATGTGAAAAGTTTCATCTAGAAGAGAGAGAAAATACTGTTTATTGCAACTATCCTGATATGAGTGCCAACTCAGAAACATCCTCATCTTTACTGTTGGAATCCATTCTCCTGGTTGTCTCTGCTATCTCTCTTCTTTCTCTCCTCCAGATCCACGTGAAGGCACATTTTGACTATGACCCCTCAGATGACCCTTATGTGCCGTGCAGAGAGCTGGGCTTGTCCTTCCAGAAAGGAGACATTCTCCACATTATCAGTCAGTCGGACCCCAACTGGTGGCAGGCTTACAGAGATGGAGATGAAGATAACCAGCCGCTAGCTGGACTGGTGCCAGGTATTACTGTCTGTCTGTGGCTCGGATCTTTTGGGGTTTCTTTTTCTTTTTCTCTCATTTGTGGCTGAGCATGAGCAGAATGCTTAGACAGACTCTTGTGGGTAAATATGCTCTCATTTTTTCCACAGGCAAGAGTTTTCAGCAGCAGAGAGAAGCCATGAAACAGACCATAGAAGAAGACAAGGAGCCTGAGAAGCCTGGTCAGTTCCTCCACCATCTAACCTTATTACAGCGAACAATAACTTTAAAGGTTGTAGTTTTGTCAAAGGGTTTTCATTGTTCGTAGCCCGGAGTTTTTATTATCACAAAATAAAAGAACGAAAACTGGGGAGTTGCTGTCCAGTTTTTTCATTCACCAAATTAGTAAAACTCATTTCAACATTTCAATCCCTAAAATCTGTGTTCTCCCTCCATTCACATCCATAAATCTAAACAAGACAACAAGATGAAATTGGACTAGAATTTTAATGTCTAAACAAATAATTGATTGAGTAAAATTTGTGTCGCTGTACAGTGAGTGCAATAAGCCCTGCAGCTCAAAGCAGAGTGAGTTTGAAGGTGTCAGTCTGTTCACAGGGAAGCTGTGGTGTGCAAAGAAGAACAAGAGGAAGAGAAAGAAGCTGCTGTACAACACTCACAAGAATGATGGTATGACCTGTTTGCATGTCTGAGTGGCTTTCACCGAAGTTGCATCAAATCTAAAGTGTAAGACCCACAACACAATGCCTGAGCTTCATGTGCATGGCAGACTCACGGCTACGGTGCATCATCTGGAATTTCAGCGTCTCGCCTGTTTTTTTTTCTTGTGTGACAACAGCAATTCCCAGCAAATACAGCCAAGAACAGATCTGCTGATAGTTATATTTACATCATACCAGCCACATTACAGAAACCTGACGCCTTTCACTCCTGTTCCCACGTCTAGGCTGCATCTGAATACAAAGACAACATATCAAATGTTGCAGCTGAGAAATGTTATTGTTTAATGAAAAACACATTCATTGGCCACTTTATTAGGTACACCTGCAACCTCATTAACGCAAATATCTAATCAGCCAATCACACGGCAGCGATGACTTTGAATGTGGCAGGGTTGTTGGTGCCAGACAGGCTGGTCTGAGTATTTCAGAAACTGCCTCGTCATCACTTGTTTATTCTGTCCTCTCCATTGGTCCAGATCTTGATAATGAGGAGATTCTCACCTATGAGGAGATGGCTCTGTACCACCAGCCAGCCAATAGGAAGCGGCCAATTGCATTGATTGGTCCAACCAGCTGTGGACAGGGGGAACTTAGGCAGAGACTGCTCAGCAACCAGCCAGAACGGTTCGCTGGAGCTGTACCTCGTAAGGCAAACTAACACACACACACACACACACACACACACAGAGGACACTTTCTTCCATGTGTTTGTGAGTGAACAAACTGTGTTTTGTGCTATTGTGGGTGTGTTATAGACACCACGCGAAGCCGTCGGGAAGGCGAGCTCAGTGGTCGAGACTACCACTTTGTGTCTCGTCAGACCTTTGAGGCAGAACTGGCAGCTGGTAAGATTTCCTGTTTTCACACCCTTCAGGCAGTTTGCATTTCTTGTTAAGAGTTAACAATATTTTCTTCTTTTAGCTACTTTTGCAGTAGCTAGAAAACCTCAGTGGTGTCCTGAGAGATAAATTATAGAAAGAGAAATCAGCACCAAAACTTAATCAAGTAAAGTGGCTAATAGGTTTTGGTATGTTTCGTTAGACCAATGAATTTTGGTTTTAAAAAAACATTCTTACAAGAATATTATAGCATATTAAAGTTTGATTGGCATTCATTTGCACGCATATTGTAATTCTGAATAAAAACAACCCAATAATAACATGGCTAACTAAGACGTAGAATGACTTTGCCGTTGGCCTGTAAGTAAACGTATAGAAAACTGATCAAAAACAGCCCAAACTCTGAATATAATTTAGTGATGAGCAACATTTTGGCTTTTGCACTTCTCCCAGGAAAGCTTATCGAATCTGGTGACTTTGAGAAGAACCTGTATGGGACCAGTACAGACTCAGTGAGACAGGTCATCAACACTGGAAAAATTTGTGTGCTCTGTCTGCACACACAGGTTGGTAAACACACACACACAGGCACACACACAGACGCACACACACACAAAAAGACAGTGTTGGATAGCATAGTGAGATGAGAGAAAGTCACAGTAGTTTCATCTACAGAACTCATATTCACAAGTTATTGTTTGAAGCCTAATGTTTGTGTTTGTGTTTGTGTTTGTGTTTGTGTGTGTGTTTGTGTGTGTGTGTGTGTGTGTGTGTGTGTGTGTGTGTGTGTGTGTGTGTGTGTGTGTACAGGCTCTAAAGGTGCTGAGGAGCTCAGACTTGAAGCCTTACATCATCTTCATAGCTCCGCCTTCCCAGGAAAGACTCCGAGCCCTGTTGGCTAAAGAGAACAAGAACCCCAAGGTTCCTGTCTAACCTACTCCACTGTCTGTTTACACTCAGTCAAAGATAAATACCACTGGTGTTTACCTCTCTGAAATGTTTGTCTCAGTAATCCATGTGTCTGTGTGTGTGCATGTTGCGTACAGCCCGAGGAGCTGCGGGACATCATAGAGAAAGCCCGGGAGATGGAGCAGAGCTGCGGTCACCTGTTTGATGCCGTCATCGTCAACACAGACCAGGACAAAGCCTACAACGAGCTGCTACGACTCATCAACAAACTGGACACTGAACCTCAGTGGGTGCCCTGCTCCTGGCTGCGCTGAAAACACCCTCTCACACACGTACACACGATCACATATTATTACTAGAGTAGACGCACAGAGAGCCCATTTCCACAGATGTAACAGACTGGACCGGGTTTTTACAGCGTGCTGTGGTGAGGGTCATAACATAACATTAGGGTTGATGTTAGGAAAAAATGAATGATTTTGAGAATAAAGTTGTAATACAAGAATTAAGTTGAAATGTAATGAGTCAAAATATTACAGGATACAGTTGTAATTTTACAAGAGAAGCTCATAATATTTTGAGATAAAGTTAAAATGAAGCAAAAAAGTCATAATCAAAAAAGTAAACTTAAAATATTGTAATTTTACAAGGAAACAAGTCAAAATATTACGTGAATGAAATTGTATTTTTGTAGAAAAACTATCATTCTATTACAGAAATTACATTTATTAGCCAACAAAAAACTGTCAAATTATAAATAACTTTTGAGAATAAAGTTGTAATTTCACTAGAAAAATATAACATTTAAAGTCATAATATTACAAGAAAAAGTTTTTAAAAGGTTATTTTTAGAACCAAATGTGACTACATTGGGTAGATTAGTTACATGAGCATGTTGTAGCATTTACTGACTTCTCACACAAGACTTTTTTGAACTTCACTGTCACTTTCCCATGACCAGTAATGGTATTAGTGTCAGAATCTGCTTAGTTCATTGACCTTAGTTAACTTCCACTCACTCACTCTGCACAGTACACCACTTCACAGTTGATTCTGGCTGCCATTTATGTAATTTCAAAACTTTCCTGTTAACCAAGTCCCATCTTTGCTTCGCTGTGTTCATTTCATTTCAGTGTCCTAAAACCCATATAAAGGTTCTTTTGATTCATCCACATTCCCTCATTTTACATGTAAAAGCAGACTCAACTGTTTAATAAGACACAGCGTTAAAATAATGTTTTTAAATTATTTTAAAATTGTTTTAAAATAATAATTTTTTAACTTTATTCTTGTATGACATTTTCTTGGAATATTTATGACGTGTTTTCTTGTAAAACTAGCACAACATTTATTTCATTCTAAAATAATTTGACTGTCTCGAAATGTTCTGACTTTCTACTTGTAAAATTACAACTTTATTTTTGTTATTTTATTACTTGTTCTTGCAGAATTGTGACAGTTTCTCATAAAATGACTTAATTCTGTGTCTTAAATCATTTTATCTTGAAAATAACATTTTCTGCTATGACTTTATTCACAGAATTTCAAGACTTTTTCCTCATAAAAACATGACTTTATTTCTATAAATATTTTTTCTCATAAAATTACAACTTTGTTGAAATATTATGACTTTTTTTTATTAATTTCATTCTTGTAGCATTACAACATTTTCTCTTAACATTGGCCCTGATGCCTGTTGTTTTGTAGAGAGTAGATGCTCTGCACACAATCAACACCTTCTAGAATGTATTGACCTGGTGGCACTGGTAATTATAAATACATGAAATGTAAACATATGTGTATTGGCCGTCCTGAAAGGGAGGAACTCCTCAAACTGATTTTGGATGGTGCTGAACTGATCCATCATGTTTTTTTTCATCAGACATTTTTATGACGCAGATTTCTGTCATCATCATACTGAGATTTTTTTTTTTCTTTGGGTTGTTGTTTTCCCTTTAAGAGATGTTCTTATTTAGAGTTCTGAGATTTCTGTTGTAATTTTTTCCTTTAAGAGTTGTTTATTCTCAGAGATGCTGGGCCTCTTTTATGACGCATCCTTTGACACTATCCTGTGATCATTTAAATTATGATGCCCGAATAATTTTAACTTTTACAGTGCAGACGATCAATGTAAACATTTGATTTTGAATTCAAGCTTGTTACGTTTTTGTTAAATAACTCTTGGCTCGGCCTTGGTCCCAGATGCCCCTGATAAGCAGTAAATGTGAAGAGCAGACACAAGCGTTTAGTACAGATTCAAATTCACACTGAGCCGCCACATGTATTGCTATGAAGAACACTCACACACGCCCATACACACACACCACAACAGTGCATTAGCTGCTGACTCTCCCCTGTACTGGGGAGTCTGGAGCCTTCTGGACCCTGACTGACTGACCTATTGACTGACTCACTAACTGGCTGGTTGAACAGCTGATTTATATCTGGCTCTCCCATACACACTATTGCAATAAACACTAAAATAAAGGACATAGCACTTGATATACCTTTTTACTGGCTGTTTTATTTTCTGCCTGTTTTTTTCTGACTGACCAATCACACATTACTGTGTCAGCTGACTCTTTCTGTCCTGTCTGATCACATTTTAGTAGACCTCTGCCCTGAGGGGCAAGTGGGTGAAGGACAGTTGTAGTTTTTAGTTGTGTTCCTGATCGGCACAGGTGAATTTATTATCTATTTAGTGTGTGTGTGTGTGTGTTCGTATATGTATGTGAATGGATGTGTGTGTGTGTGTGTGTGCGCGCCTGTCTTTGAAGACAGTTAAGTATTATTATGACCTGAAGTAGACCTGACACAATATCACTGTTATCACTGTGTAGAGCTTTTATATATATGTAATGCCGAAAATAGAGATCCAGAATGCACCAATAGAATTGCAGGTTTCACCCCCTTGCCTCCCTGCCATTGGTCCAGGAGGAAGAGGGTGGCAGGGAAATGAACTGTATTGAATGTAAAGTTGATTGATACCAGTTCCTGTGTATCAGACATGACATCTTCCTGAAAAAAATCTGCTTTTTGTATTAATATTCACACTGAATAAATAATAGATGATTGATATAAAATGATTGACCTTGTGTTTTTGTATAAGGTTTCTTCAAATACAGAAAATAGCCTAAAGACAGAAAATGAGTAACATCTTAAAATATCTAAAACGAATGAAAGACATGTATAAAAAGTTTCATGGAGTTTGGAGTAACCTCTGAGGAATCTTTTTGGAGTTTTGATTTCAGTGAAAGGAACCAGCTCAGGAATCATCACATAAACAACGTTCCATGTCACATGTTAGCAATTTTTGTTTACTGATGAAGATGTGGTTGAAAGATCAGAAAAAGGTACTAAGTCGACCTGTGTGTTGAAATATTTTGTCAGTAATGCTAAATGTGAATTGAAAAATTGAGTGTTGAATTAATTTAAGGTGGATTTGATCAATATGGTTTGATATGATGAAAGCAGAGCCATGTTTTATCACTTTCCCGGTCTTACATTTATCATTTTACAACACAATATTTACCATTCATCATTTCAGGAAAGTGGAATAAACAAAAAGCAACTGATAAAGACAGAGGTGATGAAAATGCTTATAAATTAATAATGGAAGTGATGAAATGTATGTGAATTGGAAGAGATGCATTCTTAAATAATCTGATAAATTTGATTGATTCATTTTATATGTAATAGTATTTATGTTTATTGTTTACAGCAGGCAATTTCTGAGACGGGAAATGGAACATGGAAATGGAACGTGGCTCTGTCTTCACTTCATAATTTATCATATCATTTTTCATTTCACATCCATTGGTACTGCTACATTTTTCAATTCAAATGCATTTTAATCACCTCCATTTTTATCATTTGTTTGTTCTACCTCTCCTACTCAGCATTTCAGGTTTGCATTTCCATAAAACTGGGGGAACAAATCAACACTGGAGGGACTCGATGTACCCCTCTGTTTCACTGGTGTATGGCATAGCTTTCCCTTCTGATGCTTTGTGTTTGTGTGTGAAAAAGTTCTGTAAAGATACTGACCAAAACATCAGAAGAAGCTGTGATATCCTGACTTTTTCTCTGTATGAATCAAACTCCAAAAAGAGCTTTTTATTCATAAGCTCGTATTTTTATATTGTATGTGTCTGACCCCTCTACTTGTTTGTTTTTATCACCTCTGAACTTTTTAAATATTCAGCTGTTTACAGCCCAGAAACTTAAGTCAGTAAACCTTTTCCAAAGCACAACTAGTAGAATTATGCAGGCTGAATTCTACTAAGCTGCTTCAGTTGGAGAGTCCTGATATTGTGCATGTTGCTCACTGTCACACTGTCATGACCTACTGGGACACTTGAACAGTTTGGTCTTCACGGAAAGGCCAAACAAACGAATGCATATTAAAGTGTGCATCAAATTTCAGAATATAGCAGAATAAAATCAAGTGTGTATTGATGAACATTTTTTTCAACAGTTACATCTCATATGAAGGCTTATCATATCATATCATATTATTGAAATTGTATTTTACTGAATTGTCATTCATTTTCTGTGAATACACCAGCCTCCACTTGTGGCTGCCAGAAGCAGTTATAGTTCTCTCTGTAGTAGTATCTCTGCTCACAACCAGGTTCTAATGATAGTGATCAACAATTAAACTGAGGACTTACTTGAGGCTGATATGATAATTATTACCAATTAATCTGGGATAATAAGATCCTGAGAAGATCCTAAGGAAGCTGTCACATCCTTTCATGTCCCTCCAGCGTGAAACAGCTTGGGGAAACTGGATCTCACAGTAACTTCCTCACACTGAACACAACTGCATTCACTGCTAGAGGACGTAGTAACACGAGGAGACCAAGAGGTGGTGCTGTACTCCAGATTATTGATGCCATACGTGAACTGCAACAATGTTCACTGCCAGTTACTCTCCCAGATCTTTAGAGAATAACTCTGTTTGCCAGGAGCTTTGTGTGAACCTTTCTATGACAGTTGCCCGAGGCTGATCTCCGTGCAGTATTTTGGCTACATGGTTCTGCACTAGAGCTGAAAGGCTTGCTGTCTCCTGTCTGGTCATGCCATACCGAAAGCAAACTCAGGATATCCTCAGAATTTACTTAGACCAATTCCTATCCACACTCCACCCAGACTGCACTGCATTCAGCATCAACACACCTCACACTTGCTGTCCCAATAAATTCCTCTGTAAAGGTCAGTAAACTTGGACTGGGCCAGAGGAACATGTTCACTTAATGTTTAACTTTAAGGCCAACCAGCTGGGTGTTTTTGTGCAAATTCACAAGTTATTTCATTGCATTACTGCTGCTTTACATTTGGCCTATGTGTCCTTTTGATGTTCTTTAATTTCCAATTCACTCTGTGTGAAGAGAAATCAGATGTTCTCCAGCCCCAATGACTTTGTGTTTATTTCCAATAATAATAATAATAATAATAATAATAATAATAATGATAATGATAATAATAATAATGACTTCAGCCGGTCAGTGTTTGAGGGAAGGACACTGAGGTGGTGCACACTTATAAATACTTAGGTGTGCACCTGTAAACTGGACTGGTCCTTGAACACAGATGCCATCAACAGGAAGGGGAAGAGCCAGCTCTTTTTCTTCAGATGTTTGATGTTTGCAGTGAGATGCTGCTCATGTTTTATCAGTCAGTGGTGGCAAGTGCTCTATTTTATGCTGCATCTGCTGGAGCAGCAGCAGGTCACATAAAAACTAAAAGAGACTGGACAAGCGAGTTAAAAAGGCTTGTCTGTGCCTGGCAGGAGTCTGGATTTAATGGAGAATGTTGAGGAGAGACATGTACTGTAAGATGTAGCCATCTGGGACAACACCAACCACCCTCGCTATAACATCCTTGCAGGCCAGAGAAGCAGCTACAGCAGCAGCCAACGTCTCATCTCTCTTCACTGCAGGACTGAGAGGTTCAGGAAATCCTTTGTTCCCACTGTCATCAGACTATCTAACAGCTCAGACAAAGGCAGTGGATCATGACACAGACTCAATCATAACTTAACTAAATACATGAAGAAGCTACTGGACAATTGTGAATTTCCCTATAGGGATAAACAAAGTATTTCTTGTCTTATCTTAATAATAATCACATTGATTATTATATAAATATACAACATATAAATATTACTATAGGTTTTGCTGTTAGTTGTTAATGAAAAACAGAATAAGTGTGAGTAGGCCTATAAATCTGTCCATTGTCTGAGTGGATAGAAAAAATAGATTACCTTTGTGAAACCTTCTCAAGAAAAATAAATGTCTTCAGTGACAGACATTTTTCACAGTACTTACTTTGACATGAACCATCATGCTTGTAGTTACCACTATGACCAGCAAACTGTTGTGAAAATGGTCACAACACAGTGCTTAGCCATGCACAACAGCCATTAATGTTATTAATTAAATCTGTGCTTGTTTAATGCTTAGGTGATGTAAGCCAGTTAGTTAGGGAACTAACCACATAGCCTACCTGGTAAGGTAAACTTTGTCTAGTGTCTAATGCTTTATCCTTACACTATCCACAGTTTTTGTGGTTAGTTTCTGCAGTAGCTCACAATTGTGCAACAAAATGTGCTTCTGCCTTAAATGAAATGTGTTATATAAATAAAGCTTGCTTGCCAGTTGAAAGCAGTTTAACTATATACAGGTGATGGACATATGGTAAAATAGCTGCTTTACTAGTAAAATTACCATTTAGCATGTGTTTACCCAGCCGACACGGGCACAAACTATGGAGATGGAACAGTAATAACCATGGCACTATATCACGATGATGTTCGTTCATACATACTCATACAATATATCATAATCAATAATTATCATAATACTGCCGTGGTTTGCTACATTTATACTGCTTTAAGAAACTCTGTTCTTAAAAGCCTATAAAAAAGTAAACATTATAAGACAAATCATAACAACAATACTTAATTACCTAGTGCTCACTACAAGTAACAAAAAAATATATACATTTGAAATCCCGC
Source organism: Trachinotus anak (assembly GCF_046630095.1). Taxonomy (NCBI): domain Eukaryota; kingdom Metazoa; phylum Chordata; class Actinopteri; order Carangiformes; family Carangidae; genus Trachinotus; species Trachinotus anak. The sequence goes on from NW_027273884.1 coordinate 5,256,863, forward strand.
TTTGGGATGCTCACTGTCTTGTTCCGTCTAAACTCTCTGGCTGGTTTAGTCAGAGCAAAGCATGGATGTATTACAATACTGGTTGATTGTCCTTTTGGGTTGACCAGTTATTACCAGTAAAGTTAACTTTATTTGAGACCTGTCTCTGTCTCAGCAACACGGGATCTCTCTGTTGGTTCTGGTCTGATTTCACTGATGCAGACGACACTCTCTAACTGCAAAAGTTTAGAGGGAAACCATGAATTAAAAGTTTAAACTGAAATTTAACTCTTGTTTTTTTTTTGTTGGTTTTTTTTTGTTTTGTTTTTTGCTTAATAATACTATAACTGTTATTATCATTTGACTGTTTTCGGAGGAAAAGAGGGGAATATTATTGACTGATGTGGTCTCGTACTGGCTTGATCACTATCCAGGAAAAACACACTTTCCTGGCAAAGCTATCTATGTGTATCTATCCAATGTGGAAAGTCTGACTAGCAGAAACTCGAGACCCAGCAGGAGAACCACTAATGCTAGTGCCTTCCATAATGTCATGCCATCACAGCTTAGGGGAGGGTTATGCTGTAGTCGCCATTTTGGGCCCGCCCAAAAAATCCTCGGTATAACTGCACAATTCAGTACCACACAAGTTTCACATATTTCACATGTTTTCAGGAACAGTTCTCTAACATATATAGTTTCTATAAACAAGTCTGCACATTTGCATTACAGGATCTTTAAACTAGCGAATAAAAACGAGTGGCAAAATCAGGCGCAAAGTCATACTGTATCTAGTGCTGTGAAATCACCACCACACCCACTTAAGACTTTACTAAATTGGAAAGTATTTCAAGGTGCTGCTATCCCTCACACAACTATTAAGAAAATAAATCAAGTCAATTTTGATTACATTTGGAAAAGGAAAATTCATTAAGTTAAGAGATCAGAGATGACTAAAGAATTCCTTCTGATTTATGAATGGAACCCTGGAAGTCAATTGGTTAAAATCCTTTCTGAATAACAACAACTTTTGGTACCTTATCCCTAGAGAAATATTCAAGAAACTGGGAGGTATAGAATTTTTACTCAAATGTGATTTTACTATTCAAAGGCTCCCAGTTAAATGATCACTCTTTCACCAACAGGTCCTTCTGTACTGGAAACTAATATACAACCATAATTTCACCCCACACAATACACTGATATGGAATGATAGATTTATCACGGTTATCACAGGTTGCTGTACGACCAGAACTGGGTGGGGAAAGGGACTTGGTCAGTGATTCACTTAGTTGATAGTAATGGCTGTCTCTTGTCTTATGAGAATTTCTCCTCTAGATATGATTTGATTGACACTTGTAACACATTCAAATCAATAAGTAAAGCCATCCCCAACTCAATCATATGTTTGATTACATTTACCTTATTGTATCTTATAGAAACTCAATTTCACAACTTTGTTCAAAATGTACTATTCAAACATTACAAACTAAATATTTAACATTTCCAATAACCCCCAGAGCAAAAGAAATCCATTTTAAAATTCTAAATGGAGTGTATCATTCTAATGTTGAAACAGCGTTTTGAAATCAAAACTAATAATTTTGTATTCTGTGATAACACTGAAACTATGTGTATGTTTTCTGAAGCTTTATGGCTTGATATATATGACAGGTTGTACCCCAAGGTTTTTCAACTTGAAAACTTTTCTAAAAAGGACATAATTTATGGACAATAAGAAAACGACCTTCAGGTTAATACCATCCTCATCCTTGGGAAATGTCATATACACATATCAAAGTATATGAAAGTGAAAACCTAATGTGCTTCATGATGAGTTTCTTTCTCACATAAAAAGCTCTAGCCCTTTAAGTTAGTATGCTGTTGAATGATTTATGTATTTTTTGTGTGCACCTGCTCCCTCTTGTACACTGTGAAGAAATCAAAGCCAAGATGTTGTTTATGGGATGATTCAAGTAAGAAAGGGGTGGGCTGCCTGTAACGCTTCACCTTCTGCACAGTGTCTTTTAATTCAGTCGGTGTTTCGGTGACGTCAGTTTTGTAACGTCTACCAAATAATGGAACAATAATTGGGGGGCGGGAACCACGCCTCTTGCTGTAGCGGATTGGTCGGTAATGCTGTCAGTCAACCCTCTCTGCCTCAGTGCCTCTGGTCTCCGAGTCCGGTTGGAGAGAAGGTGGAGAAAGAGGTAGAGAGACGTGGTGGAGATGTAGCAAAGAACGGAAACAATCATTTTAACTCTCTCTGATCCTTTAAATCGTGTTTTTTTTTAACCCTTTTCAACTTTTTTGTTTTTATTTTCTCATTTCACTGCGGTTTCGCCACTTTACGGCCCGAGTCGCGTCTCCCTGGCAACGTGAGTAACTGTCCTGCGAAGTTTGGCTCCGGTGCTGTCGCTTCTCCTGGAGAACGAGCTGGGTGTTTACCTGCGCAGCCGGGAGCGGGCCCTGAGCCGCCGCCACAGGCCGCCGCACACGGCCCGGGCCACCTCTCACGGGGTTTCCTCGGTTTAAACCTGCTGCTCAGGGACCCGGGGCAGCGCGAGACAATAGTGGTGCGAGGGAGGGCTCGTGCGGGGGAGGAGGGACTCGATGCCTCGCGGGGCTTTGTTCGAGACGTGCCGCGAGCCCGCGGCGGATATCGACTGATCTCGCGGCGGATCGATGATAAGCTGGTGATCGATAAGCGGGGACGGAAGCCGTGGGAGCAACTATGGATGTTACTCTGTCGGAGTTACTGGCCACTTTCATGGAGTCACCGCTGGTGGTGTGGGTGAGTGGGGGCCCCACACACACACACACACACACACACACACACACACACACACACACACACACAGTGGTGATGATGGTACACACACGCTGCTGACCTGTGTTTTACTTTCTCTCTCACACTGTTGCAAGAACCACATGTCTAACTAGTAGCTGGCAACAAACAGCTTGATCATCATCTACTTTCCGTGGAAGTTTGTTGTAGTTTATAGTTTTTATTCATTGTTCCTGCTGACTACACGAAAGTGACAGGGGGCAGATTTTTCAGTGTAAAGGCCTCAGGTGAAGTGGTGCATTGAGGGATTTTGGTTGGTGTCTCTGGGACTTTCCAATTTGACTTCTCATAGTAACTGTCAAACAGAAGTGCATCTTCTGTCAGCTCTATTCACCGCTAACAGCTGGTGCACCTCGCTGCTTATGTTGCTGCTGTTTCTTTACCTCTTCTTCTGCCACTAAAATGCTGAGGCACGCAAGATTTCCCCCCCAGTCCACAGGGGATGTCACCATACCAGAGATTTAGTAATTGGTATCAATGAAATGAATGAATGAAATTCCACAGCAGCAGAGGCTGAGAGGCAGAGGCTGCTGCACACAGTGTGCACACAGTGCACACACACACACACAAACATTTATACACCTCCATATGGTCAGTGTGCAAGCATTAGTTTAAACTGATTAACAAGGTGAGGGACCCATGGTGTAAAAGCAGTTATTTTAAAAGTGAGCCTCATATTTCAACAGACTGAACAGTAATGATGGAGGCCTACTAAAGCCTGGTTTATTCAATAAACAAAAATATAAATCCAACACTTTCTTTTTGTTTTTTCTCCCATTCTTCATGACTTGAAATTAAAGATCTAAAAACTCAAAATGTGAGCATTTCTGTTTTGTTAAGATCATCAATTCACCTGATGGGTTGGGCATATCAAGATGCTGATTTCACAGCATCGATTATTGCACAGGTTTACCTGTGGCTGGTGACAATAAACGGTGACAGTAAAATGTGCAGTTTTATTTTGAAAAGAGACATTTATGAGATACAGACGGACCCATTGAATTTTGGTCTGCTCCAGTTCAATGGCTGTGCAAAGTTGCTGGATATTGGCTGGGGATGGAACACACTGTCTTACAGGCAATCTTAGATCTTTTATAATGAGAACAAAAACAAAAGTGTGGAGTTTATATTTTTGTTCAGTACACTTAATGCATGAATGGATGCTGCGGGTATGGCATAGATGTGCACCCTACACCGTAGCTTGATGTGCATCTCCCACCAATGTGCAGAGTGCTGCAGGAATGAGTGAGCAGTTTTGGACTTCAAGTTCCCTCTTCCCGAAGTCAGTGGGATTTTAGAACAGGTTTTTAGTAAGATGGCTGAAATAAGGTCTTTTGTTAACACAAGTTCAAGGTATTTTCAAGTTTTATTCTACGACATTAAATTGATCAGATTTTTGAAGCTTTTATATACCCTCAAAAAGATGGTTGCTAACAAGTGGCTAAATGGGACTACAGAGGCTGTGTTAAATGTCATCACGCCAAACACTACAACCAATCAACTCGCCAGTCCACCTTTACTCTGTGTTTACACTCGCACTTTTGCAAACTATTACCAACCTTCTAAGAGGATAGGGTTTTTGTAGCAGGGGTAAGAGCTAAATCAAATTTAAAAAAAAAAAAAAAAAAAAAGTTTAGTGGTGGTGGCATTGAAGTCATGCAGCTGTGGTGAAGTTTGTTGATAGCCTAGCATTAACTTTTAAATCCTTGCTGTTGAGTTTACTTGGTGGTTGAAAATCATAAAAGTGGTGTTCATTTGTGAAGATTATCTTGCTGAACAAAATGTGTATCAGACACTTTGTCACAGAGCTTTTTCTGCAATAATCTTAAAGCCCATGTAAAAAGCCCTTTGGCTTTTTGTGGAGGGAACCAGGGGGATGCTAACTTCTGGCCCTACAAAAATACATCATCCCTGCCGCACTCTATATAACACTTGCTTTTTGTCATTGTTTGCAAAACCAGTTGACACATTTAGTGGTATTTTGCACATGCAAACACCGTGGCAACAGCGAACGTGTGTATGACAGCTACTGTATGTACTCTTGTACACTTTTGTACACTAGTAGCTGTCCAGCCTCTACACCGACCCGCCCCTGGAGAAGCTGGACTAATACTGTGTATGCAACTGATGTAATTAGACACAAATAAGACAGTAGTGTTAAGATTCACAGTATGGCGATCACATGTTGTTGTTATCTTTCACTGTGACTGCTGATGTCAGACTAGGACGCTTGTAGGTTATTATACTGCCCTTGTCAGCCCATGAAAGAATCATACCTCCAGTACCTACAACATCTTCGTTCTACGGTAGAATTTCCTGAATTTTGGCAGAGATTTGTTACTGACTATCAGTTCTCACGACATCCCTACACTCCACCCACATATTCTCACAGTTTTGGTGATTTTAGATGTCATGTCTTCAGAGTTTGCTTGGGACCCATTTTAATCTTCCTGCTACCCAATATGGGCTCCTAGCCCAGACTTTGACCACCGGTAGAGCTGTCAACAGGTTATTAACCTTGTGGTACTTCCTGTTTTCCCGTGGCCTCACATCCTGTTGACCTGACCGGTCAGCCAACAGTTTTTTCCCATCTTTGTTGGGCAAACACGATTAACACTGCCAGACAGCAGAAAAGTGCCTCAGGGCAACTTTCACCTGACTAGTTTCTCTCTTTTTCTCACTCTCACTTTTTTTTAATGTTCACATCCATGGGTTAAAGAAATATATTTTGTGCCCGCACATTTCCATGACCAGATTTTAACCCTGAACCAGGTTTTAGGGTAGATCTCAGAGGGGAAAGGGAAAGAGCGGTGCTTGCTGCTAGCCAGGTCCTTGATTCCCAGCTGCCCCAGTGGGGGTGCTCAGCGGCCAGCAGACCACTAGGCACCTCTCAGGTGTTTTACTATGTGAGTTTGAGCAGGGTGTTTTCTCAAGAAGAGACCTTAGCTCCCAACAAAATCCCCCTGAAAAAATGAATAAAGACAGAAAAATGTTCACCATATTGTGGATCACATTTTAAAGCCAGTGTAGCTCTATAATATTGACTTGTACTGTTTGGCTGTACCAACTGTACCTGACTGTCTCCTGTCTTTGTCTTTAACCCGTCTCTCTCCAGGTGCGGACGTTGGGCCCGTTTGGTTCATGTGACAGTGTGGGCTCAGAGGAACGGGTCAGCATGTTCATGGAACTGGTGGATGGTGTCTTCTTGCACAAGATCATGACACACATGTAGGTTGCAGCAGAAAGAGTGAGAGTTTCAAGTTTTATGAGCATGAGTCAAGAAGAAATGTCCTTTGGTGTGTATTTTTGTGCGTCTGAAGTGGGTATGTGTGCAGTAAGTGAGTTGATCCAGTGTTTCCTGTATGTGTCTCTGTTAGTGTGTTTGTGTAACCACATCCTGACTCGCTGGTATCAGGTTGTAAACGTCACAGCCAGATGTGCTGCTCAAGGTTGCAGTGAGAAAGAGTGTATAACGGCGACTGTGAGTTTTATCATTTGCAGTCCCTTTAGAGCTGAACTGAAGTCAGTTTGTGCTCAGTTCATCAGGAATCACACAGTCAGGTTTGCAACAGGGCTGTGCTGCAGCAGCTCTCAACAGATTACGTTTCAGCTCATTTGGAGAGTGGTCTCTAGATACGCACAGCCTAGATTTCATCTGTGTGGCTCTTGGAGAAATCACTAAGCTGCCACTGAGCAGAAAACATCAGTCACCAATATCAAAGTAATGTAACGCTAACTAATGACCACACATGGCCTCAGTGCAGAATGTACATTTCACACAGCAGAGTATGGTTTGTAAGGCTTTTCAAGGACTGAGACTTCTTGTATAGAAGGTATGTTGTGACAATATAAAGTTTCTTTAAATATTCCATCATAACTTGTAAAATTCAGCATTGCCTCAGAATTGCAAGAATTTGTACATTTTTGTAACAAAACCAACAAGGTATTAGTTTATCTCTCAAAACCCTCTGACTTCCTTGCCTTGTCTTTGGTTGAGTGCCACAGACAAGTCAATCAAATTTGCAGATTAATACACATTTGGTGCTATAAGGGATATTTCTGGCAGCACATACACATACACACACACATATATCTGTATGTACACACATATACATACGTGTGTGCATGTGTCTGTCTGTGCTGCATATTCTCCCGTTGAGACAGCCCAGTGTTCACAATCAGAGCACATGTTCATATGCAAGTTATTGTCTTCAGGAACAATGATAATCACTCTATTGTTTTCCACACTGGGTTGGGCTGATGGAGGAGGGGGGTGGGGTGTTTGGGGGGGAGGTCAGGGGCTTAGTAGGATTTTATGGGGGTTTATAGGAAAGTGGGTTACAGAGGAGGTCAGGATGGGTGGGCCATGAGGAATATTGGAGGATAGCCACTCAGAGACAGTTGGTAAATCAGTCAGTAAGAGAACCAGTCAGCTGTTAAATCAGTCAGACAGTAGACTCAGTGTTTCACCATTTACACATGAAGTGGCAATTCCACGACTCTGCTTTCAATTTAAAACTAGAGACATCTGGCAACACCTGACAGAGGTGAGAGGGGAAAAGAAGAGACAAAGAAAGATAAGACAGAGAGAGGTAGAATCAACTAGCTAACATTCAGTCAGATAGATTTTTAATGGCCTGTTGATATTCACTGTGTCCGCCAGCGTACTATAGACACGTGTCACCCAGGTACAACAAAAGGTTTTTACTGGCCCAGTCAGTCTCTTTACCGAACCCCTCTCTGTGTGCCCGTCATTCAGGGTGCACATGTTCTGGACAGGGCTTACTTCACCAGCCCATCCCGAAGAAAAAGGTTATTTAAAATGAACAGGCCGTGTTGATTTACTGGAAGTTAACCTCAGATCTTCACTGGGGTCACCTATGTTTTCATTTTTGAAAAGCTCTTTTTATCTCATAAACACTGAAACACCAAACTGGAGTTTTAAGATTTACACCCTCTGGAGGCTGCTGTGGAAAAGACTCATCAAGACTGCATTCTGAGGGGAGAACAATGCTGTTTTAATCTGGACGGTGGACTGAGACAGAAAGAGAAGTAACTGATAAATTGAGCTTGAAGGTGTCAGTTGAAGTGTCCAGAAAGAAATTAGTGTATCAACTGAAAGAAGGTAGAAGTTGATGATTCAGCTGACCTGTAATCACTGAGAGCAGTGGAAACATTGCATATGAAAAGTGGAAGTTGCAGGAGAGCTTTTTATTTTCAAAGACGAAACCTGAAACTTGAACCCATGTTAAGTGTAAATTGAGCGGTGAACAGTGAAAGAGCTGAGATGTCTGTTGTAATGTTACTGATTCAGATGAACGTCTGAAGAAATGACAGCCTATCAATAACATCACAATATTTTCAGGTTATATCGCAAAACATAATCTATATCTCAATAATTTGAAATCTCCTTTAAAGTACTTAATTAAATGCTCGATTTAACCCTTTGATTTCACAACAGTCTGATGTTTCTAGTCCCTGCAACATTTGTCTGGATTAAAATGTTCTTGTTTGCTGTTTATTCATAAGTGGTTTCTACAGGAACTGTAGACTAAATTAAATTTGCAAAAAAGGGGGAAATCACAACCAAGTTAGATTTGACCCTTAACAAAAACAGAGCTCAAAGAGTATTTAACAGCAAATTGCTGACAAAGACATTTAACCCGGTGCTGTTTCATTTTTGAACCAATTCGTCCACTTTCAACTTCAACCACCTGAACACGTATAAACTCGCTCTGGTGCTTCTTTCACTTTCTGCAGGTTCCCTTCAAGAACAAAAACACACACATCTCACCTACGTCACACACACATGCATCCAGGAGATTTTTCATGATGGGCTGGGGAGTGTGTTGTCTGTGAGAGATGCCCCTGTTCATATGCATATCAGTTTGGCACAGCCTCACATGTTGACGTGTGCATAAATCGTCCTCTAGCACAATAGTTTCCCTGGACCTGGGACGTGTGAGTATTTGTCCAAACAGCCTCTAATAATGTCCATCTAAATGCTCCTGTGGTGTGTGCTTGTGTCTCCATAGCGACCCAAGCCCAACCAATCAGAGGCTGAACAAGAATGTGAACAATGATGTGTCGCTTCGACTTTACAACCTAACTGTTCTCACGAGGCACGTCAGGACATACTACCAGGTATATACACACACACACACACACACACACACACACACACACACACACACACACACACACACACACACACACATACTTGTACTTCCATCTTTGTGAGGACACTCATTGACATAATGCATTCCCTAGCCCCTTACCCTAACCTTAACCATCACACCTGAGTGCCTAACCCTAACCCTGACCCTGACCATAACCTAAACCTAATTCTAACCATAACTCTAAAACCAAGTCTTAACCCTCAAAATGTAAACAGCAGGTGTCTCAAAAAGTGAGGACCGGCCAAAATGTCCTCACTTTCCCAAAATGTCCTCACTCTGTAAAATACTTTTTTTGGTCCTTACTATGTAGCAAGTACAAGTACACACACACACACACACACACAACAAAAATGATCTCACAAACTACGGCAACATTCATGGCTCACACTGCATGGCTGAGTCCAGCAGGTGTTGATGCCAGCCACAGTGAAGTCCTTCTTTTTTTTTTTTTTTTTTTTTTTTTTTTTTTTTTTTTTACAAATGCAAAAAAGTCTTAAACAGCTATAAACAGCTTGTTTTCTGTCTGTCCTCAATTGTTCCTATTCTACAGTTTGTGTATTAGACCTCATTGTTACTGACCTCTTCTTGGTTTGAGTCTGTGTGTGTCTTTCTGTTTGGAGCTGCAGCTGTTTATTATATCTTCAGCTGATTAACTTTGCCTAAGGGCTGAATGTATGTGTGTTCTGTTTGTCTTTTATCCACCATCATTGTCATGTGTGTGTCTCCCTACGTGTCTGTTTCAGCTTTGATGTTCCTAACCACAAGGGCCCTGCAGGCAACCACACACAACACTGTCTGTTCATTCCTAAACCACAGCAGCATGTGTGTGTGTGTGTCAGTGGCTGTATTGATGATGGTACATCAGTATGGATCAACCTTGAACTCACTGGCCAATCATTTTTTTTTTAGTGCTCTTGCTTGGTGAACGATAATCTTCAGTGATCAATAGCAGCCGGAAGTAACACATCTCGCAAATGTCATGCTCAGTGTGGGATTTGGCATTTTGTTACTTTGATGTGACATTGTAATATCTAACACTATGTTCTTTTTTGGGATGTTTGGACATTTTCTCTATTCGAGTCTGTCATTGTTCACAAAGGAGTTTGGAGTTGGGTTCTGTATGAAACGCAGTAACTCTTTCCAAAACATTTGTCACAAAGGAAAATGTTACTAGAAATTCTTCCGTCTGTTGAATTAATCAACTTTGGATTTAAATAATCAAGAAATTGTAAATAGCAACTCTGGTGAACCGGTGATTATTCAGTTTGCTCAGGAAGCCATAACAAGATAAGGAGCAGTCAGTGGCTGTAAAAGTTTGTCACTGCAGCTTGATCCTTGTCACAAGAAAGTCGCTCACTCTTCTCTGTCTGGCTTCATCAGCGCCTTTTAACTGCAGTGAGTCCTAATTGACAAAAGTTTTGGGTAGTAGCATGTCACAATAATAATCTCATACTGTAAACCTTACAAACAAAATTAATCAAATAAAAATAATGATGATAAATTCATTCATTTTAAAAAGTGGAGGATTGTCAGTTGTCTGAGGCCCCAAACAAAAGTTTATACAATCCCGAAAATGAGAGTTGCATATCATGTCAAAGGTTTTTACAGAGGCTTATAAAGTAGTGAAAGCTGAGGTCCTCTGCAGTGTGACAGGGAGATTATCATAATAGGGGGCACCACAAAACAGAGTGCGTTTCTTCAAGTATTTGAAGTTCACGTATGACGAAAAAATGTGACCATCCTCTCAAAGCTAATCACAGCGGATGATCAGAGCCAGAAATAATGTGTGTGCATGAATGCACTGTGTTTTTTGTATAAATGATATAAGGAGCTCAGATGCAGTCGATTGTGCTGCGCTGCAGCCACGTCCTGCTGGCTCTAAGCTCTAACCCCACACAGTGATTCAAGTGTATTAGTGCATGTAGCTGTTACACGTAGCTGTTGGTGTTTTAATATTTTTAAGCTTTTTATTTTTTTTAGCTTTGAAGTGATGCTCTGAACATCTGATATCCCTTCATCTTTTAATGGGTTTAAGAATTGTATTAAACAAGGTTATTTCAAAATCTGCCCAGTGCACATTTAGGAAGCAGTGCACACATACTCTATATACAGTGCATGATGTTTGGCTTTTATTACATTAAGACCTGATCATAGTGAATCAGATAAATAGCTCCTCGTTTAAGAGGAGAATGGAAAACTAACACAATTGGTAACACAATAAAGATCACATCTGCTGCTTTGTGTGTGTGTGAGGTGAGAGAAGTGGGTCATTCTGGGCAGTATGGGGTTAATCTGTCCATGGTTAATCTCTAACCACAGTCACATACCCTGGCCTCCTCAAAACACACTCAGCCACACGTGCATGCACACACCTCATACTGTAGCCTTAATTATAACCCAAGTCATTGAGGAACGAGCCTTCCTATGTGATTGCAGATTTAGCTGCATAAACAAAACACACACACACACACACACTGGCTTCAGAAAGTATGGGGACCCCTTCACTTTGGGACACTGTAGATTTGACTCTAAATGGATAAAATTGCTGTTTATGCCCATCAGTCGACACTTAATAATCTAAAATAATAGAGTGAAAAAAAAATTAATGAAATAATTAAAGACCTTGTGAATCAAATCCTGATTGGTCAATCAAGACATTCTCAAGACATTGATGATGCATTCCCAAAAATAAAGACATCGGTAAGATGAGAAAGTCTGTGATCTTGACATTGTAACATCTTTGTAGCACATAGAATTTTTTTTATTTATGACTTTTAACTTCAACTGATGTTGACTGATGAGGCAGGTAAATTTCTGTTTCACTTGCCCTGCAAAAAATGTACTTGGGGACAAGCTTGTAGTTTGCTGTGGTGGTGGCAACATCATAGAGATGCTTCAGGACAGGTCTCTGACTGTCCCTGAGGGGCCCATTCAAAGCCCAGATTGAAACTACGCAGAACATCTGTGGAGAGGCCTGAAGATGGTCGATGCCCCCCATCCAACACAATCAAATGGGCAAAAAGAGAAGGGGGTCTGAATACTTTCTGAAGCCACTGCGCACACACAAACACACATATATGTCCAACTGGGGCTAGGCGTTGGCTTTCTCTTAATTAGATGATGTCCCAGTAGACACGCACGCTGGTCCAGTGAATCCTCCCAGTCTCCCTAGGGATAAAGCACTAAGTGTGTGTGTGTGTGTGTGTGTGTGTGTGTGTGTGTGTGTGTGTGTGTGTGTGTGTGTGTGTGTGTGTGTGTGAGAGAGTGAGAGAGAGAGGGCGAGGGAGAGGAGGGGTGTCTCTCACCTCCCTTCTGTTCCCTCTCTATTGTACAAAGCACAGTAACCTGATATCACAGCTTTGAATACAAAGCTCTTCACTCTTCTCACTCCTGCTGGCTTCGCCATCCAACTAGTCTGCCTTAGTACTGGAACAGTGACTTGGTTAATTCATCAGTTTATCTACAGAAAATTACCCAATGACAATTTAGACAATAAAAACACAACTTGTTGGTTACAGCTATGCTTTGCTACAGCTTTTCTCTGTTTAATATTGTAAATATTTAATGTTTGACTGTTGGTCAAGCTAATTTAAGAATGGAACTCTAGTAAACTGTGACAGGCATTTGACTCTGATGTAAATAATTCACAAACTAATGATTAATCAGTTATTCCAAAAGGAATAGATTAATCAATAATGGAAATGAGTCTTGGTTGTAACCCTTGTGTCACAGGTGCATGTTGTCTGAACGGGTGTCTGTGAATGAGGATGCTAGATGTTAAATTACCAGTGTGACACAGTAAAAACATAACTAACCTCCGGTGTGAATATGAAAAAGCTTTGTAACCCTATAGTCAACGCTACTTGCCAGCTCATGATTAAACTTCAATCAGCTGAAGTGTGTAATTTAATAAAAAACTGAAACAGCTAGTCCCAGATCAGCAGCAGACTCTGATCTCATCTGTCTGTAGCAGCCCCTGACTGGTCAGTTGTTTTGTCTTTTGGTGTAAAACTTGATGACAGCATTAAATTTCATGAAAAAGTTTAGATCATAACATTTATTTAAATAACAATTTGACAAGCATTTTTCAACATGTAACACATTCTGCTGGATATCCTGAATACATTTCTTAGATAAAGTAATTTACATACAAAACTGTGCTTCTTTCTTGTGGATGTTTGTGTTGTGGTTTTGGTCTCGGTTTCCAATCTTTACAACCTTAGTCCTTTATCACCCCAAACAAAATGTGTGAATTTGAGGAATTATTGTATTGAAATCACAAATGAAAATGTATATGCTCTTATAGAGTATATACAGTCAGTCTTATACAGTATATGTCCCTGGATCTTTTCTCTATTGTGAAACAGATTTAAATGTGTACTAACTTCAGCAGAACTTTTCCTCTCACTCTCTTTCTACTTGGTTTCCGTGGGAACCGCAGAACAAAACCCTGAGCTTTCATGGGATGTTTTGAACTCCATATCCTCTGGCCTACTTCGGACACACACACGCACACACCGCACACACGCACGCACCACACACACGCACGCACGCACACACATGCACGCCTTGGCAGTGTGGATTGTAATATTGTGTTTGTGCGTGTGTGTGTGTGGTGTGTGTGTGTGCGCTGACCCTGTTCAAACCCGCTGACAGAGTTTTATTGCTCTGTCTGCCAGTCACTGTCAGGAAAGACTGCTGGTGTGTGCGTGCGTGCGTGCGTGCGTGTGTGTGTGCGTGTGTGTTGACGAGGTGAGGTTTGACTACAAGATTACCAGACAGTAGTGTTACCTTTTAATTTGTATCTAGTTCAGGGTGCTGTGTGTGTGTATCATCTCCCAGTCCTTTAGACTGGTAGAGTGGAGTGACTTGGGGTTTAGAGACAAAGTACTAATGCTCCCTGTGTCAGTAGAAAAAAATATGTGATTTATTATTATATAGTTTCTTTTTTTCAAGTCAGGAGAGTCTTTCACAGAGTCCAGGCCGCTAATCTGTTTTAATTAGTTTTAATGAACTAATGTTTTCTAAGTTACTTCTCTCATCTTCTGAACATTTTTGTGTTGGCTGGACTGCAACAGTAGTGATCATTATTTCCACCATTCCTCACCATTGGTCAAATGATAATAGCTCTGTTGGAATTTCAGTAGTATTAAAATACTGCATATGTGAGCACAGAGAGTAGGAGAGAAGCAGATGAAGTCTTGGATCTAACAGATACACTTTCCACTATTCTCAACACAACAAACATGTAGACGCTGTTATTATCATGTTGTAACAAATGACATTAACCTCCAGTGGTCAGAGCTACCGGAGGGTGATTTTCTCGATTGCTGAGTTAATTGCTGGTTGTCAACTACATGTCAAAGCCATCACCTGAATTTTCCTCTCTCTGGCTGTAAATGACTCGTTTGATTTGGCCTGAGTTACATTATTTCTTGAATGCACTGGAACACAGTGGCACTGTGGTGGTAAGAAACTTAAATTGCTGCAAGTCTGACCCACATGCAATATTGCCCATTATATCTCTGTATAAATCTGTAATGTTCCAGAAAAAAATCTGCATTTCCATCACCATGTCTCAGTATGGATCTAAATTCAGGATAAAAACTTGTAATGATTTTCTGTTTTTAACATTATAAATGAGTATAATATATGTAATAATGTGTCATTATCTTTTGTCTTGATTCATTTTTTAAAACTGACTTCATTAAAGTCATGTATTGTTCACATGCATGTGTTTTGGTCACCTATTGTGATGTCACTGAAATCTTCTGTTAGCTTTTCTTATGTGGTGCATCTTATGTCACATCACCATCCTGTCAGCTTGTGTTATTTTACATCCCAGTACAAATACTGTACTACGAAGTACTTTTACAAGTTCTTATTTAACCGGATGGATCAAGAAACATGTAACCAAAAGGAACTAATACAGAGCTCCTGAGGTCTGTAGAGGAGAGGAGCAGATTTTATTTTGAAAGTGGTCAAAGTGGTGAGATAGCTGCACAACACAGAAACTAGTGGCTCATTTAAAGTCAGATCTGCTGTTAGCTGCCACCATTTTATTGATCTTGGATTAGAAATAGGAGCCCAATGTGTTAGTGGGACATGGATTTAGGCCGTGTGTGTGTGTGTGTGTGTGTGTGTGTGTGTGTGTGTGTGTGTGTGTGCGCGCGCGCGCTTGCGTGTCTAAATAGGTCACTGTAGCAAACTGTATTGATCCCTTGTCAGTTATAAGCGTTAGATCCTGCTGGTGATGTTGCTGCAGAAGAATACCTATAGATCTCAACTCTCACTAGTACACGCACACATTTTGATCAGACATTGCCATTCACTGTATTTACAGTCTTAGTACTCACAGCACCCTCACACAAAACAATTCCTGTGGATGACAGTATTGTGTACACAGTATCAACATGATAATCACCAAACTGTCCTGAAATGCCACTATAATCACTTCACAACTTCACCACCTAACAAACTAAACACTGACCACTAATGATTTTTTTTCTTTTTCTCTTTTATGCAGTCATTCATTTTTTTGATGCATTTTCGTTTTATTTGTTTCAAGTGTTAAATAGTTGAAAAAACAAAACAAAAATACCTGCCCACCGTTGATCACTTGTCTTCAGCTTTGTTCATAGTTTTTCTGTCCTCCTGCAGGTACACTGGGCTCCTACAAGCCATGGCCAGACTAGCAAGAGCTAGACGGCCAAGGAGCCTGGTCCTGCTGCATGAGCTGTCTCTGTTAGACCAGCAGATGGATGCTCCTGTTTAGTTTATCAACATAAAACTGCATACTTGTGCTGTGCTCGGTTCCACCTGAAAATGATAATGACAGGAATAGAAATTGTTGGTGGCATTTTTACTAACAGAATATTTAACCACTGTTTCTAGTAAAACTAGAATATTGATGCAGCTCTACCGTGGTTTGTCACGCAGTCTGAAATAGCAGACATATGATGTGATATGAAACAATAACACCAGTTCAGTGAATCAGTCAAACGTTTATATGTGACTGTGGCCACGCAAACGAGTAAATTTAAGTTGCATTTTTTATCAATCAGTTTCTTAAAATTAGCCTTTGATTGTGTTCTGGCCTGACATGTAATATGTTGTCAAACTTACTTGTCGACCCCTGGTCTACAGTATAGTCATTGCATGAGTTTGTTATGAAGAGCTGATGATTTCATTTTGATTAGGGTTTGATATCAGTGACCACTAACACCGGCCCATCACTGACATCTGACTAAAAAGTTTATTAAAAGTTAAATTTAGAAAGGCTACTAGTGTGCTGACCAGTGTTGTTAAATAGTGGTAATTACAACTACTGTCATATATCAGACACAGTGGAGAGTAGCACTGATTTATCGAGCTGAGGGTCAGATCGTATTCTAACAGTCAAAGATGATCCACACACACTCTCCTCCTCTACAAGTGCTCTTGATCACTATTGTGACCTGGTGGCCATTATCTGATAGATATGTCTTTCCCAGGGGACCACTCTGTGTCCCACACTGTCCTCCTGCTTGGTAGCCTCTGCTGACAAAGCTGTCAGAGCCACACAGACTCTCTACCTTGGCTGACTTCAAATCCTAGAGTATAACTCTGTGCCGTTGCATATGACCTAACCCTTTTGATTTGTCAGATTACAGCACGTCTTTTACCGTGCCAATGTCACATTTTGATCATTTGTTGTCCCAGTATTGGTGCGAATCTAAGAAGAGCAAAGCTATTTTTCTATTTTTCATGACGTTTTTGCTTTTTGTTCAGTAAATAGTTTTTAAACCAACAAACAGTCAGTCAGTCGCAGTGATGAGCTGGAAAACCATCTCATGAGATTATATTTAGTGTTTAGTTCTCGGTTGTCATGGACTTTGTGGCTAAGCTTCCAGTCAAAGTCCAGCTACTCCTTTAAGTCATCTGGTAGCCAGCTCTCATGTTTTATTCACATGGTATTGTGTGTGTGTGTGTGTGTGTGAGAGAGACTAGTTTGGTCTCTCATTACATCCTGGTTTATAGTTCAGTGTAACACTATCTGCAGGTATTGCTCTCCCTCTACACTCAGTAGCTCAGGCCTGTCCCTGCAGCTCAGCTGTAACTGTGGTGTAAGCTGAAAGTGCTTTTATTTGCCCGGTTAGCAGATGACACTGCAGCCAAACGCATACACCAGCACAGGTCGTACAGAAAGTTTTCAGAAATGTGAATAGGTTTTTCAGTACTTATTCTGGAATGAAAAGCATTCGCTCCTGGTGGGGTGTTTCTTTCCTGACACACTCACATTTTCTCTCTCTCTCTCTCTCTCTCTCTCGCTCTCTCTCTCTCTCTCTCTCTCTCTCGCTCTCTCTCGCTCTCTCTCTCTCTCTCTCTCTCTCTCTCTCTCTCTCTCTCTCTCTCTCTCTCTGCCTCTCTCTCTCTCTCTGCCTCTCTGTCGACACAAGGGTGTTTCCTATTGGCTGCTTGCCTATACACACATGCACCCACACAAACATGAAGCACACAGGTCTGGGTCAGTTAGTGGCTGGACTTTGATTCATTTCTTGGATCAAAGTTGGGCAGCTCTTGTAAAAACAAGAACACAGTTAGATATACACTTTCAGCTCTGCTTCCACACTCACTGTTTATGTCACTACAGAGAAACTTAAATACATGGTATCAGGCTTTAATATAGTTTTGTTTAGGACAGGAGTTTGATAGAAGTATACTGATATTTGAATTGTGACAAGGACCTACCTTGGCTACTGATTGATAGTTTCTAGTGGCCCATTGTTTGTCAGTTATCAACATCACGTTAAAAGTGAGAATTAATTTGTTCTCTCTCTCTTTTATTCTCTCTCTCTTTTCCCCGACAACCCCTCAACCTCCCCATCTGTGCCACAGGAGACTTTACAGCAGTTAATAGTCATGCCCCTTCCCGACATCCTTTGCATCGCCAAGGATCCTATATCAGGTAACACAAACTCCTACACAATGTCACGTACACCCTATTGTTAATCAGGTCCTTTATATTTCCACTACAATCTTATATGCACTTGAATGGAGATGACAGACACAACATTCATCACTAAATGCAAAAAACTGGCTGGGAGTTTAATTACCGTCCTCGTGTTGTTAGTACTTTTAGTGTTAGTAGTAATTTTTCAGTGCAGGCACTGAAATGGATAAAAAACGTATTCATGTTTCTTCTTGTACTTTGTTAGTTCTTGATTCTAATGCCGTGACATCATTTCAAACACTTTCAAACACTCGTCTCCTGCAGAATCTAAATTATTGCTGCAAGAACAGGAGGCAGTTTCTATTGGCGGCTGATAATATGATTCATATTAGGTGCAGGATTCGGTCATTAAATGCCCTATTGATTTACTGTTTTGACCTTTAATTGTTTGTAAGTTTGATCATAACCACTGATAAAGGTAAAAATGGATGATATATTTTTTATCAATCTCATTACATTTTATTTAAGTATTTCACATAGTCTCACATGTGCACATCTGCAATGCAGACATTTTTAACTCAACAAAGTTTTCCTGTTTAAATAAAGGTGAAAAAAAAATAATGACAGAAACAATATACTAATGTGAGTGGGAGGTCTTCTCAGAATCTTAGTCATAAAGTTCATTGACTGAATCTTTGTTTGTGGGAGCCCAGTTGCAACAGATAGTATAAGTATAAGCATCATTCAAGACTGTGTTTGCTTACATAGAAGTTGTGCCGGGCTTTTTCTGACCATGAAGATTCACTGATGGAGACTTTTTCAGTTATCTTGTTGTGGTAATTTGATACAAAAAAAGGCCTTTTAGCAGACTCTAGAACATTTTACAGCCGATAGTTTTTATTCATATGCTCTGTCCATAAGTTCTCATGACATTTTTCTTACCTTAATAAGAAACCAAACTAAGTGTGAAAAATATTCATTACTCCAATGTCTGAGTAGGCAATGAGTACCAGTGAATAATGTATGAGGATACTTGAGTCTTTGTGGCAGATGTAGGAATGCACAACAGAAAAGTGTCAATATTGGCTGCATCTCTGCAGAGTTTAAAAACTTAACTGTTCCTGTTAAATTGTTCATGAATAACTATAGAGAGTCTGCAGTCAGCAGTGAAACGTTAGCTCTAGCACAGTATACTGCAACCTTTAGATCAGTTCTTCTTCTTCTTGTTAAATGACTTGCTGTGTGACCTTTTTTCTTGGAGTGACTTTGCACTTTGTAAACCCTGTTCCAAAACCTGCTGTATATTAATGTCTGTGATTTACAATATGTCTCTGTGTTGTGCTCCCACAGCGAAGAGCATGGAAGAACTGAAAAGGCTGTTGTTGCTGATACTAGGCTGTGCTGTTCAGGTAACACACACACACACACACACACACCCACACCCACAGCAGTTTACTTTGCCATTCAGTCTCTCTGAGGAAATGTGCTTGTGTCTGTTTAGTTTTGCATGTCTGAGCACAGCCGTTCAGTGTGTCTGCTGATAAGGTGCAGGGTGGGACTGGATATGAGCGGAACTGCTGGACTCAGAAACACATGGTTTTATATTAATGGTTTCCCACAGTAACAGTCATCAGGATTATGGAACTGTATATTGGCTATTTGACTGTCACATTTTGGTGATTTAAGAGCCTTGCTCACTCTAAGAGACGTTTAAATATTTGTGTAAGATAATTCAGAGTGCGAGTGTGAGTGCAAACCAGCAAGTTTTAGCTGAGTTCACAGGGTTACCAGTAAAGACAGGCCTGTCATGTGGAAGGTGGGGGCACAGGTCCTTTCTCTGTGTTTGTTCATTCAGCTCTTTGTTGTCTCTCATATCCACCTCTCCTGTGGCTCTAAACCTACAAGACAGTTTTTTTCCCATGTTTTCCTTTGATCATGGCTGCTGTGTTTCTCTCCTCTTCACTCCTTGATCCCTTATTTCCCTCCTTCTCTTTCTGTCTTCCCTCCTTTTGTCTCCCTCCCTCCCTCCCCCCCTCCCTGTACTGGTTCTACTGGTTCCATGAAAGAGGAAGGCCACGAGGGAGAGATGAATGGAAACACAGAAGAGGGAGGGGTTGAGAAAGCCACAGTAAAATGTTGTTGATATGGTTCAAAATAACTCTTTCTCTAGGTCAACAAACATTTGTCAAACAAACTTACATTTGACACCGCATCACACCGGTGCAATGGCAACACACCCAAACATCAACAGCCTGGACTTTTTGTTCCATCTGAATTTTTAAAAATTAAACAATTTTATTTAAATATGTTTCCTATTTTAATGTATTCCTTTGTGTGTGTGTGTGTGTGCGTGCGTGCGTGCGTGCGTGCGTGCGTGCATGCTCAGTGTGAGCGTAAGGAGGAGATGATAGAGAAGATCAAGCTGCTGGACATTGAGACTCAGGCTGCCATCGTCTCTCACATCCAGGAGGTCAGTGGAGCATGATGCTGCTGACAGAATAAACAGTGATGAGTACAGATCCCGAGTTCAAGTTGTTGTGTTTTCTAACCTTGCAGCATTTTTCATGGAATAATCTTAACTCGAGGTCCATTTACTAGTTTTTCTGGGGCTGTCAAACACATTTTGTGGTCTCCATCAGCTCCTGGTCAATAACCTTTGACCTCTTTGTTGTTGACTTTCATAGACAATATATGTTGTCTATTTGTGGTCTAGGTTCTGTGCTGTTTAACCGATGTAGTGTTCCACACAGTTGTCATGTGCCAGGCCATGATGGTGTCATACAGTCAATCAAGTCTTCCTTCGGGGGGCAGGGGCCTCAGATAATAAGTGATACCTGGGATACTCTTTCTCTAGCTTCCACTTCACTGATAAATGTTTAATTGACTAAACATTGCGGCTCTAGTCAATTAAACAGTTCGTCACTCGATAGAGTTTTAATCTGCAACTATTTTGATAATTGATTCATCTTTCAGGTAGTTTTCCATCAGAAGCGTTCTTGTCCTGCCTTCTTAGTTGTCAATATTTACCATTTTGTCTGCATCTGTGTGTGTGCGTTTTGCAGGTCACCCATAACCAGCTGAATGTTCTCGACCTGTCATGGCTAGAGGAAGGAGCAGAGGTTGCACATGAAGAGCTGGAGCCTCTGTCCCGTGACATGGCTGCATCGCTACGGCAACTAATTGACCAAAGAGACAGAGCCAGTGAGGTACTGAGACACAAACACAGGAGCCACTGCCAGGCTGAGAGTGTTATACTATTATCGTGATAGGAATCTTTTTGTTTACGTATCACATATGAAGATACAGTAACTATAAAAAAAAAAAATCCCAGCAGTTCGCTTTCTTGTAAGTGAGATATGAGTTTTAAGATGTGTCCGGGCATGTAACGCTGTTTCGCTAACGCTGTAGGGTTCACCAATGTATTGTTTGTAGCATTATTTCAATGGGAAAACAAGAATTAAATGTGAATTTAGCAAAAACATTTCTGCCTTCTAGGTGATTGTGGATCTGACCCAGGAGAGGGATTACCTGTTCAGTCAGCAGCCCCAGGAAGGGTGCAGGACCCCAGGCATGAGCAGCGTGGAACGTGGGCAGACATCTGGAGGTGTGGGAGTAAATGACGGAGGACTGGCTGTGACTATGTCTGGGCTGACCAAAGAGGAGAAGCAGCATCTGTCTGTGGAGCTCGCTGACACTAAGGCCAAGCTCCGCAGATACAGACAAGAACTGTATGTCTTCTCATCACATTAGTCAAAACCTCAATGTTGGCCTAATAACTTGAAACATAAGATCAATCTGATGTGATGTTGTAGTCCACCTGATACTAATAAGCCCTAAAAATGTTTTTTCATGGCAAATAATTTTTCAAGTTTGATTTAAGCAGCAGTTTTTCCCATCAGAGTAATCTAGAAAGTGTTTGTGTGTAGCACTGGTTTATGGCTGAACAGTGGTGATGCAGTGGCTGGAAGCCATTATACTACCAGCGTATAGGTCATTATGCTGTCTGGTCCTGATCAGTCTACAGTGTAATCACACGGGGGAGTCATCTATTTGGAGAATAACTATACACTCCCACTCTATACACAGCACCTGGAAGTTATTCTGCAGAACATGCTACCTAGATTCTTTTACCAAACACAGTAAAATAAAGACTTATAGTGTAACAAGTTTACTGTAAATTTCGTCTGTGACTTGTTAATCTCTTCAATTACTCAACCTATCTGGAAATTACCAGGGACGTGGAGCTGATTATACAGCATTACACATGTAAATGTTTTAATTGACCCTACTTATTTATATCTGTTTGTATCTGTTTGCAGGGAGGAGAAGACAGAGCAGCTGTTGGATTCAAAACATGAAGTGGAGCGACTGGATCAGGAGTTACAGAGACTGAAGCAAGAGGTCAGGACTCATTTATAACAGTGGTGTCAGATCTGCGTGACTGAAGGAAAATGTTATTGGACTGTGTGGTCTGCATTAGGGACTGACACTGATTAGTGGTATCTTTCGTTGCTGATTTGAATATATAACGGCTGCAGAATAGTCACTCTAGCTTAAATCAGATCTACCATAAGACTTCAGTTAGAAGCCAAGTCCTAATTAAACAGCAAGTCTCTTACTGGCCTGGTGTGGCTCCACATTTTGTCAAATGAACGCAGTCTCAATTAGACAACAGGTTCTTAGGATGTGTTGTCGCGAGAGATTAAAAAACCATGGTGGCAAAGACAAAAAGGTACGATGTGAAATTTAGTTACCAAATTTGCTCATGCAAATAAAGGTTTAAATAACTATGGTAACCTTATGCTTTCATCCATTCTAAGGTCAGCTACCGGTATGTTGATATGGGCGGCTCTCTCACTCTCTTTCTGTGCATGGGGTTGGCCTAGATCTCTTTATATTTATATATATTTTATATTTATTTAGATTTATAATGTTAATGATAGCCTGGTAATTTTTATGTGTAATAATCATACTGGTTTAAATAATCAATTTGATAGTATTTCCCCATCTTTGCTGTGCACGGGTATTGTGCGTAATAAGTGAAAGGCCTATCCCAAATATAGGCTGTTTGAATTCAGTGACTGAAGCAAATAAAAGCCCAGGTTATTAAGTTTTATGGTATTTGAAAAATTTCAGACTCTCTCCATGTCCAGCATTAACAAAATGTAGTTTAATTATCCGACTGCAGCACTTTAGGGTGGTTTCGTTAAACTCAAAGTAGCTCTATGCACTGCACCAAGTCAAACAGCAGGCTGCTGTTTTTTAATTTGTCCGTGCTGTTTTATAGTCAATTTGTGCTACTGGGCATTAAGAAATGGTGCCAGTGATTTAAAGAAGCACTGTGAGGTGATTTAACAGGTGACATGCCATAAGCACAGGAAGTTGTAATGCACATGAGAGTTTTTATAGCTGATACTGATCCATTTAAAAATGCCTTTAATCACACATGGGGCCAGTTGCACGAAGTGGGATTAGTAGGTTCGTAATCTTTCCTTAACTCAGGGTTTTCAGTAGCGTGAAGCCAGGTCACTTTTAACTGTGGCAGATCACCATGGTAAACTGTGCTTACATGCCCTGGAGTAGGTGAACATCAGAGGATCAGATTAAATGCTGCCAACAGCCACTGGAAATATGGAGTCATCATTCCTAAAATCATGAAATAAACAAAAGAGTTAACAGTGGAGTGACAATAAAGAGCAGTAGATATTTTTATAGATCAATAGAACTGGTTTGTCTTTCCATTCCACTCTGGTTTTAAACTGAGCTTCCAGCAAACAGAGGGACAGTTTACCATACTAAATACATATATTGTAATGGTTAGGAAGAAAGCAGGGCCCACCTGCAGACAAAGGCTGGATAAATGGGAAAGATGTATTAAATGACTTACAAAACTCAGGCTAGAGCAAAAACCAGTAAATCAAAAAACACACAAGAACAGAAACTTCTGTGGAGCAGAACTGGAACATGTCAGGGAGCCATCAAGGGAACACAGGAGCAAACAGGGCAACACTGAACAGACAAACTAACACAGACAACAGAGAGCACAGAGACTAAACAGACACAAGGGAGGCAGGGATAATAGAACACAGGTGAAACACATTAGGGCGGGGCAGACAATTAAACTGGAGGGAAACAGGACAAAGACAGGAAGTGAAAAACAACAAGAGACACACAAGGAAGTAATTTCAAAGTAAAAGAGGAAACAAACCAAAAAGTCCAAACAAAGAGAATCAAAACTATTAAAAAAAGTCCAAAAATAAAATGTCCATCAGGGCAAACCATGACACTATATAATAATGTCGTATTACATTACTGCAGCTCAGAATACCATGGGGCAACTTTGTAAGAAAAATAATCCACACTTTCATTTCCCATGTTTATAAATGCAACATTTTCCTCAGCTTGAGCTCATCAGACATTAACTACCTTTCTTCTCCTCCCTCATCTTCTCTGCTTTTTTTCTGACATTACGTTAAATATTTTTATATGCATCATGTTTTTTCACCATCAGACATAAAAAGCTGCTTACATATTATTATTATTATACACAGATTATACAGATTATATTGTTTATACAGTATTTCACCATGTTGAATATCACTTTCTGTTGTAGCTGTATCCAAATTTTCCTGTAGGTAGCACTGTTTGATGCCATTTCATATCAAGTAGTTTATTATCGTTTTAATGATGTTGTTTTTGTTGTGATTTCTGTCTACACACACTTTTATTCTAATAATAATAATTCAAATGTTCAATTTAATAGCAAATTCAGATTCACACTTTGTCTGTCTGTGTATATGATGAATAGGTTTATTATTAGTATTCATTAAATTCACTTAAGTGTTAATAATGCATATGTGTGTGTGGTTCAGAACCAGTCACTGTCTTGTGAGGCCCGTTCGGTGCGAGTGTACCGGGACGAGGTGGACTCACTGAGGGAGAGAGCGGCCAGGGTCGACAGACTGGAGACTGAACTGACCAGATGTAAAGAAAAACTCAATGATGTTCACTTCTACAAGAGCAGAGTTGAGGTACAACCACAGCTTCACGCTACACACAAGTATACACTTAACCATTTTGGATATCATGAGAGACTACCATACATCCTATTTTCGGATATGTTTCATTTCATGTTGTAGAGTTTTCATATCTTTTTGGTTTCTTTTTGCAAAGCATAACACAGTATGAACACTGGCACTGGCAGGACACTAACCATGTGTGTGTGTGTATGTGTGTGGGGTCATTTAGGAGCTTCGTGAGGACAACCTGACTCTGATCGAGACAAAGATGTTGTTGGAGGAGCAGCTGTCAGCCTCCAGGGGGCGCTTTGAAAAACTTCACACGCTGGAGAAAGACAACCTGTTACTACGAGCTAAGATACATGACCTTGAAATGGTATTAGGCTATACCTGTCTGTTATAGTCATATACAAATACATTTGTTCTGCAGTATTAACAAATATTCTACAGCACAATGTCATCTTTAAGTTGTTTAAAGGTATTTCCACTTAAAAAGACAAAAAAAGGAGACACTTGAACGTCCTGCAGATTTTTTTTCCCGGAACCATCATATATGTTTGTTTAACTGCCTTTCTTCTTCTGTGTGTTTTTAGGGTTTGAGAATACTTGAAGGTTAATCTTTTGTGTGTATGTTGTGCAGGAGAGGGACAATGAACGTCAGAGGCTGGAGGAGCTGGTGGAGGAGAACATGCTGCTGGAGATCGGACAGAAACAGAGTATGAACGAGTCAGCTCATCTAGGCTGGGAGCTGGAACAGCTGACCAAGAACCATGACAACACTAACACAGAGAGTAAGAAGCCCACTTTATTCTATTATCTTCTATTAGATGCCGCTCTGTTTTTGTTTGTTGTTGTCCCAACCAAAGTATTTCTCTCTGCTGCAGCTCGGAAGTCATTGGTTCATGAGCTGAATGAGTGTGTTTCCAGTCGAGTGTTGAAGCTAGAGAAGGAAAACCGGGAGCTACAGGCCTCTATAGAGAGACTGAAAGGGGAGAATCACCTCCTGCAGGAGCAGCAGCTCCATACGCAGGAGCTGGACAGGGAGAACCAGAGTCTCAGCAAGAAGGTGAGAGGCCTGGGTATTGTAGAGCCATTGTACAGTGAGGAGAAAATACTGAGAGTTTAGAAAAGAAAAGAGTTGCAGACAAATACATGCTATAATTGTTACAGAGACAAACTGATTCTATTGCTTGTCATTTATTTATATTGTACCTGTACCTTTGTCTTGTTTACTTATTTGTTTGTCAGCTGGAGCGTCTTCAGGTCTTGTTGGACCAGGAGAGACTGACCAATCAGGACATGGAATCTCTGGGAGAGGAAATATTGAAGGAAAAGCAGAGTCTGGAGAGAGAGATGCATGCTCTGAGGGCAGAAAAGGATCGGCAGGTAGTTAACACAAATCAAAGTCAGATAAAGTATGAGGCGGAAATGTTTTCTTAGTTTTTTTTTTTTGACACCCTTCTGCCTTTGTTTTCCTCGTCCAATCAGATCTCAGAGTTGGAGAGTGAGAAGCAGCACCTATCTGATGCGGTGGTGTCCCTTCAGGAGCGTGCACAGTCTAACAGTGAGGCAAGGGTCCGTGAGGTGGAAGCAGAGAACCGATTACTGCACCAGAACATCACTGACACCAGCTCCCGGTTGGCCAGCTTGGAGACTCAACTCAAAGTATCCAGTGAGGAGGCAGAGAGGCTGAGGGAGAGGGCAGGTCGGTGCGAGGAGGCGGAAAGAGAGGCGGCGAGGCTAGAACGGAGCAGGGACACGCTGAACAAAGAAGTAATAATATTAATAAATAATTCATTTATTTATGATGTATTCCTAATTTAAAACCATCATATATCTACAAAAATTAGTCTATAAGATGCACTTGTCCCCGTTTTGCTTCCAGGTGTCCTCTCTGCGTGCATGCAGCGAGCAGTCAGAGGTTCTAGAGAAGCAGGTGTCCTCGCTGGAGCAGGAGGTGTGCAGGCTGAAGCGGGAGGCAGAGGAAGCCCAGCAAAAGCTGCAGCAGCTGGGGAAGTACGAGGCGGAGAATGGCCTGCTGTCAAAGGAAAACCTGGACCTCCGCTGCACACTGGAAAACCTGCGCTCCTCATCCGCCCGCCTAGCCACTCTACAGGAGGAGCATACGAACATGCAGAAAGGAACGCAGGAGCTAAAGAGGAGGGTGGAAGAGGTCAGAGAGGAGGCACAGACAGAGAGGAAGAGGGCAGAAAGGCTGGAGTTGAACATGGCAGCTCTGAATCAGGAGAAGCATCGCTTAGAAGAAGAAATAGAGAGGAGTAAAGAGGAGAGGGAAGAGGTAGAGAGAGAGAGGCGGGAGACACACAGCAGAGAGGAGGAATGGAGAAGGGAAGTGGAGGAACTAAAGGAGGAGCGGAGAAGAAGGGAGGAAGGAGACAAGGAGAGGAAGAAGCTCCAACTGGACTTTGAGCAGTCAGAGAAGGGCAGAAAGCACCTGGAAAAGGAGAGCTTGAAGATCAGAACCCTGCTGGAGGGGAAAGAGACAGAGCTGGAGGAGAAAACCAGGCGATTGGCTACAGTGGAGAAGGAGGGCATGGCTCTAAATAAGGAAGTGGACAGGCTGAAAGAGGTGTCAATCAAAGCCAAAGAGCTGGAGAGGGAGAACAAGGAGCTGCAGAAACAGGCGACCATTGACAAGAGAACTCTGGCTACTCTGAGAGAGGTGAGAGGAAAAGACTGGCGCCACAAAAAATCTTTAGAAATTATTCTTTATTTTTGACATGCAGCAAAAGTTTTTAATGGAATAAACAACAGTTCTTGTCAGCACAGCAGAGCTGAAACATATAACATTATTCATATGGGTAAAGGCTTCCCACCCACAACCAGAACAGTATGTGACAAAAACAATCTCACCACAAGATTATTATCTGGAACATTCAGTTGTATCACAGGATCTTTCTCAGTCTGTTTGTCATTGAAGACATTCAGATTTTCTGAGCATTTTGAGGACCACCATGTTGGCTTACAAGTTCCTCACCTTGAAAACCACATTTGACAAAACAGTCTCAACACAAAGTCAATTTAGTGTTTGTTTCACTTCTATCATGGAAATTTGAACTTAAATAGTTTCATGACAACTGGGCAATTTCTGTTTGTTGAGGAAGCTCATGTGATATGATCAAAAGCATTTATGATGATACTGTTTTGTCAAATACTGTTGCCAAG
Source organism: Trachinotus anak (assembly GCF_046630095.1). NCBI lineage: Eukaryota > Metazoa > Chordata > Actinopteri > Carangiformes > Carangidae > Trachinotus > Trachinotus anak. The sequence goes on from NW_027273884.1 coordinate 5,285,006, forward strand.
GTCCAGAATAAACTCTGCCATAACCCTATAACCACTTACAGCGTGCACTATAGCAAGGAGAGAACACACACTGGTTAATATCCAACACCAATCATTTTAGACCTACAGTTTCCATTGTTCTTAGTAAGACATGCGCTTTATCATGTGTGTGGAAATGTATGATGTGCATGTAGAGTTTCATAGTGGTGTATCGCACATCTTTGTGTGTGCAGGAGTTGGTGTCTGAGAAGCTGAGTGTTCAGCAGCAGAGTGTTGAGTTAGAGAGACTCAATGAAGAGCTGGAGAAGTTTGGACTGAACAGAGAGAAACTGCTGCAGCAAGAGTACACACAGGAGGACAGGTATCCCTCTCTCTTACATGCAGATTTTAGCCCTACTCTTAGCCCTTAACGATGTTTGTTTGAAGCTTTCTCGAGAACCACTCATCCAAAATACTTCACAGTCGAAACCCACCAAGCCTGAATTTGATCAGATGAGTGGCTGCTGAGACGTTCCTCCATTTATTAGAAGGATGGACGTGTAACTCACTGACTCACTGATGTCTTTTGTGTGTGTATGTCAGCAGGTACAGGCTGCTGGAGTCTCGGCTGGAGGAAACTGTCCAACAGACAATGAAGATTAAGGAGGAGAAAATCTCCTCTCTGGAGAAGAAGCTAGAAGAGGGCAATGCACTCAATGCTACCCTGCGTGCTGAGCTGGCCACTGTAAGGACACACATGCCCTGGCTTCTCCCAGCCTGCTCTCTAGATTAGAATATACAGAAATAATACTTTGTGCTTTGGGCTGCACATGACACTGTGCTGTGTGCACCTGGTTTCTTTGCCTCTGAAACCAGACCAATCACAACACACCTCACTGACTCAAGTCATGGGGTTTATTTATTTGGCACAAAGTGTTTGACGATTAAAATATTTGCAGTGGGGCATCTTATATACTGTATTATTTGATTACCGTATTTTCCGCAGTATAGGGCGCACTGGATTATAAGGCGCACTGTCAATGAATGGTCTATTTTCGAACTTTTTTCATATATAAAGCGCACCGGACTATAAGGCGCATTAAGCGAAACAAAACAGTCAGATAAGTCAGTCAAACTTTATTAAACGCGTTCACAATAACTCCCAACCTTGTTCAGTTGTAACACGTAAAAAAAACACAGTTTGATACCGCTAAATCAAACGTTAGCGTATTCACAATAACTCCTTATAGGTCCTTATACACACACACCGTAATATTATGGTGAAGCACAGTATGTATTACTCCGCGACGCTCCTGACTACGATAGCCGTAATGCTGCAAGCGGTGCGGCTTTGTAGTTTACCAAAGTCATACTGAAACATTTTGACAGAGCGCCGTGAGCGCCGTGTACCACACAAAATCGCTTCGAGGTCAGTAAGCACAACCAGAATTAATCCATATATAAGGCGCTCCGGATTATAAGGCGCACTGTCGTTTTTTGAGAAAATTAAAGGCTTTTAAGTGCGCCTTATAGTCCGGAAAATACGGTAGTACTTTAGGAGGTTCCCCTTCCTTGGTTGGAAAACAATATACCATTATGTATGACTTAACATTTATTTATCCACTTATTTAACAAAACTGTGATTCCCTAAAGAAATTAAGGACCAAAATAGACTAAATTTGACGGCATTATTCAGCCATGTTGATCATGAATTCTTTATACTGGTATGCTACTATAAGTAATTTAATTATAGAGTGTGTTAAAATATATACAAATGATATATATATGCATGTATATATAGGCTCATAATGCTGCCCTGAGGCAGAATCAGGAGGAGGAAGAAAACCACACCTACCAGCAGCACTCAGGTGGCAGCCAGGGTCAAGGATCAGTCACTGCTGAGCTTCTACGCATCAAAGATCATCTTATTGATGTAGAAAAAAATGTAAGTAATACATCTCTAACTCCTGAATAAAATACATTACTACTTAAATACTAAATACTTCTTACCTTTAATTTTTAATTTTTTAATTTTTATTTTCCTACTTAATTTGACCTGCTGCTTTATCTGATGGTTGTGTTACTGGTAGAAACGTCTCATTTGCTCCATATTTAATAGCATTTATAACATCAATAGCATTCTTGTTATCTGAATCCTAACGTGTGCTACAGAAAAGCTCCTGTCTAAATATTATCAGTTGTGATACTGGAGTCTGTATTTGCTCTCCATCTAAATGTTTATGCTGTCATTATTTTCTCCAGAATGCCTCTCTGCAGACAGAGAGCAGTCTATTGAAGGATCAGCTCAAACAGATGGAGAACCAGAACACTTCTCTTAACAACCAGATGGCGGCACTACAGCGACACACCACCACCCTGCAGGAGCAGAATTCAGCCTTACACACACAAATAGCAAAAGTGCAGGTACGAGTGTATCATTAAACAAATTTAAGAAAGATCAGTTTGTAGCTCATTATGCTTTTTTTAAATGTTGATTTCCAATGGATCTCTTAGGTGGAGAACTCCACAGTGTCGTCTCAGAGTGCATCTCTCATGGCCCAGAATGCTGTGCTGCAAGGCCAAGTAACCGCCTTAGAGACAGAGATAGAGTCATGGCAGCGACAGCGTGAGGAGGCGTGGCAAGGTCGAGAAAACGTGCTCAGCGACCATGAACGCCTGCTGAGTGTCCATGAGAGACAAGCTCACGAATATGAGCAGCTGATCAGTCAACATGCTGCGCTCAAGTGTAAACAGAGGGCGCTAGAGGGTGAACACCGGACTCTGCACGGCAAGTAAGTTTATAACGTACAAACCCTGCTAACAGTGTTGAGATAGACAGTCTTTGATAATCCTCATCTTACGTAGTCCTCTGGCAGAACACTGTGAGGTGAACACATGACCAGGACATTGTCAGTGAGGACGAGAGACCATCTAGTAATGGAATCACACCAGCTGCGACACCTATCATCATCATTACTATATTATTACATAAGTACTTGGGCCAGACCGCACCCATCTTCAAAGCTGTGATGTCAACTACACGCCTGTAAACTTTCATGACTGTGTCTTGCACAAATCTGCATCGCCAGAGTACTCAAAACCACCTCTGCAGTAGTTCCTGCTATGGTTGGTGTCTCCAAGACCACGATTTGCCATGATGACACACACACACGCACGCACGCACGCACGCACGCACGCACGCACGCACGCACGCATGGCTGTGGATGGCTGTGGCTCAGGAGGTGAGCGGGTTGTCAGCTAATCAGTCTGCATGTGGAAGTGTCCTTGGTTTAAGATACTGAACCCCAAACTGCCTCTGACGGCTGTCTGAGCAGTGTATGAGTGTGTGTATGGTAGAAGCTCTGTATGAATGTGTGTGTGAATGGGTGAATGTAGTTTGTCGTGTAAAGTGCTTAGAGGGGTCGATAAGACCAGATAAGAGCGATATAAGTCCATCTGCAGCCAGTTTTACACAGACGAAGATGAAAACAACACCAATCACGATGTCACCGCTGGTGAAAAATGTATATTGTGTATATCATGGTACTTATGTTTAACTGGCAGAAACTTTGTGTTGAGTCATATGACAAATGAACTGTTGCTTTATAAGCATTTCAACAGCGTCTGATGGAATAAAGTGATGTTAAGTAACCATAAATCAATGTTTGTTTCATAACTAAATTTAGCATTTAGCTGTACTGTGTTTTCAGTAATAGTTGTAATATAGTTGTAGTCAATTAATGACTGAGACATAGTATCTAGATTTATTGCTGCTTAATAGCACACAACAGAATTTCATTAGACTTCTACTGTAAACAATAACCGAGATGCATGGAGTCACATAAAGAAAAGTAGGGACCATACATGGTGTGGGCTACATGGTATCACGTGTTTATGTAAACAGTGTAACCAAACATGTCCATGAGGCTTGCTCAAGGTGTAATGACACTATCATGTAGAAATAACCCCTGTCTGCTCTGTGTGTGTCTGTTTGCAGGTATTGTATTTTGCTGCAGCAGAAGGAGAAATGGGAGGAGCAGGAGAAGCGTGGTCAGAAAGAGAAGGAGGAACTGAACCAGGAGATCCAGAAGAATCAGCTGCTACAGCAAGTGAATCAAGAACTCAAAACTGAAGTAAACAGGTACGCTATTTTTGCACACAGTCACACTGTGATATTTACAACTAGAGGGGATCGTACCTTTGTACCTTGTACAATATATTTTCATGTTATTCATGTTATTTTTCATGTTATTACTGATTTTTGAATTTTCAATTTATTTCTGATATTTATCATGTAATCTGATCCTGACTGGTAAAAGAATATTAAGTCCAGTATCAGTTCCAAATCAGTGTAGAGGTTATTTTCTTTAGGTATAAGCATTGACAGGTTCAGGTACAGTGTTAGTTGTGGTTCGGTTAATGTTTGAGGAGTGTGGGAGTACAGTCTTCTTCTATTCCCCCTGTAGACTGACAGAAAGCCAATCGCAGCACTCAGAGCACAGTGAAGGGCTCCAGCAGCGCATGAATGAACTCAAGAGCTCATTAAGCTCTGCCCAGCTGGAAGTGAGTCAATGGATGGCACGATACGATTCACTAATGGAACAACACCAGGGCCTGGATCTGACCATGACCAAACTAGACAACCACTGTGAGGTAAATGGGACCTTTTATTTTTCCTTGAGGCGCTGGGGAGAAACAAGCAGAGCTGTGTTTGACTTCAAACCTGCGAATGGGTCTCTTCACTATCATGATCACTATCTATTTATTACGTTCCTGACCTGACTCCTGTTTGTCTGTGTGTGTGTGTGTGTGTGTGTGTGTGTGTGTGTGTGTGTTTAGCTGTTGAGTCGACTGAAAGGGAACCTGGAAGAGGAGAATCACCACCTTTTGAGTCAGATCAACCTGCTGAGTCAGCAGAACCACACTCTGCTGGAGAGGAGCATGGAGAGCAAAGAGCTGTATCATCAGGAACAGAAACTATACATGTAACTGCAGCACAAACTACACACCATATATTACCTGTACTTAGGTGTATACTGTACATCACACTGAACGATAAGGTAGACACAACTATCAACATCTAATTATCTAGAAATGCCGTCAGAAAATGGACTTATAGATAATATGTATTGAAAATGTCAAAATTAGGAAGGTTCAGAGTGAACAATACTGCAAAATTTCAGTGATGTTTTTCTTTCCTTCTTTCTATCTGTCATCTCTCTCTCTAATTAGTGATAAGCTGAATTCTCTTCGTCGGCAAAAAGAGAAACTAGAGGAGAAGATCATGGACCAGTACAAGTTCTACGACCCTACACCTAAAAAGTAATGCATCATTAACAACACCTTATAGAACAAATATACACTGTACACTTATTAGTTATATACTATTAGTAGGGTTTATTTGGGAAGGGTCACTTGACGACACTCAAACAGCCAATCACATCGCAGGACTGAAGCTATTTCTAACCGAGCTTTTGGCAGTAGTTGAGTAGAGTTTTTGTTTTTGCCTTCATAGCAGTATCAAAAGTCAGACGGATACAAAGAACACATTCAATACAGAGTCTCCAACACCAGCAATTTGACCCATTTCCTTGTACAGGGAAAACTTTGCAGCCTATAACAAACAAATCAACAGGCACTATCCCACAATTCATGCTGCTGCTTTTCTTGTATCGCAAAAGACACAGGACTGATCATACATTGTACTGAAGCCAAAAATGAATTTAATTTAGAAACATGCAGACCTTTCACACTGCAGGGTTTTAAATTATTTATACTGACAGGATTAAGGATTACAGCATTTTCTATATTTAAATAGATTTTCTGTTGGTACCTCACATGATTCTTCATGATGACTTAGTCATTTTTCAAATTGTATCACTGTCGGAGTTTAAGTTTAGAGGAATCTTTAAGTTCAACAGGAATTTTTGCTGTATCACCAAGTCTGCATAAAATATGGAATATTTGTAAAGTGATTTTTTTTTTTCTTTTTTTTCATGTTATAATTATCACCATAACCATAAATATGCTTATTAATGGTTATTATATAACAGATATTTTGTTGTGTGTTGTCAGGAGGAGCCAGTGGTCTGGAGCCAAAGCTTTAGTCAAACTGATTAAACCCCGGAAGGAGAGCAGCAGGGAGAGGGGGGGTGACCGAGACAAAGAAGGGGGCAAGGAGAGAGAAAGAGCAAAGAGTGCCCCTGACATTCCCCTACCTGCCCCACCCCCCCTCCTCCCCCCTGAGACACCGCCCCCTATTCCTCAGCGGATGGGAAATGACTTGCAGGATGGTGGCCATGCTCACAGTAACCTTAACAACCACACCACCAGCCCCAGCCTGGGACCCCAGAGTCCAGCACTGACACCCATCAGCCGAGGTAAACACACTCTACACACAAAACCATGTTAAACTCATCCAAAGATAAACAACAACACTCTTCATACAGTGTTAATCACCTGGAGATGTCTGCAGATGGGTCGTTTTAATTTGAGGACAAAAATTTTACTTTGATAAAGACACATTCACACATCAGAATGAATATTTGTTTCATATTGACATTGGAGGATAAACCAGTGGTATGGTTTCCTCTTTATAGAGTATGGTGGTGCTGAAAAGTGTATAAATATGATTATACACTCATAATTATCATAATGAAATACATTCACTATCTTGTAAGTACATTTCAATATTATTTTGCCACAAAGCTGATGACAAACAGGACTTTGGATGAGGTGCACCTCCATGGTGAACCTGCACAGGGCACTGTTGACCATCATATTACTGACTGGATGTCTGACAGGAACTTTACACCTCTGTTTCTCACAACTGTTAACGTCCACTGGATCTTTTCTTCACTGTCTAACCTGTTCTTTTACTGGGACATATCAGGTCTCTGGTCTGTTCTGGCCTAACATGAGCAGTTTTTCAGATACATTCATTTTATATTTCATATTTTCAGGCATTATCTGATTCTTTGATGAACTTACAGCCCATGCAACAGTTTGTTTGGACTTTCAGTTCAAGTTTTTGATAGGCACGGTTAACTATATGTTGAAAGGGAATGATAAGAATAATTATGTATTGGAGTTATGTATTTGCACAAACAATACAAAAATATCATTTCAAACGTTAATTCACACGTTTCCATTATCATTATTTTCATATTTTCACTTAAGTCAAACAAAAAAGGAAAACACTAACACTATTAGATTTTGGTGGTCAAAGGTCAAATGTCAGTGTGACTTCACACAACATGGTTTTGGCCTTGTGAACGCGATATCTCAGTAACGCATTGAGGGATTTTCTTTGAATTTGGCACAAACATTGATTAGGACTCAAAGAACTGATTAGTTTTGATGGTCAGAGGTGTCGACACAAAACACTTTTTAGCCATTACTCAAGACATCACACAGCAATTATCACAACATTTCACAAATGGTTAATATTTTATATGTTTCTGGAGAAACAGGGATTTAATCTGACATGTTTACACTTTATCCAGAGACATTCTGCATAAATTAAACAACAAAAATGTACTTTCATCATAATGTCTGGCCATCAGTGACTGTCGTGTTTGACATCACAACAAAAATATCTCCCAGACTGCTGTCTCTGCATCGACAGACATTTATTTTTGCATCTACATAACCATTCAGCATAATCAAATAACAGTGAGAACATAAGAAAACAGTTGGTTAAAAAGAACAGATTATGGAGATTGCAGATTATTAAATCAGGGCCACGACACTAATAGGAATTATTGGTGTTTCACAGTGACATATAATTTGATGACGGTCACAGTTAGACCTTTTTTTGAATGAAAGGGTCACATGCAAAAAATGATAGGAATCACTACCTAATGCATACTCTTTATCATTCTTCTTAATCTTAATAGAAACCTGGGTTCTAATGCATGGTGCTAAGTGTTTTTCTGTTTTCTGTTTTACTGCTCTACTCTGAAATGGAATTCTGCTCATGGCTCAGCTCAATTCAGTCTTGCTTCAACAAGTGACCTTTAAAAGTCTTTTTCCACGGGCATGTGGAAGTTATACTTAACTTGTTTAAGGCAATAAGTTGAAACAATAAATCTTTCTAATTGCTGTACTATACGGGTAAATACACTCAGCCGGCAGTTTATTAGGTACAAAACTAAACAACAGTCCGGCAGTGAGTCCTCCTTCATGGAGGTTATGATGCTCAGTTTTTGTCAAAACTGTTTTAGAGAAGTGTTGATTCAACTTCATCATCTTTTTGGAGCCTACAGTTTGTGGTGCTGCTGAATGGTATTGTGTTAATCTGACACAATGCAATTATCTACCCCATTTATATCAATGAGGGTAGGCTAAATAACAGAAACACCTTTCTGTTTGATGTAATACAGTTCAACAGCAGCACAAACAACATCCTCCAGTATGATCAGCTGAACATCTCTCTGAACCAGTTTGAACACAAACTGAACATTATAGCCCTCATGAAGGAGGCTTTATGTCAGGGCCGTCATTTTAGACTGCATTTGTTTCAGCCAGGTGTTCCTAATAAACTGACCACTGAGTGTATTGTTTGACTGGATTAAAGGTACGCCTACAGATTTGATCTGTTGTTTCCTGTGCTTTCTACCAGTGATTAAACTTCGTTTTAATTCAGAGTGAGTTGAGCTCAGTTCGGAGTCTAATGCATGATTTTACTTCACAACAGTAAACAGAATTCCATGACTTGTGTGGTTCTAATGGGCTCTCTTGCATGACCTCTGTTATTTTATATTCTGACAATTATATACTTAGTAACTTCTTAACCATCTGTTTTACTCACTGTCATTGTTTATCATTTTCTACATTTCTCCATACCTCTGTCCTTTTCTATCTCACTCAGCTCCTCCTGCCCCAAAACGCTTCTGTTTTCTCCGCAGTAAAAGTCAAGACAAGCTCCTCCCCTCCTCCCCCCCTTCCTCCTCCTCCTCTTCCTCCTCCTCTCGCCTCTCCTTCTCTTTGAACAGACGACTGCGATTTTGGTCTTCCACTGACATCGCAGCTGACGTCATCACTTGCCAGTCACTGTCAACCAACGGAGTGTTCTAATACCTTCCTTCCTCCTCATCACCATTTCTAATCAACACATCATCATCATCATCATCACTGTCACTATCGCCATCAACGCCCATTGTTGCTCAAAAATGCACACATATCACACGTGCACGCTCTTCATGAACACTAATATTTGCAAACATTGCACACTCCCCGGGACAAATGAACACACCAAACACAAACAGGTGCATGTTGCTGTTGTGAGCCCACCAGTATTACTTGTAAGTAGTGTGTGTAGACATGATTTATGTATGTGTGTGTGTGAGTTTGTGCACAGACTCATGTTTCCAAGCACGCCAGGCTTGCCTTCATACATCTGCAGTTCTCTGTTTTTGATTTGTATCTGTATGTTTGTGTGTGCTTGAAGATACTGTGCATTCAGAGAGTGTTCAGACCCTGTCACCTTTTTTTCACATTTTGCTACGTTATGCTAAGATAAAAATAAATCTCTCTCAACAATCTACACTTCATGCTCCATGATGACAATGACAAAGTGAAAACAGAATTTTATAAAAACTGAGATATCACGTTGGCGCTAGTATGGAGACCCTTTTGTTATGACACCGGTTTCTCTTTATCATTTCTGAGATGTTTCTACACCTTGATTTAGAATCTTACTGTGGTAAACGTAATTGATTGGAAATGCTTTGGAAAGACACACTTTTTTTTAAATTTCCTTGGAGTTTCCAAAGAAGCATCTTAAGGACTGTGAGAAACAAGAATCTCTGTTTTGATGAAAACAAACTTTAACTGGCCCCACTTCTAAATATTATGTCTGGATAAACCAGGTAAACAAGGTACAAGGTCCCGCTCATCATCTGCCTAATATCATCCAAAGGAGTTTTTTTCTTTTGGGCACTTCTTGCCGTTATTCTGATAGTTGCAATGAGAGAGAGACAGGAAAGTCAGGGAGAGAGACAGTGGGGATGACATGCAGCAAAAGGCCACGGGTCAGATTCGAACCTAGGCCACTGTGGTTAGGATTACACTTTCATGATATGGCTCCACCGAGGCATCAGGGTGCCCCAGTACAGAGGTATCATTGATGAAATCCTGGTTTAGAGCACTCAGGACCTCAGACTGGACTGAATGGTTTACCTGTCAACAGTAACTAATGACCCTAAGCGCACAGCCAAGACAACACAGGAGTGGCTTAGGGACAAATCTCTGAATGTCCTCAAGTGGCCCATCCAGAGCCCTGACATCTCTGGAGACACCTGGAAATGTCTGTCCACTAACCTCCTCATCCAGCTCGACAGAGCCTGAGGGAATCTGTAGAGCGAATGACAGAAAATCCTCAAATCCAGGCATGCAAAGCTTGTCATGTCACCACAGGAACACTTGAGGCTGTAATCACTGCCAAAGGTTCTTCAGCTAAGTACTAAAGGGTCTGACTACTTCTGAGATTCCTCAGTTTGTTGTCATTATAGGGTATTTAATGTAGACTAATAAGGGAGAAAATGAATTAAAATGATTTTAGCATGAGGCTGCAACATAACAAAAAGTGAAAAAGTGAACTTTCTGAATGCGCTGTAGAGCTTTCTGCTTCACACAGCTTTGCCCCAGAGCTTTTCCTCACTCTGCAGCGTCAAGTCACCACATCAGCCAACATCTGCACACTTACCACCCACTGCCTCTGTGTCCCACTTGACTGTCTGCTGCCATAACTCTTAAGTATGAGTTATTCCAGCACAATGAGTTTATATGGGTTTTTAACTATGAATTTTCTTGCACTGATATTAGCTTTGCTAAAACTGCAACAGGCAAGATAAACAGGACTCATATGACCAGCAGCCTGTGGTGGCTAATATCAGTATCAGTAAGCAATGTTGGGTGCTACTGCTGTTCAGCAAAGGTTATATAGTCACACTTCAATTTTCCCAGTTTGCCCAGAATAACCATAAGAACAAAACACTAAACTATCTTTTGAGAGACAGATGTCTTTTAACACCGATAAAGATTAACAGAGATTCAATGTTTGGTCCAGATTTTTTTTTCTTGGGCTCTAGAAACATATTGAGACCATCACTTGAATTTAAAAGCTCTATTTTCATGATAAGCAGTGCCTTGCATCTGTTGCACTGCGTTCCAGTTCAATGCATTCATGCTCGTGTTCATATCTAAAGCTTAAATTATTTATAAAGCCCCAGAGCTGTTTTTCACCAGTCTTATTGGTCTGCAGGTTTGACTGACAGGGGGCGGGGAGTTTATCATAGCAGTACTCCAGGAGGCAGTAGTGAGAGTGTCAATGGAGAAGATGGACATGGACAAGGTAATTAATTCATTCATGTTTTAAATGACACACTAAAATTGTATTTAACAGAGCAATATCTCCTTTGTAAGAGGAATGTGTATAGGTAATTGGTCTTAACTTTACTAGTTGCTTTAAAATACTTAAGTAGGTAAAACTTAGGTAAAAGATGAGTTGACAAGTTCAAATACTGTAAAATGCAGTATATCACAACTGATGGGAAGGATATGCAGACTGTAAATTGTGTAATATGGCCTGATTTTCTTTGAATTGAATTGTGCTGTATTGATTTGTTGTTTTTTCTCCAGCAGAGTAAACTCTATTTTTTAATTCCAGGTCAGACCCATAAAGCTCTGAGCTCCACTCCGAGTCATCAGTCATCCTCATTGGGCCTAACCAACAACTGTAGCTCCAGAATGGGACAAGGCCCCGGCCGTAGGCCCAGAGGAGGTAGGCTGGGTCATTAATATGTAAGACCTTATGTAAAAGTCTGCAAGAAAAGTGAGTGTGTTTGGGAAAGCATTGTGACAGTGTGTAAAAAATTTCAGGTCTGTTATTTGATGAAGACTCTTGCCACAATACCTCTGACTCCATGTTTGGTCACCATGGAAACAAGGGAGGTCGCCCAGGATCAGCAGACTTCAGCCACAACACCTCCAGCTCCAATTCACCCGTCAATTGCAGAGGTATGTCTGCTTAAAGCAATATTTAGCAGGATATTTACATAAACGCTTTTCTAAAATTTGCCTCGCTCCTAAGGTGTACACTGTGTCACATACATAACAAAACAAATACTACAAAGATATATTACATCAGAGATTACAAAGAAGTAACTGCTGCACAGTCAGTGTAATCACTCACCTGTACATTCAGTGCTTAGTTTACACAGGTACATACTGAGGAACAAAAGAGCTCTACAGGCTGTTCAGCCTGACCTGTGATTCTCTAATCTTCTGTTTGATGGTGGATGTTCTTCCAGTATAATATGAGAGGGTCTGATGTAATATTACCAGCCAGAGACAACATCCTTTTAGTACACGCACTTGAATAAATAATGCTATTGTTTTTTACGGATACATGTTACTCCCAAGTGACTTGGTTTATATACAGTTCATACAGGTTTCACATACAGTAAAACCATGGTGTAATCAGCTGCTACCCAGATTCAGGTAGTAATAACTAATGTTTCTGTCTGTCCAGACACACTGGATTGTCAGGGTCACTCAGCCAGCCTCTCAAGTGATGATGTCACGGGTCTCAGCCGTTCACAGCAGACTCTGTCACGTAGTTCTACCCTCCCATACGACCATACACCCCAGAGGGCCCAGCCACAGCGTGGAGGTGGAGTCAGGACTAAGACCCGCCCATCGTCACCTGGAAGTGAGATGGTGACGCTGGAACAATTTCTACATGAGAGCAACTTACAGTCACCTCCTATGGTAAGAAGTGTGTGTGTGTGTGTGTGTGTGTGTGTGTGTGTGTGTGTGTGTGTGTGTGTGTGTGTGTGTGTGTGTGTGTGTGTGTGTGTGTGTGTGTGTGTGTGTGTGTGTGTGGTCAGTGGTCACTGGTTTTCTACAGAGGGAGGTGTACAAGAGGGTTTTCACCCCAGCTGGAGCTGATTTCAGACTGGTCACCCACCAGAAACAGCATTAACAAACCAGAAAAGTTACATTTTCATAGAATTGATTACCTCAATCTGCTTTATCTCAGAAATATCTACTGAAATTAGCATGCTATCCAGCTAGCTCTGGCCCATCTTGTCCTGTAACACCACTTTGTGACACTAGATGCTGCGAGTCAGTGTAGTGTCTAGTCTGTTTTGCCTATTCTTGCCTGGCTGTTGCCCAGCTAGTTGTGTCTCTAACTTATTTTATAACTGATGACTGTACATTGAGATTGTGTGGAACCAGTAGATGGAGTGAACACATGTCAATCAGTTTACCATGTTGTAACCACTGTACATTACTGTTAGGAGACTAGGCAGGATTGAGCAGGGTAGGAGGGGGTTGAAGAAGTGAAATGCTGCCGCCTATGGATTTGGAGCAAGTAGCATGATCTTACACATTATACCTCTGATTCTGGAGCACCCAGTGACCGAACCCATTTAAAAGAGCCATTTCGCATAATATAGTAAATAGTCTGGAAGTGGAGTTTGTCTTGTTTGCTTCTGTTGATTATTTTACTTACTGCTCTGAATGTGTCCCTGGTCGAACATTTAGAGTAAATGTGACTTTTGACCTTCAGATTGAGGGAAGCAACTCCAGAAATATTACAATGAATTAAGCCTTTAATTACTTACATTGGAGTCTAAAGCCCCTGAAATCTGCCAGTGTTTGGCTCTGAGCTGCAGCAGAGGATTCATCAAAGAGAAAGATGATTCACCGCACATGAGAACAAAACTGAAAATGATGTTTTCCTTGATTTTCTTTTTCCACTGCAGGTTCATAGCACTGTCAGCAAAACCAATAGCAGTAATGAAAATGACTATAGTAAAATGAAAATTGAAATGGCAGTATTGTACAAATGATGCAGTTAATCTCAAGACAGATGGCAAGAACAGAAAGACAGTGTACCCATTTTTCTTTGAAGCTATGTCTTTCTTGTATCAAATAACAGTATGTTTCTGCAAGTCTGGCAGCAGAGACCTGTCAAGCACAGGTTATTTGACTATTTTCAATTTAGATAATAAAAAAAGAATGTAAAGTTTTGATGTTTATTGAGCTTGAGATTGTGTGGGCTAAAGTAAAAGATCTAATGGAAAACAGGAGGTATGTATTAACTCCATAAACAGTCCTTTAATGCATTTATTTAGAAATAATCCATATCAGTCAAATTTTAATTGTTCTGATATTCATTCTGAGTTAGTTTGTAACCAACATCACACGAACAAAGAATTTATTAAATTAATTAATTTATGAATTAAATTTATGCTGGCCCCTGATCATTATTAATAAATTAAGGTTAATCTGCTCATCATAAGCATTACTACAGACCAGATCACACAGCTTGGCCCACAAAGTGACATTACAGATCATTTCCAGTTGAGCAACAGCCACTCATTTACCAGTCATACTTCTTAACACCTCTAATCTAACTGCTGTGAGGCCACTTCCTGCCTACAAATCAGCTGTCTCATTCCAGCCTGTCATTTTCATATGTTCTGACTGAGCCAGAGTATGAAATCATCATGAGAAAATTACTTGAAGTGAACAACATTTATTGTCTCTTTATTAAGTCCAAACAGATATCATGTTTTACTTTAAACAAAAAAAACATAACACCCATAATAATTGTTATTGATGATCCTGTGAAAGGGAGAGGCCTTCAAACTCACATTTAAAACAACAAACATTCCCATGACAAACACATGAAATACAGGATGATTCAGATAACGATCCTATAGTTAAATCAAAAAGAATTAATGAATGTGATTAACGCTGATTCCCACCCTCACATCAAAGGTTTTTATTTCACAGCAGTTAACCAATGTCAGACATTTTACTGTAGGTTGGACACACATGACTTCATTCTATCAGAAATAATAATCTGAATCACACTTGCTCACAAAGATAGATAGATAGATAGATAGATAGATAGATAGAGTTCAAAATCCAAAGCACAGAACTGATAAGTAAAATAAGAATACACGAGAGACAGGAAGTGACATTTAAGGTTAAGATAGTCCTTTATTAGTCTCACAGTGGGGAAATTAGCACTGCCACAGCAGCAAAGTGGACAATACAAGACAAGAAAAAAATACTTCAAAAGATAAATAATAGATCATGTTACCACAATATGTACAATTTGATGATCAATTTGAATATCAGGTATATTGCACAGATGGTGTGTGTTGATCATTGCACATGGTGAGTAGTAAGTTGTCAGTGGTCTACTGAGTGCAGTGTTTGTTGTACAGTCTGACAGCAGCAGACCGTGGGTGCAGCAGCCTGTCATTGGAGGAGCTGCTCAGTGCTGTCAGAGTGTCCTGCATGGGGTGGGAGGTGTTCTCCAACAGGGATGATAGCTTAGCCACCACTCTCCTGTCACCCACTACCTCCACTGAGTCGAGGAGGGAGCCCAGAACAGAGCTGGACTTCCTGATCAGCCTGTTCAGTCTCTTCCTGTCAGCAGCGGAGATGCTGCTGCTCCAGCAGACCACACTGATGGCTGATGCCACCACGGAGTCATAAATGGTCTGTAGGAGTGCCCCCCCTTCACCCCAAAAGACCTGAGTCTCTGTTGCAGATAGAGCCTGCCTGCCCTTCCTTATAAAGTGCGTTGGTGTAGTGAGTCCAGTGCAGTTTATTGTTCAGGTGAACACACAGGTACTTACGATTTCAATGTCCATTCCCTGGATGTTCACTGGTGTGAGTGGAGAGTGTTTGTGCCTGCAGAAGTCCACCACCAGCTCCTTGGTTTTCCCAGCACCAGTCTGGAGGCGGTTCCACTGGCACCAGTCCACAAAGTCCTGGGTCTGAGTACCCTGTCGTCCCCATCAGTGATGAGGCCAATATAAACTGTATTAAAAGAAAATGACTACATGACATGGAATTAGATACAGCATCACTTGGTGATCAATGGTCACTGCCAAAACCGCAGCTCTACAGACTTATACTCAACTAAGTGAGGTAGAGTCATACTGAGTCACAGAGTTGAATGATCAAGTTACACTACTGGTCAGCCAAATGCCACATGAATGAGTCATGAAGTTACACCATTGGTTGGCCAGCTGAATATTGGAGTTTCCCTATTGGCTGTTGCTCAAAATGAATTGACACGGTTTCTGTTAGGGGGGCATTTATAACCTGCAGTATTGCCAACTTAGCAAATTTGTCTCTAGATTTGATTTGAGATTTGATTAGAGTCACCTGTAACAGCCTGTGAGTGAGAGGCACATCTATAAGAAAGATATTTAGTCTTTTCTAAGTTTCTCTCTGAGTGATCATTTTGCAAGTACATATGGCTGAAATCACACCACAGTCTTTGCCTTTGATTTATGTGTTTGACAATGTTGTGTTCATAAAATCAGGATTTTACCAGCAGCACAGCAGCTTGGAAGTGACTGCTGTTTAACATATAGTCTTTCAGTCTTTGTTTCATTGTCCAACAACAGAAACAGAAAAACATGTAAATGAGAACAGCGTCATTGGCTGAATTAAAATCCTGTATATGTGAGCACAGGGAGTAGGACAGAAGCAAACAGATAAATGGCTGAAACCAGCTGACCTGAAGTTTCCAGTGATTCTGACACAGCAACACTGACCTAACGCAGTCCAGCCATATACTAGTCGAAGGTCAAGGTTGTGGTGACCTCACAAAACACGGTTTTGGCCTTGTGAGTGCAATATCTCTGTAACACCTTGAGGGAATTTCTTCAAATTTAATACAAACATTCACTTGGACTCAAGAACAAACTGATGGTTTGGTGGTCAAAGGTCAAGGTCAAGGTGACCTCACAAAACACCATTACTCAAGACTTCACACAGCAGTTATGACATAATTTCACACAGATGGTTAATATTTGATATGACTCTGGAGAAACAGGGACGTAATCTGAAACTAGTCTGGGTGGTGGAGGCAGACAACCACCAGGCATTAGTTCTAGTTTTCTTTTCACTTCAAAAAAGGGGTGCCCAAACCTTCATATACAGCTTTACTGTGACACACCCAACAAAGTCCATAAAAATAATTTATATAAAATACAGTTTAAGTATTTCATGTAGCTGTGTTTAGCCTTGCTAGCTTTGCACCCACAAAAGTATAGCATTCATCTGTGATAGCATCTTACAATAAGTTGTCATGATCAGTTTCACACACCTGTAAGTGGAACAAAGTGGCATTTTACATCATACCGTAGAGCCATTTGTATGTTTGTACTGTTTATGGTATGTCAGTAGAGAAGTGTAGGAGAGTGGGATGAGCCAGTGGAACATAAGTGTTGTGCCTTTTATATATGGCAGTGACATTCAGCGGTCAAAACCATGAAGAATCAGCATATGCCATTTAAACAAGAGTGGCACACCATTACTCAGTTAAAGATCTCTGTTCTCTCTGGCTAGCTACACCTTAAAAAAAGGAAAATTTTTCCTAATTAATATTTCCAATTATGTCTCTTCAAGGTGTCTACGGGAAGCAGGGAGGACTTGATGACTGATTATTTCACCAGAAGTCCTGCCCCCTCTGCTCCCACCAGCCGAGATCAGGTGACTCCCACCAGCTATGTCACGCCGACCGTACAACCGTCCAACCAGAGGCCAGGCCAGAGCGTGAAGCCTTCACCCCGCCAGCCTGTTGGCCAGTCCCCATCCTCAGGCCAGTCCTTCAACCAGAGAACCAGTCAGTCCCTGAGCCGGGCCTTTAGCCTGGCCTCAGCTGATTTGCTGCGCTCTAGTGGACCAGACAGTTTCCGTGGAATAGAGGGTTCTCCTGGCCAATCAGATGTGGTGGTTCGGCGGCAAGGGGGAGGGGCTAATGGGAGGGAGCGGCCACTCTCTGCTCGTCTGGCTGGTCCGACCAATCAGCTTGGAGATGGCACCTACATAAACTCACCCATTCACCACTCATCCTCTCTCAATCTGCAGACAGAGAGATACGTAGAGCGAGACAGAGAGAGAGGAAGAACTCCTGTCTCTCAGAATGGCCCGTCCTCCACCTCTAACTACCAACATCGTGGAGAGGTTGCCATGGTAACCCCTGTCAGGGCTGTGCCCACCACACGGGTCAGTGAAAGCTCTGACCATGGGGATGTGTTAAGGGAGGGACAGTCAGGTGACTCCTCCCTCTTGAAGAAAGAAAATGAGAGAGCGAGGTGTGACTCTGTGGAACACCCAAAAAGCACGCCAGCTTCCCCCGACCCCAACAACGACCCCCAGACTGTGTGGTATGAGTACGGCTGTGTCTAAAGACAGGAACCTAACAATGAAAAGTACAGTCTGCGGTGGCTGAATGCTGGAGTGTTGTGGTCCAAACCCTCAGACACAAGAAATCAGTTTTTGGACTAAGCTTTTTGTATTGCGGATAAATATTAGAGCTTAGAAGCCCTGGAAGCCTGTGGTCAAGCTTCGTTCTGAATCAGCATCAACCACTGGGAGAGTATTGGCAGAGCACGTTTAAAACATTTCTGTAGAAAGGACTTTAAGGATTTTCTCAAATGAACTTGTAGATGAAGAATCGAACCTGATTCCATACAGCTGCCAATACAACTGCTTCAGTCAGCCTGTCAGGAAGCTTTCTGAGGCTATGGAGCTGCACACGAATGTCACATCACACACCAACTACTGGATCTATGCAGTCAAAGTTTTCCACTCACCATCATCAACCCAAGCTGGCAGATTCAATGTACTGTAGATTGATTTTTTTTTTAAAGACTTTCGACTTGAACACCACACCACTATAGTCTCTGAGAATGCTGGAATTCATCATTAGCCTCTGCTGTTTTTTTTATCACCATGTTTAGTAAACAGCCTCAGCCCATATGATGGGACTTTTTCTGAGGCAACAAAGCCACCAAATTAGCTTTTTTGAAGACAGTGTTGCTATTTCTGACTGTTTGAAAGATGAATTGTGGATGTTTTGACCAGATGATCCAGATGTTAATCAGAGTTTGATTTTAACGCCTACTGAAACGGAGACAGAAGCTGCGATATCTGAAGTCTGATAATCCATAACACTTAAAGCCTAGTTCTGGACCAGAACACAATGAACAGGCTTTGAAACGGTTGGACTGCTGATGACACACTGTCTGGCCCTGCAATTGTTTACCTGGATGCTACCAATTCTGCAGAACTACGTGCCAGCAATTAGCCCTCACCAAGAGTGATCGAACTGAAGATGACCAGAGCAACTGAATGTATTAGATTTCTCTTCCCTTTTTTCTCTGTCCTCATCCTCTCCTCTGCTATCTAGAACAAACCTGGACAAGACGAGAGGGAGGGAGGGAGGGAGATGGAGGGATTCAAGCAAAGAGAGAAGAAGAAAGTGAAGGAGAAGAGGGTGTAGAGGTAGAGAGAGTGAGTTAGAATAACTAGAGAGATGCCGGGATGGAGAGCGTGGTGAACAGGATGAAGGGACAGATATAGACACGGATGGAATGATGGGAGGATGAATAGATAAACAAGACACAGATGGAGGGGCCCCTCCCAGTTAAATTACAGTCTTTCTTTCCTCCCTCTTTAGATTCTGTCCCATCATGCAACACTCTGACACTTTACTGGAAATGTTGCTCTACCCAAGCCAACACTAGTTTCAAAAACACAATCATACACGCTCATGCACACACACACACACACAGACACACACACACACACACACACACACACACACACACACATATATAATGATATATACAGACACAGGCATTGTCCTAAGGGGTTGGCTGTGGCTTTGCTGCCATTGAACTGGATCTAATTCCCATCCACATGCACACACACACACCGCTGGGTAAACCACTGTGTTTTGTTAGGGTGTACTGCTGCACGCTACGTTAGCCAGACAGTTGTAGACACTGCACAACAGAGAGCGAGAGAGATTCAGCCTTCACCCAGAGCCACTGTGATTGGAGTAGTTGGAGCTCATGCAGTGAATTGACTTGGCAGTGGAGTTTTAGGTTTGGCAGACTGTTCTCGCTCTAATCAAACCTACCTATGTAACGAGAACAAAATCATCAAGTGTCTCTGGTGAGTCTCTGACTTCGGTGCACATTAAACTTTAGCACAGCAAAACAACATAGCACAACGGTAGATTTGCTTCTGCCCGCTATATCAGCAAATGATGGAAGGTGTTCAGTCCTCCACACCATCGCATTTAACTGAAATGTGTCATAAGTCACGTCTCTTATGTGTCTGTGTGTCAACAGTGGCACAAATTAGAGATTCTTCACTAAAAGTATTAAGCTGCTCGTTTTTCTTCTTGTCTGAAGCTCAGACATGACTGGAAAGAGTCATGAGTCCCCTGGTGACACATGAATGGTTTTGTGATCAGTGTGGTCACCACTGGTAGAAGACATTTGGGGGAATTTACAAGGTAACACTTTATGGTAAGGGTGCATGAATTCTCATGAATTACCATAACATGTGGTGTATTTTTTAAGGGTTAGATGATGATGAAAGAAAAAGAATCCACTGACCTTTAGTCTGTGTGTGTAAATACACATCTTTCTGTCCTACATTTGAAATGATGACAAACATTCCTAAAAGTACCAGAAAGAGAATGATGATGATGAGGAGGAAGATGTAACACTGGAGTTGTGAAAATGAAGATTTGACCTGAGTCCATCATTAACCTTTCTGCTCACCTTTCTGAGCAAAAAGCACATGTCAATATGCAACGAGTTAAATTATTTTACCTGTAACATTTGTATATGAGGTTAGATTTTATAATCTAGTCAGAAGCTAGAAGACTTGGGATAAACTTTGAAAAAACTTTCTGGAACCTTACCTAGAACATGTTGATACCAAAACTGATCCAGATGAATTCCTTTAAACTGGTAAAACCCTGTGATTCCACTGTAAAATTTTAATAGTTGTAGATTTAAAAAAAAAAAAAAGATTAAAATTTTAGAAATGAGATGAAGTGAAATGATGTGAAACACTGTAGGTTGATGCTGTCAGTAGTTTATTTGTTGACCTGTTTGGTTGGTGTGTGTTGTCTTTGTTGTGTCTGCTCTTAAGGCATCTTTCTGTTATTTCTCTGTGTGTGTGGGTGTGTGTGGGTGTGCACGTCAGTCAGTTTGTTTTCTGATGTCACAGTGGGGGAGAAAGAATTCCCAGAAGCATTTTCTTTTATGACAATACCATCACTTCAACACTTTGTGTGTGTGTCTTGCATTATTACTATGCTACTGGCTTTATGGAAGTTGTGTGAGAGAGAGAGAGAGAGAGAGAGAGAGAGAGAGAGAGAGAGAGAGAGAGAGAGAGAGAGAGAGAGAGAGAGAGAGAGAGAGAGAGAGAGAGAGAGAGAGAGAGAGAGAGAGAGAGAGAGAGAGAGAGAGAGAGAGAATTTACTTCCTGTCTGCCCTTCCTCTGTGTGTGTGTGTGTCTGTCTGCCTTCTTTGCTGCCAGCCTGCCTTATTGTCCCAAAAATGTGGCGTCCTCCTTCACTGAAACCTCTGCCATCTCTCTCTCTGGTTTCCTTGTTGTGCAACTTTTACTGAATTTGAAAAAAAAAAAAAATTCCTGCTAAAAAGCTGCACTTCAACGTCACACGAGAGAAGTGAAAGCAGAAGGTGAAGTGGAGCTGACGTCACTGACATTTCCTGCTCTAACTGGAACAACTGCTACTGTACCTGAGACTGATATTATTATACCCAAGAGCTTTTTTTGTAATAAAGATTTATGAAATTGAACTTCTGATCTTGCTTCACTGTGTCAGTTGATGTTTCTCAGGTGACTTTTGTCTTTTAGGGCATTTGCCTTCTGGACAAGTTGAGAGGTAACCAGTAAAAATAATGTGGAGCTGTAATGAGCAGAACTTACAGTACATGTTTAATTGGAAGTTTTTTTTCTAATTTTAAGGTTCCTATATTTTTATGTGTTTGTGTCTGAAGTTATATTTTTTTATAATTATATTCACTGGTAGAAATGTACATTTATCTGACAGTGGAATTCTGCATGCTGTATGGATAAATTTGCCATTTTTGTCTATGAATCGACACTGAAGAACCCATGATGACAAAGTGAAAAGGTTTTTAGTCATTTTTGCAAATTGAATTGCAAACTGAATTTACATAATTATTGTATTCAGGCCCTTTGCTGTAGCTGTGGTCATGTGCATCCTGTCTGCTTTGGTTGACTATGAGATGTGTCTAGAAACTGAAAATCCAAGTGATTGGACACAGTTTAGAAAGGCACATACCTGTGTGTATGAGGTCCCACAATTCTCAGTTCATGTCAGGACAAAAACCAAGCCACAAAGCCCAAGGAACTCTCTATAGACCTATGCAATTAAGTTGTGGTTTTAGAGCAAGTGTATAAACCTAATTCTAAAGTGCTGGGTGTTTTCAGGAGCACAGTGGCCTCAATTGTGAAATAGAAGAAGTTGGGAACCACCAGGATTCTTCCTTTGAATTTAAATTCAGATTGAGTAACCGGGGCTAGAGAGCTTTCAAAGAACCTAACAGCTGCTCTATCAGAGCTTAAGAAGTTCTCTGTAGAGGACCGGCTGGAAGGATGACCCTCTCAGCAGCACTTCATCAGTCGTGGTGGAGCAACTAGATGGAAGCCACGTTGAGTAAAAGGCACATGACGCATGATTATTTGCTGGTCTAATAAGACGAAAACTGAACTGAACTCTTTGGGCAGAACTCCAAGCGCTACAGTATGTCTGGTGAAGACTACAGTATATGTGATGAAGATTGCTTCTCAGCAGCAGGGACAATCGGGACAACCAACTGACCTGGCAAAATGCTATTAGTACTTTTAAAGTGAACCTATTCTGTCATTTACAAATGACGCTTTGTCATTATGAAGTTGTGCAGAACTCTGTGGTGAAATAAAGAGTTTCTCATTTCTTCATTTCTCCAAAGGCAAGATGAGCATTAGCTACAAGCTCCCAGGCTGCTACAGATGGTGGCCCAGCAATGCTGGCATACACTTATTTATATTCACTGATGTCAGTGAATATGAAGAAAATTAATATGAGTTTCCAAAAATGCCCAATCAAATCACTGAACATGGTATGAGCCTGTGCTGTAGTTCTGGAGACTGGAGCACTGATGAGCTATGGACACACGCTCTGGCTGCATTCAGACTCAGTAGCTGGAGGCTCAAACTCAGTCTCAGGCTTTTTTTTTGAAATGCATGTGTGCGTGACTTGGATTGGGTTTGTTTGGCTACTGTGTGACATGCAGGAGAGAAACTCCTTTTGAAGTGGTAACAGCTGTGTCATTTGTGTGTAATAATATGGATCTTTTTTATTTGTATGTTAGTTCTTTAACTGTGCCAGGGTGCAGCAATGGAGCCCATCTGGGAACTTGACTTCAATTTAACCTTGATGACTCAAACTCTGACTTGGACCAAGGTAATAAGGACTTGACTCGGACTTGACTCAGACTGTGCTTTGGTAAACTGGACTTGAACTTTGACTCTAACATTGGGGAATCAAGACTCCACTTAGACTCAAGGTTTCATAACTCGACCACAACACTGGTATAAGTTATCACTACCCTGGAATTGCCATAACAGCATCAGGAAGTTTCAACATGGCAGTGAATGCATTAAGGAGAAAAGCTCTAAGAGCTCTTAATGCAATTAAAAGAAAATTTCAGAACTTACAAATTCCAATTAAAATCTCACTTAATATGTGAGAGTGTTATCCTGCCTACTGTGCAGTGAAATACGGGACCCTTTCACTCATCTGTTGGGATTAACACCCAGGTAGAATTAAGAATTAGGCAGATACCCCCTGATAATTAACATTCAAAAGAGAGCACTCACATTTTTAAAGTACCATTAACCCAGCCTTCACAGACACCCTCCATTCCAACGTCCTCCACACCCCAGACCTGAGCCTGGAGACCCATATGCCTGCTGAAGCTAAGACTAACTGCCCTCTCTCAAACACGCTGATCAGTTTCACAACAAAGCTGCTTTCCTGACACCAATCGCAGCAAACCAAATAATAACACTAGATTAGAATGATTAGAATGTTATCAGCATGTTATGTCCCTGAACAGAGATTATGAATCAACCAAATATCTTTCAGAGACGGAAAGCAAAGGCAGATTCTAAGGTCAGTGACCGCAAACTGACAACTGAACAAGAAAGACACAAAAAATAATAGAAGCTGAAAGAAAACACAACATATGGTCACTGTTCGAGGTTGACACATAGATGCACTACCTCTTAAAATGTTATTCAGTGAAATAAACTGTAACTGTAACCAATTCAATTATAAATTTCTCAGAGTTATACATACAAGGAGACTTGTCATACCTTGCTGCCCAACATGCTTAATCTGAGGAGTGAAATGTGGTTGGGACAGGGTTTGAATGCCTGTACAGGCTCCTCCAGTGTTGTTAATTATTTATCTTAACTATTAACTCCTGTCAGTCAGTGGTCTGCTCTTGGGGCGTGTGTTGGGGTCAGGAACAAAGAAACATTTTCCTTCTCTGACAGGTTTCATTTACGGGCTGAGGCTGTAGGGGGAAAAGCTGCAGCAGCTGCAGATTCAGTACAGTCGCAGGGCAGTTCTTACTTTCACTGCTTGATGCACTTCAGGACCTCATGTAATATTCAGAGAGAGTTCCCACTGACTGATGAAGAAGTGTGGGACACAGCCTCACATGTACCTCAGCTGCACCTGTCATAGTCTGCTCATTTCTCTGCAGTTATCCATATTAACATAGGCTCTACAGGTAATATAGAAATATCACAGAAAAAATAAGATTCTAACTATCTTAGTTCAATATAAACTTATAACTTATACAGTGCAAATTCACATGTTAATATCATTTAAATGTAGTGATGATGCTACTGGAATATGAAAATCAAAACCTCTTGACATCACAGCGTCGTGTTGATTTTAGCAGTGTTCAGAGTGCTGCTGTGATGACGAGGAAGAGTCATGAAATAGATTTGTCTGACTGGAGGGGAAGCACCTAGTCTCGGAGAAAAGGTTACTGCGTCTGGAAACTGATTTTTGAAAATCTGAATCACTGGAGCTCCCACACACACTTCCCATCCTCCCCACACATGATCAGGACCACATTCCACCTTCCTGGCCAAGTATGTCTTAACAGGTAGTGAGAATCTCACAATCACCGTCCAACTCAACAAGTCGAAACAATTTCAACAAAACCGAACTTTACAGCCTCTATGAGGGTAACATTGTTTAGTTAGGTGTAGCTAAAACACAATATAATGTAGCCCTGTGTATGCTCAGTGTGTAAAAAGGCAACTGTTTGTTAACATTCATTTTAACAACTTCATAAGTCAGTGTCAAGTAACCATTGTGTTTACAGCTGACTGCTGTGTCACCGAGTGGCCAAAAAAATCAGATAATGCAGCTTTAGGTCAAAGTAATAAAATAAAAATCACTTTAAAAAAAACAATAATAAATTTTTTTTTGAAAAGTTATTTTTGGTGTCTGGTCAAAATGTTGCAGGGGTGGGCTTGAAGTCAGCGTTTATAGAATAATGGTCAGGGCTCTCACTGCAACACAAACCAAAAATGAAGATTTAGACATCTACATTATGATCATGACTGTTGGGGGAGGTGATGTGAGGTTGCTTCAAAGGTTACATACATGCCACATAATGTGTGCAACCCCCTCCAAAGAAGTTGGGACACCGTGTAAAATGTGAATAAAAACAGAAGTGGATGATTTACAAACCATGTAAAGGCATATTACAGCCCAGTCCAACTCTTCTCAACGTGCTGCTGGCTTCAAATTCAAATTGAGCCTACATTTGTCATAAATCAACCTCATTTCAGCAACAATTAATATGTTGTCTTTGTTCTACTTTCAGTGAAATATGGGTTAAATCATTTCACACGGTGTCCCAGCTCTTTTGGAAACAGGGTCGATATTTAGACCTGTGTGAACACCCCCAGATTCCGCACATGTGCACCGCGTGTAAGAGGCGCGAGCGCTGGGGCCACATCTGAACACAGGGTCTGGAAGGAAGCGAGAGACCACGGTCATGAGTGAACCAGAGGAGAGAGAGAGAGAGAGAGAGAGAGGGAGACAGAGACAGAGAGACACAGAGACAGAGGGAGAGAGGGAGCTGACGGTCAGTTTGATGCAGACCTTCAGCCCGGACAACAGTCGGTAAGAAACAACGCGGCTTGGTTTCATTTCGCTGAATGTGTAAATATTTGTGTGTGTGTTTAGTCCTAATGCAGCAGGAGTTTGTCAGGATTTCCAGTCTTTACTGGCTCAGAGACGCTGGCTTCTCTGTCGCATGTCCAGCTGAGGTGACATCCTGTTGAATATGAACTGGATGAGACGTCCAGTCGAATACTTGTGTATTGTGGGGGGTGATATGAGGTCGGGACAGGGTTTGAATGCCTGTGCAGGCTCCTCAGTCCAGTGTTATTCATTATTTATCTGAACTAAGCCAGTTCATGGGCTGCTGTTGTCAGGGAGACAAACAGTGTTGGCGTTGGGATCCAGGAAACATTCTCCTTGTCTGACAGGTTTCAGTTAGGGGCTGAAGCTGTGGGGAAGCTGCAGCAGCTGCAGAGTGACTTCAGCGGCAGGGCAGTGCAGAGAGCCCCCACTGACTGATGGAGAAGTGTGGGACCCAGCCTCACATGTACCTCAGCTGCACCTGGTGTGCTGTTAGAATATAGTCATGATGCTACTGAAATAAGACAATCAGAACTTCTTGACATCAAACACACATTTCTTAATCTCAGTATTAGGATTTTATGTTGATTTCAGCAGTGTTCAGATGGCTGCTGTGATATCGAGGAAGTCAGCTTCAGACACGTGTTCTGGGTGCTGGCTGATGGTTAACCCCCACAGCTCTGTCTGTTTCCCTTACTGACACATAGACTGACTGACTGACTGAGGTGCGGCTGAACAGAAACATGCTTTTATTAGTTTATTTTGTCTGATTCTCAGATGACAAGAGTGACTGATGAAATGAATAGAATCAAGGGCCATCTTAAAGGGTTCCTTCACCCGAAGCACAAAACAAGCTTATATCCCCACTTAGTATCCAGATGTTATTGGCTGTGGGGTGAAATGATCACTGCTGATATTTCTACAGTCACCACAAACAGTGCAGGTGAATGGACCTCCTTCAGTGCTTGACCCATGGAATCAAGTTTGATGAGTCTAAAAAAATGAATCTCAATCTCCTAACACAGACTTCCTTAGCTAGTTGGTTAGTTAGTAGCTTTAAAGGTGCACTGATCAATATTTTTATACTAACAATAACAACATATCTATCTATCTATCTATCTATCTATCATAGCAGTCAAAAGTTTGACAAGGGATGAAACAGTTACCCTATATGCTATACCACAGTAGAGATGCCAGGCGGTTTAGTATTACCGTTACATTTTTAATTATCATTATAACTGTTTATTGCTGTGGTTAATTACTGTGTTTAATTTTACTCGCGTTCTGTATGGCATCAACCCACAGATTCATGTGTGGCAAGCAACATGGGTTTGTTGTGTGGAAACACGGCGGAAGGCTGTAACAGCACTGCTCCGGAAATTTTTCAGCCTTTTTACACCAAAGTTAGTGAGAATTAGCAGGATTTTTCAAAGCAAGTACAGTAAGCGTGCTACAAAGGCGACTGACATCTTTTACGCTGCCAGAAGAGTTTGCCTTTCTGTTGGGAGCGATGTCATCCCATGCACACAGCAGAGGCAGGAGAGAAATAGCTGCTGAGATTCTGTGTGAGAGGCTTCGATCAGTGAGTGTGTTTTTAAAACTTATGTCAGGGCTGCAGCACACCCTGACATCCCTGTGCTGGGCAGGGGACAGGTGCATCTACAGTGTCTGTGCTCTGAAAGACATTACAGCATGGAAATAATGATAATGATTGCTTTTCCCTGGGTCACAGAGTGGTACTGCTACTGGTCCCTTGTCCTCATATATGACACAGGTGTGATGGACTTATTATTTTAATGTTTAAATTCAAACTTGGTCAATTTGTGATTTAACAGTGATATTACATTTTTTTAATGTAATTTAATCTCTAGTTCAGACATACTTTCCCAGAACAACTAGTGGAAAAAGTAAGTGAACCCTTGGATTTAATTACTGGTCAAACGAATAACCCTTAAAGAAGCTCTTCCAGTAGCTGCCGATCAGACCTGCACAATGTTCAAGAGGTATTTTGGACCATTCTCCATCAACTGTTTTAGCTCAGACATATTCTTAGGAAGTCTGGTGTGAGAGTCTCTCTTTGGGTCATTCCACCACATCACTATTGGGTTAAGGTCTGACTGGGCCACTCCTACAGGTGGATTGTCTTTGTTTAAAGTTATTCTGTAGTAGATTTACTTGGCCTTGATAAAGTTGGGAATTCATTTTCCCCTCGATGACTTTGAACTGTCCAGGCCCAAAGGCAGCAAAGTCCCAAATCATGATGCTCCGTCCACTATACTTCACCTCTGGGATGCTGTTTTCATGTTGGTATGCAGTTTTCTTTAAAGCCTATACTATACATACATTATGCATTATAGCCTACACTGCATGTTCTTCCTCTTCCTCTTTGGTGGTTTCCTCAGTGACGTTCATGAGCAGGAAACCATGTTCATTGCAGCCATGCACCACGATTTTGTCATGAAAAGAGATGTTAACCAGCTCCAATGATTCCTTTAAGCCTTTAGGTGACACTCTGAGGTTCTTTGTGACATTACTGAGCCTTCTGCATTGTGCTCGTCATCCTAGCTGGGCGATCATTTCCAGCCAGTGAGAGTAGCCACTATACTGATTCACTTTCATTTATAGTTTGTCTAACTGAAAGGGACTGTGGACCCTTTCAGCTTTTTGCAAATCATTAATTCTTGATTGTAAGTCAGCAGCTGTTTCTTGTGAATCGCAAACTCTAAATGTTAGTGTTTTCTTTTGGCTAAAGTCTCTCTAACCCACAGCTCCAATGTTTCATTGACTGGACTCCGGGTTTAACTCCTGACTCCTGACTTTTTGTTAATTCCATTACATGAGGGGTTCACATACTTTTTCAGCTACACACTGAATTTAAAGGATGTTTGCAATATGGACAAGGACGAGTGTGTGTGTGTGTGTGTGTGTGTGTGTGTGTGTGTGTGTGTGAGTTTGTGTGTGTGTGTGTGTGTGTGTGTGTGTGTGTTGCAGTGCAGGGCAATTAACTGAAAAAAGTATCAAACTGACATTTAGAACCTCCCATGGATTTTGCTTTTTTTGTGTTTCAGTGACGTGCCTCCTCCCTCACTCACTGAAGTTAGTCCACGTTCACTCAAAGTGAAGCTGGCGATATGGATGACAAAAGTGCAAACGCTGAGCCTCATGGTTTTCATTTCAGTGCCCATGTTAATGGGTTAGAGTGGAAACACTACCTTTATGAAATTTCCGTCACAGTCTCGACTACCAGACAGTGGTGATTGCATCGTGGATAGCAGGCAAAGATGGCACCGCCAATTTGTTTAATTACTTGTAACACAATCACAATGCTAAATACAAAGAGAGCATGGCTCAAAAAAAGAGAGAGACCTATAAGCACCAAAGCAATCGTCCATTAATTGTAATTGATTGATGAAATTTTACCTAAAAGTTTGAAATAATCGTGATATGGAGTCATAATAACATATATACAGTATATATGTAGGCCTATGTACATTTAAACACTGTGCTATATTACAGAGAAATACAAAACCATAATAATGAGCATTTAAAATCACTGTCTTTTATGCCACGGTTAGACTACACGATTTTAAGCCTGATTTTGACGTCGCTGATTCTTGAAGTCACTGATTAAACACCCAGGTACAGTGCAATACATTTCCATCTCTGTCAGAAGATTTTCAGTTGCAGACTTGCAGTCATTCGTTCCACTGTGTAAACCTGTTTCAGTCTCTGTGTCCACTGAGCTATGGGTGGTGGTTTAGTGTCTTTCTAGTTCACCATTATCATCTTCTTGGCGCAGGATGTATCTTTGATTTGTGCTATACATCTCCTTAGGTGTAGCTCCTAACAGAAATAACAGTGGATCCAGAGGAATGGTCACTTGCAAAATATCTTCAACTTCTTCTTTGACATTTCTCCAAAGCTCCGTTATAACTGGGCAGTCCCAGAAGATGTGCAAATGGTCCCCTATTTTCCCACATTTTCTCCAACATAATTCCACAGAAGGTTCATTCACATAAGAAGAAATGATAAAAGGTGTATTAAAATATCTCATCTTCACTTTCCAATCAAATTCTTTCCATATCTGACCATTAATGATTTCTTGTAGGGAAGGGGGCTTATGTTCTTTTGTTTTGCCCAAACCAATAAGTAGCATGTGAAATATCTGTCCCACTGACTGTCATCTGACACAGGAAGCTGTGGTAGTGGTTTTCTAAGAGTGTTTATGTTGATTTATGAATTGTTATGTGATGTGATGTGTGATGATGTGTAATCCAGGCTGTCATCATTTTATTCTGTTCTATTTTTCAGAGGTGTAGCTTGGTAGATACATATATAGTTATGTGGAAAGATGAAATCACAATTCTAAATCCTGCCTACAGAACTTGGTTGATAGTTTTTTCCCAATGGTGCAAATAGCTGTGAATGAGCACCACACCAGACCTATTTGAATTGCTGAACAGACTGGAAATGAGGGTGGAATCAGACTAGCTGGGGGCATAAAAGAAGAAGTGATGCATTTTATTTTTCACTTCCTTCAAAAGAAAGACTGCATAAGTAGGAGGAGTAATGACAACCACTTTGGCTGATCAGAGAAAATGAAAGAGCTACATCTAACTCAGAAACCCAGAAGAAAATGTCAGAGTGCTGTTTTGTGGTAAGGTGACCTCTGGGAAATGCAGAGCAAAACACCACAGCAATTAGCACTTAGCAGTAAAGATGAAGACAGAATGCCGTATAGGGTTTCATAGAGGTGAGTAGGACACCACATACTGATTACTGGCGGCGAAATCTCTTATTACAGCTAACTGTATGCATAAGCATCATTGTTGTGATCCAGTTTTAACACTGAGATTTTCTTTTATGATTTAAGACAGTGATGACAGTTGTGTATTCCTAGCTGTCTAAGGCAGAATTTGACCAGTGGTTTCTGAAATATCTGTGTCTGTATGTGTGTGGCTGTAAGCACTATATAAATGCAATTCATTATGTTTAAATTGGGGTAGAGCACCTGTGTGCCAAGTGCATATTCACAGAATTGCCGTGGACACTCAAATTTGACTACACAGGTGACACATTGCTGTTGATATGGTTAGTTATAAAAGTCAGGAAGAAAATGCAAGACATTTGTGCAGATGTATGTTGAACTTTAGCCTTCTAGCATTATCTCAAAATGCCAAGCGGAGTAATATATCGGTGTTCCTTAAAAGGATGGTTTCACCAGCCTGAGAGGCAGTTGTCTGGCTGTGAGGGGTGAGCACTGCTGAGTGAACACACTTAGTTAATGGCGTGAAGTTATTGATATTGTAGTGCACATCAAATCATATTTTATGTCATCTCGGTGGTCCAATCACTGTGAGTTATTAGGAGACAAACAAATCATTCCCTGATTGTTTACATTTACAGGACATTATAGGAAAGAAGGAATCAGATTACTTGAGCTCTTTGAGATATGATGATGATTTTAGAAAATTAAAGGGAAAGCAGAATGTTTTGGAGGAATTCTCTTGGACAATGGTCTTTTGGTCATGAATGATCTTGAAATGATGATAGAAGCATTTATCAGTCCTGACATGAATGTTTTACTTAAATTACTCAACATATATGATGTAATCTGAACAGACACTCTGCCTTAAATTATTCAAGGCATTTCTGCCTTTATATGACCACAAAGATAAACAGGAAACATGGAGAGAAAGCCAAGCTCCAGGCAGGGATGCTGCAGTTACATGGTATGCATCTTAGATCACAAGTCCACTGGGAAACGACCACCTTAGCATCTGTGAGCTACATTAGAGCTAGAGAGTAATCTCCACTCTTGTCCTCCTTAAAGCTCTGGTAAATTCTGAGCAAATGGACCTCGTGCAACAAACTCCTCTCTCAAACTGTTGTTTCAGACGTTAATAGTGAAAACTATCAATTTTCTTAATTTGTCTAAACCAGGGACTGTAAAGAAACACTGGGCAAAAATATTGGAGACAGTAACCACAATCACAGTAAGTCCATATCCTGCAAAACACACCTGTTTGTAGCTCTGTTTAAGGTTTAATATCTTAATGAAATATAATCACTGTTACCAACCATGTGATTTGGATAAAACTAACACAACAAGATGTTAAATCGTCATCAACCAACAACCAACATGCCCACGCTGACTTGGAGGCAACTTACCAACGAACCAACTGCTAACATGAACTAAAGCTAGCTCAGAATGCTGTCACAGCAAACCATCCTGGTTCAATTCACTCAGTCTGTGCTGAAAGCAGATGGACCAACCATGGATTTCATGATGGATGATATGTGATTCTAACAGGAATTCAGATGCTAGACTACTAAATCCATTTGGTGATTGTCAACTGCCAAGTACATATTTATGCTAATAGTTTGATAACCCTGGTAAGAGGTGTGCGTGTGGACCAGTCAGTCCACGTGACTTCATGCTAACAGCTCTCGGTTTGTCTGAAAACAAACGGGGCAAGAACTAAAGGGCAACAAAGTCTTTCCCTCAGTCCAGACCAGATTAAAGCACCCTTAGTTCACATGGCTACGTTTACTTCGTAGTTACTAGTTAATGAGGCAGAGGCCTTTTACTTGTGTTTCTCAAGCTCTAATCATCTTTAAGTGCAAATGAAGACTCAGCTTGTTTTGTGTGTTTTCTATAAAACAAAAATATATAAATCAAATATACCGCCCTTTTAGACAGACAGCAGGAAGACAGACACAGATGTTCACAGGGTAACACAGACAGCCAGTGCAGTCCAGAGCACGTGGAAAAGAAACCCACTCCACAGTTTTGTTACTCCTTAGACTTGCTTTTACTGTCAGTGTTATTAACTATCATTAATAATATTTTTATATAAGTAGCAGTATTATCATTAACATTAACATTATCGTTGCTGCTGTTACTGCTTATTACTGTTACTGCTATTAGTGCATCTCTCTCTTTCTCTCTCTCTCTCTCCCACCTGGTCAAAGCAGATGGCCGCTCGCCCTGAGCCCGGTTCTGCCTGAGGTTTCTTAAAGGAAGTTTTTCCTTGCCACCGTTGGCAAGTGCTTGCTCTTGGTGGGAATTGTTGGGTCTCTTCCTCTCCTATACTTTAAAGGGAAGGTCTCCACCTCCTCCAATCGGAAAGTGCCTTGAGATAACTGTTGTTGTGATTTGGCGCTATATAGATAAAACTTGATTTGATTTGATTTGCCTCTCATGAAGGGGTGTGAGCAGACTTGTCACTGTGCTTTTAATATGAATCACATTACCAGGCGTGCTGGATTTAGGCCTGCGTAACCGGCTGTTAGCTGGGTTTTAAAAGGGTCACTCTCTCTCCATTTGTGCATTAGCTCTTAATGACTGAACAAACCCATGTCTGAAGAGATTTCAGTCAGAGATCTGCACTTTGATTTTGATCTCTCAGATTGTGTACAGACTCTGTAGTAAAGTTGAAAAATCCCTGAACTGTGAAATTGTAAAACACAACATGTAAAAGCACTTAAGCTCTTAAGTAACCAATAGGAGTCTCTCTTTTCTCTCTCTGGGCTGACATGCTCACTTGTTCTGTGTTATCAATGGATCGGTGAACAGTAAGCGTCTGGACACCATCTCTTTGTGTGTGTTTTTTTCCTGAACTTCTATCTTTGTAGGGACTAAATGTCCTCACAACATCAGTAAGAGAAACCCTGTTAGTCAGAATGAGTTTGTTTTCATTCCTGGATATTTGTTATATTTACAAGTGGGCTTGTAGTGTCAGTATTAGGATAGGTTTAATGGTTTGGGTTTAAGGTTAGGCTGATTGTGTGTGCATCTTAATCTTAATATTAAGAAAATAAGAAACATGGTCCTGATTAAAGTAACTCTTATCAGTATTTTTATGTGAACAATACAAGACAAATATGTAATATGAAGCTACAGAGAATTGGACCTGGTGAACTGCAGTAACCTGTAGCGTTCGGTTCAGGCTGTTATTAGGATCAGATGTAACCAGTCGCTGGCGATGGAGCTGCTACCAACTCAAAATACAGAACATCAATGTAACTGGGCAACAGACGCAGCTGTAACCACTCACAGCCTGAAGTTGGGTATGGATTAGCATCTAACATCATGCATGTAGTTCTGATTGTGTAAGATCCATGACAGAAGTTACTGCAGAGGATGCTAGAGTAGTTTGTGTCATAAGAACAAAAACCAAGTCATCCTGATGAGACCAGAGGTGTCAGATTTTATCCACTGCTACCAAATTGGATACAATGCTACATTGTGAGTTCACAGTATTTTGACCCTTACACAACCACCTATGCAATCATACAACTGTCATAAGTTGTCCAGTGATGTGAACATTTACAAGTCATAAACATGGGAATGTTTCCCATCTCAACCATCCATCCCACATGTTGGAATGTAATTTTCAACACTGTGAGTGACCACAAATAAAGGTCCATTCACCTCCATTGTTCTGGGGTGGCGAAATCTCTCCACATGCATGAGACATTGCGTTGTTTTTCCTTTTTCGGTGAACTCATCCTTTAACAGTCGCTTTGTACTTGATTGAAAATAAGCACTTTCCCTCAGGTAACATAGACTTCACATGCTGGTAACACATGAAATATTATATCCGTGAAGAACTCTTTAAAACATTTTCCTCATGCACTGTTTGCTAACAAGAATAATAAGGATGCCATTATAAATCTAGATAGCCGACTGTAACTTTGGTCCCTAGCTGTTTCCTGGGAATTCCCATGAGAAGGTTTAACTGTAATTATATATACTTTCTGTTGAATTTCTTAATTAAGCCTTGCTGTTCATTCATGTTGAGTGACTTCGATGGAGACTGAGCTCTAGAAAGAGAGTGATATTGAAATAATCCATTTCTAGCTTCACTTCATGCAGGTTTATCGGTTGTGTTCCATTTTACCTCCCTGCCTCTTATCTAAGTGCCTGAAGTCATCACTGCTATTGTAAATCCGAGTGTGTACAGATTTTCAGTTTTCATTGTACAAGAAGATTTCATAACAATAAACTGTAGCAAGAGTTTTAATCTCTAATCGTGTGTAATTGTGCATTCAGTTAACTGTAGCTGAACAGTTAAAGCGACTGTAATCAATACTTGTATATCAAAAAAGGATCACATGACTCATCACAGTGATGAACCTCTGTAGAGGTTAGCAGCTAGCTGCTGAACATAGTGGAACATTCAGAGCTGGTGGAGACCAAACCAGAGCTAAAAGAGAGTGAATATTGGACTTGAGTTCATCAGATGGCCAGTGACATAGCTCCAGATGAATGATACGCAGCTTACACCAGTGTGATGTGGAAACCTGAGACGTCCAGCACACATACAGTGTGACTCCTCCGTGAAGTAGGAGACATCTTCTTGTCTTTTGAAAGGAAAAATATTTGCATATTCACAAATTCTGGAGCTTTCAAAGAGGGAGAAGGGGGAGATGTATTTTGAGGAATCTTTAATTGTAATTTCTAATTGTAGTTGAACGTCTCTATGAAAAAATCTGACAGAGTATAAAACATGTCTGCCTGTCCACCTGTCCTTATACTGCTGCACCTTTTTATCATTTGACACTATGACACCAATCTGCAGGACAGATGCCAACAGTGTATTTGGTGATGTGACCTGGCTGGAAGCCAAGTCCACTTGCCTGTGGCAGCGTCAGGGGGTCAAAGTGTGCAGAGTAAATATATTTTCAATAAAAGAAAATTTCACAAACAAAAGCATTTGATAAGAATGTATTCCAGTCACTCAGTTGAAGAAGGGTTAAAAGGCATTGTTTAGCTTGACTGTAAAGGAATGCACAGGATGTCCATCTTTGCCCTAATCTGACAGTGGTGTATTTAGGAAGATTAGAGAGACTGAGAGTCACAGATAAGGAGAGGAGGGGGGGGGGGGGGGGGGGGGTGATGCTTGTGGTCCAAGTGTGTTGCGTTAAAGTGGCCCTAAATGGTTTTGTAGCATGTTATTATGGAGCCATTCTAAAAATGCTGGGATACACCAGACGATATATTCAGAGGCTTCACTGTTGACTCTGTCTCACACTGGAGTTGGAGTTCACAGAAAGGAAGCAAAGCTGCATTTAGAGTGGCTTCAGACAGAACTCTTGTTTTTGCATATTTTATTGTGTTGCAGATTTAATTTTAAATGGATGGAAACATTTTTGCCCATCAACCCACAACTTAATAATCCTCAATGGCAAAGTGAAAATGTGTTTTAAGAAACTTTTGCAAATTTATGAAAAATCATAAATTGAAATATTTAATTTACAAATTATTTAGTAATTACTTGATGCACCTTTGGCAGCATTTACAGCTCAGTCTTCTTGCTCAAGTCTCTAGAAGCTTTGACACTTGGATTTGGGCAGTTTATCCTATTGTTCCTTGCAGATCCTCTCAAGCACTGTCAGACTGGACGAGGAGCATCTGTGAACTGCCATCTCCAGGTCTCTGCACAGAGGTTCCAATCTATGGGGTTTAAGTCTGGGCTCAGCCTGGGACACTCCAGTGTTTTCTTGGCCATATGCTACAGGAATGCAACCTCGCCTTGTTAGTGCTTGTTGTCAGCTTTGTTTGTGATTGTTGGGTTCTTGGACACCTCCCCGACCAAGGCCGTTTGTACTCCAGGAAGAGACCTGGTGGCTCCAAACATCCATTTCACAATTATTGGGGCCACTGTGCTCCCTGGAACACTTAGAGCTTTAGAAATTGTTTTATAGGTGTCAGGGCTGACTCAAATCCCATGACAACAATGGGAGGTGACACAAAAAGTTGCACCATACAATTCATTTTATTAATCAAATCTTAAATAAGAATATCAAAAAGGTTATGGAATATGAGGATCAGCAAGTCAGTAGTGTAGGAGTGTTTGCGATAAGATGTGAGGTGTTGGATGGCAAAAGATAAAAAAGAAAACCCCAGCACACAAGCAAGGTATGTGGAGCAGCATTTCCCCTTGCTCTCTCCCACGGCACAGGTCAGAGAGAGGATTTATACCACTGAGAACACCAGGCCCAGGTGTTCCCAATATTCAATCACCTGGCCACACCTACTGGGCCCCTGCAACACAAAGGTCGTCACATATGCTTGCTCTAATCTATGCCATGTCACAATTTCACTGCGGAGGACTATAGAGATCCTTGGACTTCACGCAGTGTAAATTGTGAGACCTCATATACACAGGTGTCTTTCTAATTCAGTTTGCCACAGGTCTGCCAGGTTTGCCAGTCAAGGATAATTAATTTGCATGACCACAGTTTGGAATGACAGAGTTTTTTTATTTTTAAATAAAGTAGCAAATGTTTTAAAAACATGTTTTCACTTTGTCATTAGGGGTTATTCATTAGAGACAAATGCAATTTAGTCTGCTGAATTCCTTCTGGAGCCACTCTTCATTAATTAAGCTCATTTTCACTGGTTGATTCTCATAGCATTAATGAAAGTAATTGAAAACAAATACTTATGCGACACAGCCACAGATCTAGCTCCACATTTAAATGTCAAAGTCAGGAATTTAAAGCATTTTTCTGCAAACAGATAACTGCAACCTGTACTTCGACTAAAACTAATGTAAAGACTGCATAGTAAATACTGATAATTCTACTGGTGCTGATATTTGTTATATAAGTATATATAATATATATATAATACATAAATATAATATGAACAATATCCAATATAAAAAAAATAAACAGTGTGGGTGAATGCAGCTACGATTATGTCAGTAATGTAATTTTGCCATGTACAGTGTGGACTGAACCCATATGTAAAAACATGACACTGTGCACAGTTAAATCTGGTCTGAATCAAGGCTGAATTACCAGTCACACAAAGCCTTTGGGCCCATTGAGGGTTTTTGTCCAGCGATGTGCTGATTAGTGTGTGGTAATTTGATTCAACACTGTATGGACTTTGAGCCATGACCAGCATTATTACCTTATCCTAAGGCCCTGTCTTATGGAGGGGCCCTGTGTAAAGGTCACTCTTCTCCATTTCCCATCAAATCGTTAATCTCACTCCATCGCTTCAGTTAATCTAGTGATTTATTTCCAGGTTAAACAAATAGTTGAATTTTAAGTTGTGTAGCTTGTGTTGTTCTGTTGTTTCAGTGTGTTTAGTGATATTAGGGCAGATCATCTCCAAATCATTCACACATTCTCACACATGTAGGCGCTTTAAGCACCGAGCGCTGTCAAGTGTCTATGTGAGAGACAGCAGCTCAGTCAACATCTGAACTTGCTCTTGTCAAGTGATGTCACAAAATCATCTGAAACACACGAGTAGCTGTTTTACTGCAGCTACTGCTACAGTAGCGATGCAGTATAGATAGAGGATGGAGGACTGTTGGCCAAAGATAGATGCACTGTGAAGAGCTTTCTCTCTCTGGAAGTTAAACAGCTACAGTATATTCTGCTGCAGTAATGTAACCACTGTACATGGATCATACAGAGGGGTCTGCACAAAGCTGAACTGAGGAGGGTGTTTTATTTTTGTAGCAATGCTGTGCTTCACATGCAACAAGTAAAGGAGGAGGAGTGTTAGAGTGTAAAGTGGCCTGTAGGAGTCAATCTGACGATGCTTTCCTCTTTTTGTCACAGTGCTTGTGAAAGTGCTGTCATTCCCAGTGTGAAGGAAAAGTGTTAGGGCCTTTCTAATCATTTCTTATCATGTTTTATGATTCATAGGAGTTCTATAGTTTTGCTTTTAATCTGAATGAGGGTCCAAGATTGAAGGGTGTCATTTAAAAAAAAATCTTTTTTATGTATTGCTTCACAATGTGATCTTCAAAAGAAAAAGCCATTTCACACTGTATCTCTGATACTACTACATTCTAGGATAGATTGTAATAACTTTAACTCAGCAAAACTTAAATTTGTCCTAATGAATAATGATGTGTCCATCAGCATCTTTGTGCTTTGTGTTTAGTGCTAAATAGCAAATGTTAGCATGGTAACTAAGATGAACTAAGATGCCAAACATAGTGAAAACAGTAGCTGCTAAAAATCACCATGTTAGCATTGCCATTGTGAGCGTGTAGTTCAAAGCACCACTGCATAAGACCGCTTCACATAGCTGCTAGCATGGTTGTCTCGTTTGATACGAATCATGCTGCATCATATCCATCATATCAAAGAAGCATCACAGCGACAGGACCAAGTCTAATATACAGATGTTTATAATCTCTATTAAGTCAAATTCTTCTGTGTTCCACAGTTTCTTGATGAAACTGGACTACTATCTGATGAGACAAATACTCAACCAGGCGAGACAAGGTGAAGCCATCGCTGAGTGCTCCAACCAGCATGAAGATTTTTGCGTGTATCTGCGAACATGTCTGAAAACATTAGTGTGAGTGGGATGTGATGTGTTCACCATGTCTGAGGAGGACGTGATTAACTGCACCATCAGCCATGAGATCCACCAGTACCTCTTCTCCTGTGTCTATATCGTTGTACTATTGGTAAGTCGATATTAAACTAAACTAACTAAACAAAACTATTGAGAGATCTGAATACTTTATAAATGTGTATAGTCAATGGGAAAAGGGCTTGTGAAAGGGGAAGGGGTTTGTTTCCAAATGGGCGTCTAAGTCAAAGAATGGAACAGTAAACACAATAATGGTAATAATAACCATTATTACCACCACCGCTACCTGTCCCTGGCAAGAAATCACATTCGGCAGCAAAGAAGAGAAGTGATAGAAATAGAAGCAAAACAAGAATCAACACTTGTGATGCTTTTTTATCACTGGAGGCAGCTGTTAGTGAGCAAAGGAATGAAGTGTGATGCTAAACTCGCAGTGTTAACTCTACACTGGCAAGTAAACAGCTGTTAATGTTAACATTTCATCTGGAGTGGATGAGGAAGCTCCTCCCTCTGGCAGAGCTTCATGCAGGCTGTGAAGTATTGCAGCAGCTCTCTGCAGGTCAGTAAATCTGTAAAAATCTGCAGCACAAGCATCTTATTCTGCAACAGTGGGGTCATATTAAGTATCCAAGAAGAGTCCATATAAAGAACTCTTTCTGGCAGTATTCCAGATTTCATAGGTAGGAATTTTCTGATTTTTTTCTGAAGGCCCTGTGTTTAAACCTGCTGACCTTGAAATGCCTTTTCTGAGTGCCCCTGTTTCCTTCCACAGTCCAAAGACATGCAGATTAGGTGCTTAATTGTCCATAGCTGTCTGTCTCTCAGCACAGTAATAGTCTGGCCTGCGGGCATCCAATTTTGCAAATCCACTCATTCCTGCAAAGCATATTTAGCAAT
Source organism: Trachinotus anak (assembly GCF_046630095.1). Classification (NCBI taxonomy): domain Eukaryota; kingdom Metazoa; phylum Chordata; class Actinopteri; order Carangiformes; family Carangidae; genus Trachinotus; species Trachinotus anak. The sequence continues at coordinate 5,325,343 of NW_027273884.1, forward strand.
GTTATAACGCTGCTGATTCTCAGTGTGTAAAACTGGATTTTGGGGGTAAAGAGTAGCAAGTTTTGTTTATACCAAGTCTCCACCATTATGTTGGTTCATATTAGGAATGTAAACTGCAGCTTCAAGTTAGAGAGTCACAGTCCAAACTGACTGTAGTTTAGGCATCAAGTTTAGTGGATGCATTTTGTTATTTTTTTTTACAGCAGAATCAGTAGTAATGACGGTTTGAAATTTATGAGCTGAAATTTATGATTTAACTTTCATTAAATCCAAGGAATGTGAATATTTATGAAGGAGACCCATTTATTAGTACAAGAATCCCAGAAACTTTGCACTCACCGGGCTTTGTGGGGGCAGCTTGTGGCAGGAGCAGGAGCAGAGGGGTAGTTAATCAATAAGAAATTACAATTCAAATGCATAAGAGAGGGTGCAGATGAGGTAATAGCATCATACTAGCAAATATTTATGCTCCAAATACAGATGATCCTGCATTTTTTGGATTACTTGCCCCCTCTGCACCAGCATCTTCTTCATGGCACACTTCTCTCTGTCACCAGGCACTCAAACAGTTGTCATACAGGCTGTGTGATAAGGTGGAGGAGTATCACTTGAAATGGGGACAGTTGAATGGAGTTTCCAGCTCACACAACTAACATTAAACTATTACATATAGTACACTTAGTTGAAATATTGGTGGACAGGCAATGCTGTAAGATTTTAGCCATTCTGTAAATCACCATTTTCCCCCCTCGACTTAGTGTGTTATTCTTTGTTTAGTTTATTTTCTTATCTATTTATTATTTTGTGAGGTCGTAGTTCTATTCATTATATTTTCTTTTTTATCCCATGGTAATGTAGACCCGCAGCACTGTATTGGAAATGTTAGCAGCTGTTTACACACCAGTCTAGTGGCAACACTTCATTCCTTTGCTCACCAACAGCTGTCTCCAGCCATACCTCTCCAGCAATACCAGTATATATGTATGTGCAAGTGACGTATTCAGTTTTGGCCAAGGCGCCTTCTAATAAACATGCATTCTTCTTCCTTGTCAAAACCTCATTATAACTGCATCACTGGCAGGCCGACATCTGTGCTGACTCACAAATATACCCTTTAAGATACAACCCATACTAAAAAATATGGGAAACCTCTCAACTTCTCCTTTTAAGTTCACATTTCACTGAATAGGGAGTAATCTAGGAAGTACTGAGCTCATGGGTCAAAGGTTTATTCTACAGACATCTGCAACACTGGAGTGAATATGCAAGTAAAGAAAGTGGATGGAGGAATAGATGGGGTTGACAGTAAACCTGATCCAAAATTAGAAAACTAGCCAACTAGGCAAGAGCCTTTAAATATGTTTATATCTGCACTTATGTTCAGCTGCGGGCCTCCACCCCATCCATCATATGGTGCATTGTATCACCAAAAGCCCTAAATTAGGTTTCTCTGCAAGTTAGGTTTACTTAGGAATTACATTCGTATTGCACAATACTTAACGTCACTACTATGCCCATTGTCAATGTTCATTGGCATTGTAGGAGCCCTTTATCAGGAACAAGACTGGACGATTGTCAACCAGCCTTGTCTCGTCATCACACAGGCTCCAGCAGAGTGAAGAGGAGGGCAGTGTGGAAGAAAACTGCCTCTAACAGAGAATGAAAATAATCACAATGAATGATCTTCTTGGTTCTAGGTTGGTGTTCCCTCCAACTTGTACTCTTTGTACCACGCCGCTCTACAATTGAAGCAGAAGAATGAGCTGGGAGTTTATTTAATGAACCTCACTGTGTCTGATCTGTTATACCTGGCATCATTACCACTGTGGCTGCAGTACATCTTTCAGGTAAACTAAAAGCAACAGTTTCTTCTGTCATATGTTTGATATGCTAAATAGACCACCACCGCCGCCGGTAGTGAGAATGATGTTAAATTAATGTCTTCAATTCTAACCCCACCTCACCTCTTTTACCTGTAATAACTGTCTCTAACTTACTTTAACTCATGACCCTTGACTTTTATTAAGGAGCAGTAGAGAAACTTAGAATGTAACTGCTGCACATCTTGTGATAATTATTGATAAAATCATATAAAATGTAACAAGAGACGGACATGGCACATGGCACAGATACAAAATTGAAAACTGTGTGTAAAACTGAAGTTACAAATTCTGACCCTATTTTTACACCTAAATCTGATTGGGCAACCCATCTATGCCGCAGATCCTGAAAGGTGGAGTAGATTTTCAAGATGGACGATGGGGCAGACTCTTCTGCGACCCAGGTGGGTTTGCATACATACAAACAGCACATTAAATGTATGCCATTAGTTTGAACAGCATCATCAAATATAATTAAACCCATCTGGAGCTCAGAAGAGCCTGTGCCATTTTCCATCTTGAAAACTACATCTTCAAGGGTCTGCGGCAGAGATGAAGGTAAACGGAACCACCTGCCCTCTGATTGGACTCTGTTTTGTGATCATCCCTAGCTAGAGCACTGACTGAACTTTCAAATCAAAACACTGATGTATAGCACCTCATAAATAAAACAGGGCTGTCCAAACAAATACTCCAACTACCGGTCAGGACTTTCACAATAAAATCAGAGTGGAACAGAATGCAGATCATGATTAAGTTGACACGTTGACTTTGTGTCTATGATCGTCATATGTCATGTGATCTTTTTGCCAGATCGCCCACCCCTATATATGGCTGTGGGCCACAGCACCGGACATGTCAACAGCAACTTAAATAAATTAAGTAAAATCCAGTTCTGGTTGATTAATGAATTTCATCAGTTAGCCTTTGATTATGTTCTGGCCCACCATCTAATGAATTAGAAAAAAATTGGCCAGAGGCCAAATTTACTTGCCATGTCCAACAGTCCAGGCTAGTGGTGGTGGTGTAATGGTGTGGGAATGTGTCCTTGGCACACTTTGGGCCTTTTACATCAAATCAATCATCATTTGAATGCCACAGTCTATCACTAAGTCACAATTTAGCATCTTCTAATGGCCTCTACCAGCATGATAATGCACCATGTCACAAAGCTCAAGACGAGTTCCATGGCCCCATCAGTCACCAGATCTGGATGTGATAGAACAGGAGATTTGCAGGATAAATGTGCATCTGAAAAAAAATTAGGTGATGTAATCATGTCAACATGGAGCAGAATCTCAAAGGAATATATCCATTATCTTCTGGAATCAATGCTACAAAGAACTGGGGTTGTTTGAGGGCAAAAGGAGGCTCCCCACCCATTATTAGTATGGCCTATTAAAGTGTTTGTTCAGTGTATCTGTTGTTGTTACAGGATGATGATTGGCGTCACAGGGAGTGGTTGTGTCAACTGTGTGGTTTCCTGCTCTACGAGAACATCTACATCAGCATTGGTTTCCTGTGCTGCATCAGTCTGGACCGCTACCTGGCTGTGGTTCATCCTTTAAGGTAATCTTGAAACAGGATTATCAAAATTCAAGTAGTCGTTTACTCCCCAGCTGTTTACCCCTCACCACTTTTACTCCGCGCTGATGCAGTTTGTCTTGCCTTGCACTATTATAATTTGTGCTGAAAATCACCACTGAGTTAACGTGAGATCTGTTGGTAATTCATAACTTTTGATTGGTGATAGTAAATTGTTGCATAGTTTATGAGTAAGACATATACATGAGAAACTACATATACAACAAAGATATAACACGATGTGTGTGTGTGTTACATAAGCTACATATTCAGTACTAATTACTTGTTCTTTCTTTTTTAATCTTCAGGTTCAGCTCTCTCCGCTCTATGAATGCAGCCTGGCTTGTTAGTGGCATCATCTGGCTGAAGGAGATTGCAGTAGGCGTGGTTTTCTTCCGCCACAAAGAACTGAGCAAAGACCGCAAGAACCAATCCGTGTGCTTCGAGCACTACCCTATGCAGCCGTGGGAGTACCCAATCAACTACTACCGCTTCACTATTGGCTTCATGTTCCCACTGGCCATTTTATTGGTAGGATAACACTTTTACAAATATATTTTTGATTATATTTTATTGTTAAGATATAGTCACTTCATTTAATGTTCATTTTCATTTTCATTTCATTTCACTTAAGCTCTTATCCTACCTAAAACACTTGTGTGGGCGCACAGAGACTTGCCTAACGACAGATATCAAATAAAACTCCCTTAATACGTAATTTAAGTTGGTTTAGTTGATGTTTGTAAACTGATATCAGCCCCAAGAATAGATAGTAGGACCATATCTGTGCAGAGAACGTGTGTATTTTAAGAAGCCATGCTGCAGGTGTGTTTGTGTTATTCAAACTGAGTTCTGAGCCAGATTTTTATTTGGTGATCACTCGAGTGATGCTGAAAGATAAGTGCAAAGGTCAAAGCTACACAACTCTTAAAGTAAAATGTCAGAACTTTTGAAAGAAGAAAAAAGTAAATTTTCCTGTTACAAAGGAAAAGTTGAATTCATATATAAAGAAACCCTTTGCTCAGTTCAGTCCATTCAGGGATTTTGGTGCTACAGTCTTACTTGGTCAGGTATGACCAGTAACTGGCTGATGTTACTGAGTAGTTTTAGCCTTCTGCAGTGTACCAAGGCCACAATATGATCATTTGAAATCCTCGTTAAATGGGGCACAGGTCCCTGAAGAGACAAAAATTTATTGATCCATGAATTCAGTTAATCAGTCGAATATCAGAAGCTGTGACTTCTCGATTCAATGGATCTCCAGTCTCTACTTCAAAGAAACACAACAGGACAATGACTGACTTTAAGATACTTATTAACTATACCACTACTCACTGGGCAAATGCAATGTCTAATAATCATCAGGATGAAAATGGAGCAGAAGAACAGGTTTAAGCATTGAACAGTGTAGTGAATTTGGCGGTGGCGGGAGAAAATATATTGTGTATTTACAAATATAGCCATACAACTAGGGTAAATGATAAGCTACTACTACTAGTAAAATCTGATGACTGAATATTATTTTATCTTGTCATCAAACCAGTCATGAGCAGAACGTTACTATCTTGCCTCCTGTGAATTGCACTGACCCTTGGCTGGAACCCAAAGAAGCTGGTTGGTAGTCTTGTTTCAGGGGCGTTACCTGTCTTCTCAATTATTAATATACCAATTTGATGGTGGGAAGAGTAAGAAAGTGTCATGTTCACATCCATGAGTCTGCATGTCCTTACTATGAACTTTTAATGGCTCGTGACTGATGCCAGGCTGGGTATGTCTGCGCCACTTCATACAGATATGTTGCTGCGTAACTGACAATACTGAGTTAGGTCGCTGGCACTGTCATTTCTCTCCTTTCACTACTGTTACACTATAGTTTCCATCTCATGGATAAAATGTATCAAACATAACACCTCCCCGGGGGACATGTTTGCTCTTTGCTGCTTGTAGTCCTACTCTCTCTCAATCGCCTGATGATGACATCTTGAAAGCAACTGACTTCAGAAAGTATTGGTGAATGAAGGACTCTGCCATTATATTTGCCAGTTGTAGCCACATTAGCAGAAGCTACGCTGCATAGTCTCGCTTTGCTGCATGACATCTTTAGGAAATGTGACAGAACTTAAGCTCGAGGAGGGGAAATTCAAAATCCCATAAACAATTTTAAACCCCAAAGCTGCAAAAAATACAACATTGTGTGATTAATTTTTATTGTATATAACATGCATTTATTTAATTATTTTATTTTCGCCTTGTGTGTACCCCCTTAAGTATACAATCCACTTTTGCTATCCTCAGAAATGTAAGCCTGTTGTCAGGCTTACATCTTTTTTTTTTTTTTTTTTTTTTTTTTTTTTGGGCTTTTTATGCCTTTATTATAGCTTAGTGGAGACTGACAGGAAAGGGGGTAGAGAGAGGGGAATGACATGCAGGAAAGAGTCGGACCGGTCAGGAGTCAAACCAGTGACTGCCCTGCTTAGAGCGCCTTGTGCTCAACATGGTATGCGCCCTAACCCACAGTTCAGTTTTTTTAATGAAGAAGTAAGAGGCATAGAGACAGAAGGAAGAAAGGATAATTATTCAGTGGAAATATGAGGTAGATTCCTGATCATCATCTTATCTTGATTTATCTTTTTTCTGTCCAGATCAGCTACCTGTGTGTCCTCCGTGCTGTGGGTCGGAGTGCTGGGACACAGCCAGTTCAGAAGATAAGGATCAGGCAGTTAGTCAGCAGCACCATCCTCATCTTCTTTGTCTGTTTCTCGCCATACCATGTGTTCTTGTTAGTACGCACCCTGCTGGAGCGGGACTGTAACTTTATTGCAGGTACTGTTTAATCTCTGCAAAGTATTCCAGTGAGAAAGAATGAAAACATATCTTAACCACATGGTCTGTATTCTGATTTCCAGGAGTATTCAACTACTACCACCTGTCGTTGCTGCTGACCACCCTGAACTGCGTTGCTGACCCTGCTCTCTACTGCTTTGTCAGTGAAAGTGCCCGCCGTGGCCTGTACAGAGCCTTTATTCGACCCTTTGCCAGGATACTCTGTTGCTGCTGTCGCCGTGGCAATGTGAGTCCTGCCAACCCAGCCACAGATTCCCACGAGGTCGCTGTTGATGAGTACAATGGCAACCCATCTGTGACGCTGCTCACCCATACCACCACGCTCAATAACGTGAAAACAGACCCTGCCTCCAAAAACGCAATTTTAATCACACAGACTGATGAAAAAACTATACTACCCTTAAATGACACTGACAAATGTGTGGACAGTGATGGTAAGCCCCGCTGTGTGATAGCCATGGAAGAGCAGAGCCAAAAGACAGAGAGGACTGAGGAGACTGACAAAGGCATCAACTAAAATGATCAGGGAACTGATCAGAAACTGTGCTAACAGCTTAGTCTGAGTATCAGACCCAGCTTGTCATGTTGGGTGACCAGGGCATTCATTCATGCTGGAAAACATATCATCTGGGCTTATCTTAAATGGTAAATGGACTGCTTAGATAGTGCTTTTCTAGTCATTTCGACCACTGAAAGCAGTTTACAATGTGAGCCACATTCACCCATTCACACACACACAGTCACACAACACTCACATCTACACATAGATGTGCTTCTGCCATTGACACATACTCATACATTGATGGCACAGCCATCAGAAGCAATTTGGAGTTCAGTATCTTGCCCAAGGACACTTCGACATGCGGACTGGAGGAGCCGGGGGTCGGGCAACCAACCGACCTTCTAATTAGGGGACGATCTGCTCTACCTCCTGGGCCACAGTCGCCCCCAGATGACCTGCTCTACCTCCTGGGCCTCAGTCGCCCTAAATGTCCAACAGATGTCCACCACAGGATTAAAAAAGCAGGTGGCAAGTTGATTTGGGGCTGAATAATATATGTTGGCAAGAAATTTACTCACACCCATGGTTGTTAGTAGTACTGGTTTATTAACGATCTCTAAAGTAAAGTTTATTAATTAGTTACTATCAGTTACAACTTTTAATGAATTAATTACTTTTTTTAATAAAGGGTATCTTATTAAGTTTTACCAGTGTTCCTGTATGACATGTTCCTGTCAACATGACAAATACAGAAGGTATTCAGACCACTTCCCTTTCCGCACAATTTATTGTGCTGTATATTCAATTTACCAATCACTCTATACTCAGTAACCTATAATGACAATGTTAGACTGAAATCTGAAAACAGAAATCTTCAATGTACAAAAGTATTCGGACCCTTTGCTGAGGCATGAATTGTGGCCATGTTTGCTTTAATTATCTTTGAGACGTATCTAGAACTTGACCGAGGGCCAGAGAGGTGACCAAGAGCAGGCACTCTAACAGAGCTTCAGAAGTCCTCTGAGAGAGGGAGAATCTGCTGGAAGGAAAGACCCTCTCAGCAGCTGTCAATCAATCAGGCCTTTATGGTAGAGCAGCCAAATGGAAGCCACTCTGAGTAGAAAACAGCCTGCTTGGAGTTTGCCAAACAATAGATAAATACTTTATTAATCCGTTGGGGAAATTAGGATTGTCCAGCGGCTCACTAATGTATTTAGTTAAGATTTAAGTCTGTGTCATGATCCACTGCCTTTGGCTGGCAAGGATGAATACAGCCAAATACAGAGAGGCCCTTGAGGAAAACCTGTTCCAGAGTCAAAAGCCCAAGACTGGGTCAACGGCTCAACGGCTCACCAGTTACCCAATGGTGGATGTAAAAAGTGTAACACAGTGTCACAGCAGCACATGTACAGAAGCGTAATCAAATCAGCAAATTGACCTAGTAATGGCTGCTACACAGCAACATTTACCTTAAATTTCTAACCCTGGCACTTACAGCCTAGCTTCCATGAGCCACCATAAGCTAGTGGTCATACCAGACCATGTGAGCAAGGAGATTTCATTGCTTATAAATTCAACTTCTTATTTGTAAGAGGATGATTGTTGTTTCTTTTGTCAAGAGTTACAGTCTTGCTTTAAAAACAAATATCTTCATTTGAGTTAGTGTTAGTATTTATTCTTAAATATTTTTGAAAAGATGATACTGTTTTGTAAGAATTTGGGTGACTTTAAATTTCCGCAATGATGTCAATAACTTTGCAGTATGTGACAGGATTTAAAAAGGGTAATCTGTGGTTGTATCTGCTCTCCCTGCTCTCCTGGGGCCAGATGCATAAATGATGTGCACGCACAAAAACCGCATGTATACCATTTCCTGCACATGAAGTGATATTTATAAACACAGACTGTGTGTTGAGGCTGTCTGGAGCCCAATGAAGACGTCTCTAGTTCTGATGGATTAAAGGGAGTGCCTTCATCCATTCATGTCATGAAGAGAGTTTTATGCATCTGACCCCAGTCTGCTTCTGTACCATGAAAGGATAAGCAACAGGAAAACAATCTCCAATGTTTACATATAGCTATCTGCATGTACAGGAATGGCACTATGTTGTTATTGTCATAATTTTCAACATTTTCAATTGAAATTGTTACATTTATATTTGTCAAACCTTCAGTTGTTATGGGACTATAACATGATGGTCAGAGGATCTTGTCATACTGATAAATGTTGAAAATGACAAATACTCAGTGATGAATGTGATACAGAATATTTTTTATAAAAGTTTGAAAATGTATGCTAAAAAGAAAAGCTTATAATGTTTTGTGTTTGTATAGAACCGTGCAGCACCATTACAGTGTATGTATGAGTCTGTGGTCTCTGTTCATATGCATGTGGTTTGAGTGTGACCTCAGCCTACCCACTCTGACGCTGGCAGCGTTAACAGCAGGAACTCTTTCTTTAAGTTGTGACGCATGCTGGGTGTGATGCAGCAAACTGATAAATCAGGGCTTCCTCTGAGAAGATGAATTCCTGTTTGACTTCATATCATTCTCTCACTGTATTTATGGCTCTTCACATGTTGGCCAATTAGGTGCAGATTGAAAAATGTCAACCAGGCTATAGATCAAATGCAGTTAAATATTGAACAAACATTCAAGATCTCCAGAGCATGAATCCTATATGGCCTTTGGTAATTTGCAATGCCATTAGGAGGTAAATATGCTTGTCCAACACCTCAGTTCATGACAGGTCTGTACATCCAGTTTCCCATGTCTTAGTAAATGGGGTTTGGCTAAGCATTTTCTTCATGCACAGAAATGAATAGAAAAATAACTTGTGTAATGGTACAAAACAAAAATGTGACGTGCATTTGAAAGGGGTCAGTGAAAACATAACTTGTGTACGATAAAGCTGTACTAATCAATATTTTGTATTAACAACAGATAAAATAACTGTCTGATGTGGAAAGTAGGCTATCCTTTGCTGTGATGAAACCACCGAGTATTATCACCCAACTCTACAGTTCCCTCAGTTCTACAGAGCATTTAGCATCTTTCAGCTCACTGTGTACTGTCGCAACCTTACTGCTCTGGTTCACTCTCGCCACTCTCATATATCTCATCTCTAGCTGCAGCAGGCAGCGATTGTCAGCAAAAAAAAAAAACTCTAATCAGCAGATATACACAAATGGCAAGAAGCTAAGGAGCCAGAGATTTTTCTCAGGGGTTGGTGGAGACCAAAAAAGAGCTCAAAGGAGTGTGAATACTGCAGTTACATTCATCAAGTGGCAGGAGACACCACTCCAAATGAATGTTAATGGTGCTGTACGTACATTATTACTAAAATGCCAAATCAACTTTAAATAGTTATAGTTATGAAAACGTTGCACTCAGTTATGGCAGGTTTAAGGACCTAAAGCCAGTGATAACATGCTACTACTGTATGGTTGTTAAGCATAAGCTAACATTAGCATGCTAATATACCAAATCATACCTATACATTTCAGTTGCAATTAGTTCAGACAACTTGAAACAATATAAACCTCTATACAAATATTACAATTAAGAGACACACAAAGTAAAATGTGCAAAACAACAACTACTGTGATCTGCTGTAACTGTGGGATTACTAAAGATGTAAGGGGTATGCTGTAGCTATACCAAATACCAAAATCTTACAAGAGGAAACAATGAACTGCATGGGTTCATTATTTCTATTATTACTATTATTCATCAATAGGTTACATGTTATTCTTGTGAAAAATAGTTTGTTCTGACAAAATCACACACTAAGGACATACTTTTGTTCTAAGTTCTATGCTTGAGTACAAGTTCTGAGTTACAGTTCTTTCCTTCTGAAGGAATCTGGGTTTACTAATAGTTGTGCTGTCTCTGTATTTCAGTACAGTGATATTATGGTTGGCTGGATGTGTGTTACTAGTGTTTATTGGTTTTAGGAGATTATTAAATACAGTTATCAGGTGAAACAAGTGTGTGAGAAAACAAATATGCTCTTTGTGTGTCATTATATTTGTTTTTGTAATAGCATGCTTCCTCTGGAGGTACTTACGAAGAAGTAAGTGTGTGTACTCGAAGTATGTAAATAGCGCGAACACATGACAGAAATGTGTGTATGTGTTTTAGAGGCTCTGAGATAGTGTGGCAGAGGTATGTGCATAGTCTGTGGATGTGTGTGTGTGAGGTTGTGTCATGATGGAGGGAGAGTGTGCGTGAGAGTGTTTGTATTAATCTTGGCAATATCAGCTGCTCCTGGCTGCTGCTGTCATCAAACAGGAAGTCACATTAAGCTTGGGTAATATTAGGGTCAAAGGTAACTTCTGAGAAGAAGATGAGAGAGATGAGAAGAACAGCAAAGACAAAACAGAGGCAGAGAGAAGTTTGTTGAAACTGGCCCTCATTCTTTGGCTTTATGTCATCAAATATTTACTAGATTTACTTCTTTTTCTACTTACTAAATTCCTGATGCTTTCAACCACTTTTTTAATTTCCAGTTTGTTTATGTTCCCAGTGCAATTTTACTGTAACCCAGCAGAACAATAAGAGCAATACTATAAGAGGAATGTACCTAATCTCTTTGGATTATTGAAGAATAAACCAGGAAACCTGTTATCAACATGAGGTTATCAGTGGTAAGTAGTGATGAAACTGAGAACTAGACATAATGAAGAAAGATGTTAGCTAGGTAGAGGCATAGCAAACTAGTGTCAGTGTCCTCTTTTTTGATGATGTGCACATACAGTGCATTCAGAAAATATTCTGACCTCTTTCACATTTTTTTATGTTGCAGCCTTATGCGACAATCATTTAAATTCTTTGTTTCCCTCATCAGTCTCCTCTCTCCCCATGACAAAGTGAAATCAGCATTTTAGAGATTTTTGCAAATTTTTTAAAAGGAAGAACTGAAATATCACATTAAGTATTCAGACAAGGATGGCAGTTAATTGAAATATAATCGAAACCACAGTATCCATATCGCAGGAGCTGCAATTTATTTTGATAAAGGTAAAATGCGGCACAACATTGTTGCGGTGCTACAGGGATGCCCCTGACCTACAATTCATTTTCTCCAGACGTAAGGGAACATGCTTGATTGGTATAAGCTCCAACAGAAATCACACCACCATCATTTAAGAAAAAAAAGAATGAATATGAAATGCGAAAACAATCACTCCAGCTGACTCATATCGCAGTCACAATATGCTAAAATAATTGTGCAGCCCTAATTCAGAACCTTTGCTATGGCTCTTGAAATATGGTCTCCCATTACCCTTGACCATCTTTGAGATGTTTCTACACCTTAATTATTCTGACCCTTTACTCAGTACTCTTCTTAGATGTGACACGACACGCTTCACACACCTGCATTTGGGGATTTTCTGCCATCTCCAGAGATGTTTCATTGGGTTCATCTCAGGACACTGGCCAGGCCACTTGAAGACATTCACAGAGGTGTCCCTAAGCCACTCCTGCGTTGTCTTGGTTGTGTGATTAGGGTCACTGTCCTGTTGGAAAGTGAACCTTTGGCCTGTCTGGGGTCCTGAGTGTTCTGGACCAGGGTTTCATGAAGGATATCTTTGTACTTTTCTCTGTTCAGCTTTTACTCTTCCATGTCTTCAAAGTTAGTTTTATAAGCTGAGGCTACAAGCTTTTACAATCATGTGGATACAAAAGTTCATAAAAGATGACAAGAATAAGACATTTTGTGAAGCACACCTTTATGAGGCACATGATGTTTTTGTGGGTCAAATCTATCTAAATGGAGCAGAAACCACAACCATTGGGCACAAACTGTGCAGGTAAAGCTACTGTAGGTGTTGCTGTGATGAACATGTGATGTTTCCAGGGACCAGGGTGTCTGGTGGAATCAATAGTCATATGTATGACTATTGATTCCACCAGACACCCTGGTGGATGAATTAAATGTCTGACAAGTATTTTTGATGACTCATCTCTCCATCAAGGTGTAGGACATTTTAGCAGTCAGCTAAAAACTCAGTGTCCACACGTGGCTGCAGTCTGTACGCTCCTCACACAGCTGAAGTCTTTGTTGAACATTTATATCTTTTCTTTGAGCATGTGTCCTGTTTTTTTTAACAGATATGGTATTCACCCTAGTCCATGGGACTTTTCCTATCCCACAGCACATTCTGTACAAAGGATGGGGATTTTATAAATAACACTCACAAGATTGATTATAATATGAATTTAATATCAATCAGTCAATCAGTCAATCAAAACATTATCATGCACAAACAACAGCTGGTACTCACTGATAGAATCCTACTCAGCTGTTATTAAATTGCAGATTGTATCACCACAATTCAACTGAGAAAACACACACACAAAAAAAAATATTAGACAAACTTCATATTACTGGCGTCATATCTAAATTAAACACTTATCTCTACAACATCAATGTTCAACAGTAATTCAATGACTCAACACATAAACACAGTCACTTGTTTAAGAGGAGTGTTGTTGAGAAGCAAATCATTTTGAAAGCTGCATCAAGCAAAAATTTTTGAAAAAACACCTATCATCACTTTAACTTCTTGTTGACAATATTCATCACCATGTGTGGCAAATGTTTCAGTAGCTATGCACGGTGATGAAAATTTCACTTTTAAGAACCAAACCAATTCCAAATAATAATAATAATTTTTTTGCTTTCCGAGACGATCAAGAAAAATTACAGACATTCAATTATGGGGTTTTCACTCAGTGACAAAAAGGAACAATACAAACTTCAGACAATAAGTGTGTTTGGAGTTGTTGATTGGAAGTGTTTCTTTCGTTTTGGCATATTTATTGTCATATGATATTTATATAATTGTCAAATTTATACATCACAGGATCAAAGTCACAGATTAAAAATGAATATATTAATAATTTTAAATTGGATTAACGTTGTTAAGCAGTCTCTGGGATGTGCTCATCTATCTCTGCATCCCAAAGGACCTCTCCATCATCAGTGTAGCACCAAAATATTTCTTATATTTTGTAAGATCTGTTTTTGTCTGAATTCAGAAGAAGCTCTTTGAAAAGCTTTCATGTGTAAGTTACCTACCTGCAGCCTCTGAGCTTTGATCTGTTTCTAGTGTTTGGTCTCATACTGCATACAACAGAGAGACCGGGTGAAGGATGTATACTGTATATTGTATAAGTATGTTGTAAAATATAACATGTTGTATTTATAATTCTGTATGTTTTTGGCTGTAATGCTCCACAGACAAGAGTAACTGCATAAGGAGTCATGCTCCTACTATGCCCGAGGAAGCCTCCTGGACAAACTGTTTTGTTGTGTATAAATGTCGCATTTCATTGTATTTTCATTTGTTCTTTTTGAAATACTGGGACCTCAGTTGAAAAAGGTAAACATGGATGCAAATGACTGGCAGCTTCTCTTCTTCCTTTTTGGATTGAATCATGAGTACCTTGCCTCTAGCCTCATGAACTTAGTGTGGAAAACATCTACTGAGAACTGATTGAGCCTAAGATTTATGGTGGTAGAACACAATTTCCTGAAAACTCCTGAACCACAGGAACAACTATGTTAACTACATGTTACAGATTTAAAGGTGCAGTACAGCAATTTTACACTCAGTACAAGAACTACTTACTGTATGATCCCACTTTAAAACGGGGCATAGCTTTGAAACTGCGTAGTTTATTTCTCACAACCTAAAACACAACTGCCTTTTCTGGATTCTTAAAGTGAGATTTGACTAATCCAAAACAGGCAGCGTGTTTTTCCAATTTGAAAATTGAAGGCAAAGGCCAATGGCAGCTGAATATGTTGACAGAGTTTGTGTTGACATGTGAGTGAAGGAAATTACTGTCGATCCTCAATGTGTCTCAAGCCATTGAGAGCAGAGCAGTGAGCTCTGAACATCAAGAGCTGTTTAATAATTAATGTTTCTCTGTGTTCAAAGTGACGCTCCTTTTCACTGTGACCACCTTAAAGCTACAATTAATTTATTCAAGATTACAACTGCAGACATTATCAATGTGATAAAGATGTAAGGCTCAGACAGTCTTTATGGGTGTGAGCTACAAAGGCACAAGCAGTGTTAAGATATTTGGGAACTGCCAAACCACCTCATCCTCTGTTAATGCCTCAATGTCTAAGGGTGCCATTAAGCCCATTTTAAGGGATAATATGATTAGAATATTGCAACAAGATTTGTGCAAAAGATTCATTCTTCTCACATTTGGTCATACATCAGCTGCTAGCTACAGTCCGTCAGCAAAAACACAATGACGTATCTCTACCATTACAAAGTGTTGTTATTAATGTTTCTGTTCTTTTAGGCATCAAAATAGTACCAGAGCTCTGATTTATATACTGCAGAGGCAGCAGAAAAGCCGGACAGACTCAGGGAGAGAGGGAGAGAGAAAAGGGAGCTTGTGTCGCTTGAGTCTACTTTGCCACTGGTTGTCAAGGGAGAGGGCTGAAAAGTAACCAAGATACCATCCAGAATCACACACACGCAGCTCCCTTTATTTTCTCTCCTTTTTCTCTCTCACTTCCTTTCCGCAGTCTGAATAGAGAGGAAACAATTTCTGACACAAAAGTGCATTTACATCTAAAAAGTTTCAGCCATTCAAGTGATTCCTATTAAGGTTATGTAAATATACAAACTACAGCGATGGATAATTCACTTTTTGAACTGTGCCTCTTTTAAAAATGCCTCTGAGAATGCACAGGAGGAATAGATCAAGGGTTTTGAGGTGTGGAACCTAGGGTAACTTCCAGTAGTCTGGTGATTATGTCAGAGTGTGTGGGGTGAAAGGTCAAACCATCCACCTCCATGGCCAGGTTACCAGTCTTCCCACTTCGTATCCCAAAACGCACCAAAGTGGAAAGGAAGGACTCCTCCTGGAGGACAGAGAGAGTGAGCGTGTAAATGGCAGTGCTTGAGATAGGTGTCCATTTTTTTGTTTGATACTGTAAGTGGGATTTTTTGGCCACCAGGAAAAGGCTGAAAACACAACTTTAGACACTCATCGGCCACTTTATTAGGTACACCTGTTCAACAGCTCGTTAAACCAAATATCTAATCAGCCAATCACATGGCAGTAACTCGATGCATTTAGGCATGTAGATATGGTCAAGACGACCTGCAGAAGTTCAAACCGAGCATGAGAAAGGAGAAGAAAGGTGATTTAAGTGACTGTGAACGTGGCATGGTTGTTGGTGCCAGACGGGCTGGTCTGAGTATTTCAGAAACGGCTGATCTACTGGGATTTTCCCGCACAACCATCTCCAGGGTTTACAGAGGATGGTCTGAAAAAGAGAAAATAACCAGTGAGCTGCAGTTCTCTGGGTGTAAATGCCTCGTTGATGTCAGAGGTCAGAGGAGAATGGCCAGACTGCTTCAAGCTGATAGGAAGGCAACAGTAACTCAAATAACCACTCGTTACAACCAAGGTCTGCAGAAGAGCATCTCTGAACGCACAACATGTCGAACCTTGAAGCAGAAGCTACAGCAGCAGAGGACCACACCAGGGGCCACTCCTGTCAGCTACAGGACAGGAAACTGAGGCTACAGTTCACACAGACTCACCAGAACTGGACAATAGAAGATTGGAAAAATGTTGCCTGGTCTGATGAGTCTCAGTTTCTGCTGCAACATTCGGATGGTAGGGTCAGAGGTCAACATCAAGAAAGCATGGATCCATCCTGTCTTGTGTCAACGGTTCAGGCTGATGGTAGTGGTGTAATGGTGTGGGGGATATTTTCTTGGCACACTTTGGGCCCCTTAGTACCAACTACGCATTGTTTAAACACCACAGCCTACCTGAGTATTGTTGCTGACCATGTCCATCCCTTTATGACCACAGTGTACCATCCTCTGATGCTGCTTCCAGCAGGATAATGCACCATGTCAGAAAGCTCAGATCATCTCAAACTGGTTTCTTGAACATGACAATGAGTTCACTGAACTCAAATGTCCTCCACAGTCACCAGATCTCAGTCCAACAGAGAACCTTTGGGATGTGGTGGAACGGGAGATTCGCATCGTGGATGTGCAGCCGACAAATCTGCAGCAACTGTGTGATGCTGTCATGTCAACATGGACCAAAATCTCTGAGGAATGTTACCAGCACCTTGTTCAATCTATGCCACAAAGAATTAAGGCAGTTCTGAAAGCAAAAATGGGTCCAACCCAGTACTAGCAAGGTGAACCTAATAAAGTGGCTGGTGAGTGTATATCACTTATATCCTTATGAATTGTCATGGTGAATGTGCTTTGCCTACTTACATACCCAACAGATACAGAGCGACAACAGCATTAATTTGGATGATGTTTCTGGCCACATGACAAATTACCAATATTCACTATTTAAAGTGATAGCTGAGATTATTTGATGGAGGTTGTGTGAGGTACTTATCTATAGTCAGTATATTACCTGCTGTAGATGCAGATCAGCTTGCTCCCAGTTTAGAGAAAATGTATTTTGAAAAAATGTAGATGAAATTTACAATTCAATGAAAAAGGCTGTTTGACAGCAAGGTAAAGCGATGAGAATATTCAAAATAAAGCGTATATTTAAACTGATAGTAGTTTTTTTTCTGTGCACATTTTTACAGTGGCTTAAATACGTCTTTCTGCTGACCCCATCAACAGCAGCACATCACTCAGCTTTTGTGTTGGTGCTCCCAGTTGCTTCGCTAAACTGGGAGCTGATCCAAATCTACCATTGGTAATAAGCCAACTATAGATAAGTCGTACCTCACACATCCCCATGTCAAATAACCCCAACTATCACTTTAAGCTTCGAGCTCTATTTTTGTTTCCAACAACTCCTGAATGAAAAATCTGGCCTTGTAGCTGTAAATTTGCTACTTTTTTCACCAGTGAGCCCCTAACTCTGCTGCTCAGTGCTGAGCAGGTGGCGTACAGTGGGTTCATCTTTTTTGCTGATATCGCTGCCTGGTCCACAGAGCTGAGGAAGACTGCAGATTCCTTTTCTGTGGCGTTGGTCACTTCAGGTGAATCTTTACACACTAAATAGTCATTTGATCCAAAAATATTCCTCAGCGTAGTATATTTTACTCAGTTTTACTTAGAAAAGACAGATGGATGAACCACTTATTGGGACCTGTCTGTACAATGCAGGTGTCCTTGCTAGTTTCAGACCAACGCAATTGTTATTTTCTTGTCTAGTGCCCAAGTTGTTTAAAGAGCAAATACAACTGCGCCCATCTGAGTGCCCATGGGCCTGTTGGTCTTACAATAAGGTGTGGTCAGACACATTGTTATCTTGAGGTGGAAAGCGATTGTGCAACTGACCAACAAAATCTGGTCTGAAGTCAATGGCGCTGTATTTCACTGTTATTTTATCAAGACAGTAATATGTGCCCACTTAAGTGGGTGCACAACACCCATACAATCTGCCTGTTACACAATGCAGTGTGTTGCACAGCGCTGCCATGCATCTTCGACGTCTCTTGGACATAACTTAGGTTCTGCAGAGAGGCGTTCTTTCTTACCATGTGATAAATCTTCCATGGTAAATTTGTCTACAGTTCCATAATGAACCTAAAATTTATTTACACTTCTAATAATGTACCATAAAAGATGTCTAACTCTGTGATTTGTGCACTAGCCATTATAATAGCAATCAATTATAAAAGCAATCTGCTAAGTCTGACTGGTTTATGGCATGTGATGCCCATAACACTCCCATGAATAAGACTAAGCACAACCCTATTGAACCAACCAAACTGATTATTAATAAAATATGAGAAAGGAAGGAATTCCTGAGTACTTGAAAACAGAGAATAATTCCGAAAGTATTTCTGTGTTTGTGTCTGTCACCTTGTCCACAGATGGCAATATGGCAGTCCAGTCCTGCAGCTGCTCTCGGGGGGCTGTGTGCTCTTCTCCCAGTTCTTTCTTTAGGTACTGCTGGTGTGACGGGCAGGTGTGGAGCAGGTAGAGCCCACAGGCCACAGCATATCCTCCCCAGTTAGACACACCTGCAGGAGGAAAGAATGTAACTGTAACTTGGAAGATGAAAACACTACCAAACTACAGGTCACAGTTTGGTGAGTGATGATCGCAAAATCAGTCATTATTAAGTTAACAGTGTTAGATTAACAAAGATGTAATGAAATGCAGTGAAATTAGATTAGATGTAGGGACATTGTCATCGTTTGTGTGGAATGAAAAGATGCCCTCCATAAAAGTCCCATGACTGAATTAAATGACCCCATTCTCACATTGCAACCAGTTTCCCTGGTGTCTCTGAGCCCGTTAGAGAAATAAAGGGAGATATGATGCCCTCTCTCTGCTTTCACTTCCCCATTTATACAGGTAAGACCTAACATTCAAACGATCATCATGTACAGATGACATTACTGACTGTTTAACTTTCTGACCACTGTTGGTCCATGGTATGGCTTTCATAGATTTCATAAAGTGAGGCTGCCACTTTCACTGCCACCTTCGCTTCTACAGAGTGTTCAGTGTGTACACGTGATATACTGTATATGTAAAGTGTACATGTGTGGGTGTTAGTTGTGCAGCTGAATTTCAGTGAATTTGGTGTGTATCCATATCTGCAGGAGTAGTGTAATCAGCGGTGACAGTCACTACATGTGTGTTTCATGCATTTCTGTCCTGCGTGTATGTGCTCATACAGTAATATCAATCACAGTATATTCCACAGTGTTGATTGTAAGTCCATACCAGCAGTGATGGCCCAGTCAGCAGGAATATCACAGGCTATTAGACTCCCATTGGGCATCAGGCTCTTCACCTTCTCCTTCACTTTACCCATGCCCAACTCATTACCACCATCACCGATTCCTACAGAGAAAAGAGCATCTGCTCAGCTATATGAAGAACTTGTGCTCCAGATGTTAACGGAGAATTTAGTTGTTGTGTAAATAGCCAATAGTATTAATAGCAAGAATACCTACAGATAACAAATGCCTGGTCTCTATTATGCGTATATTAAGTATGCATTAACATTTAACGAGTACAACGTGATACTCCAAGGGAACAAGTCCTGTTTGCCACCTTCAAATCATGTTAAAAGATGTATGGTACTACTGTAACACTATCATATTCTCAATGGACACTAACACAAACATTTAGAAAGTATAAAAATTGATGCAGCAGAACCAGAGCCAGAGATATAGTTTACTTTATTCCGCTTTCTTATCAAAATGTGCTGCCTACATTACCCACAATGCAACCCAACCACTGGCAGCTCATTGAGACATTCACATGCATAATGCTAGTAGAGGCTAGTGTAGCCTCCAGCCTCTGACAGAGAAGGAAAGCAGCTACAGAGGTCAGGTGAGCTCGTTTCCCCCTAACTCCACACCCCCAGATTATTTTCTGACTCAAGCAGCTCTTGAGACAATTCATCAGACTTCTCACTGCTCCCTCGAGAGGCCACAAAAGGCTCTTTGCAACTTTTTTTCACATATGAGGTCATACTCCCCAACACCTGTAAATGAATACTGATATATAAATTTAGTGGGGTTACTTTAAACTGCTTCCTTTAAATCAAACAATACTACTGAATAATTAGGTTATTTTCTTAATCCTGTTTAATCATGATGGTGATTTACTCATTTTACTTGATTTTAGAAAGAAATGCGAAGCAGGACATGTAGTTATGAGCTGCACTGTTATTTAATATTACATTTACATATACATTATTGTGATAATCCATATTATTTCATATTATTGTGATAATCAATTTGTGAATAATTCACACATCTAATCTGTGTCTTAATTCTGTTTTGTGTGCTAGTAATATGTAGCTCAAGTGTATAAATATGCAGTCTTTGTTGTTTGACAGGCTCTATAGATCATTAACATGGCTGATTCATCATTGCTTACAATCTGCATTAAACTATAGCAATAAAAAGGGAACAAGTGTTACTTACCTGTAGTGGTGATTCCAGGTATATCCTTGGCAGCAATAAACAAGTTATCAATAGGGTCCACCAGATGTTTGATGTTTACCCCTCTCATGTTGTAGTAATTTCCATCTTCAGCCCTTCCACTACGCTCTATTGCAACAAGGTGGTTATACCTGGTTTTCAACATTACAACCACATTAATTTCCACTCTTAAAGCTTAGACAGACTACAAGACTCAACAGTCTCTAAAAATTATACCTTACTTGCTCATTGCATATTTATTTGTACATGTTTAAAGCAGCATGTCTGGGTTTTAGTACAACACTAAAGTAGCTGAAACACTGACATCTTCAATAAAAAAAACTAAATAATCATAAAGCTTTTTTAAAGTGTTTTCTGCATTTTATTCTTCTCCTTGCTAATTTTTCTTCACTGATTTGAGTAGCTGATGCTTTGCCTAGAATGAAATAGTAAAATGGCCCCTCTACTACATGGCAGGACTTTGAAATCTAGTGTAATCACCAACAAATATCTACTTTATATCACTGAACACCAATCTGAACTATAATAGAAAATCAGTTGTGATAGTTTTTCATAATGGGGCTAGCCTTAATATAAACAACACATATCACAGGTCAGTTCACCTGGGCTTGCTGGGGTCTCCATTGTGACACAGGAAGTGGAGTGCGGCGTCTGGGCCACTGTCTTCAAAGGTGACGAATGGGATTGCAGTTTTCAACACACCTGAGGATGGAATTGTAGTTATTATGGCATAGGAGATACAGGCTTTCTCTTCGAAAGTTAACAGTGGATTTAATTTCAAGATCAATCACTGAAGGGACAAATAATTACTACAGTTGGGTCCTTATGTCCTGGAGGCAGGAAACCTGCTGTTTTTTTCACAGCAGGTTTCACAGATTTGAACTAAAACTCTGTCCCACCTGTCTTCACAGCTTCGTCAATAATGGCCTGGTTCATCTCAAGGGCTCTCCTGTCTGTTACCATGGTAACCTGTTTCCCCAGAGACAACATCATGTTCGCCATGGCAATGGCTCCAGGTGGGCCATCTGTTTCATCAGGAGGGCTAAAAGGCACCGATAACAAAGTTAGCCACGTTTTCAAGTGAATGATTCAAACACAAGCTAATATGTAGCAGTGATTCCTGTTGCAGCAGATGTTGCAGTCATCACTGTGTTTCCACCTGTTGGAAACATTTTTTTGACATAATTTGACATAATTACTTCAAATTTGTCAGCTGCATATTCATACTACAAATCTCCTGTTGTACCACATCCCAAAATTGTTTTATTAGATTCAGATCTGGTGACTGGGGAGGCCATTCAAGTTCACTGATCTGTAATGTTCATGAAACCAGTTGGAGACGACTTTTGCTTTGTAACACGGTGCATTATCCTGCTGGAAGTAGCCATTGGAAGATGGTAAACTGTGGCCATTCAAATGATGATTGATTGGTACTAAAGCCCAAAGTGTGCAAAAAAAAACAAAAAAAAAAAATATTTCCCACACCATTACACCATCACCACCACCACCAGCCTGGACTTTTAACACCATTCTTCTCGGACCTCTCTCATCAACAAGACATTTTCCTCTGCAGAGTTCCTGCTCATTGCGCTCTGAGACTGTTGTGTGTGAAAATCCCGGAGATGAGCAGTTTCAGAAATCAGCCCGCCTGATACCAACAGTCATACCATGGTCAAAGTCACTGAGATCACACATTTTTTTCCCCATTCTCATGTTTGATGTGAACATGAACTAAAATCAATAACATTGCCGCTACATGATTGGATAATTGCATGAATAAGCAGGTGTACAGCTGTTCCTAATAAAGTAACGCAGTGAGCACACTTGTGTGTGGCGCATTCAGGAAACATTTTTATTTGTTTATTATTTTGTTTTAGCCTCATGCTAAAATTGTTTTAATAAATTTTTCCCTAATCAAGCTACACTCAAAACCCCATAGTGACAAAGTGAAAAACGAGCCCTTTACTCAGTTCTTAGTTGAACAACATCTACAGTCTTCTTGGCATGACGTGACAAGCACACTGGATTCTTTCCTACAGGTTCTCTTAGGCTCTGTCAGGCTGCATGAGGGACATCAGTGGACAGACTTTTAAAAGGTAAGAGAGATAAGAAATACTTCACTTTTTCTACTCCCTCTCTTTAGGGAAATTCACAATTGTCCAGTAGCTTCTTCATGTATTTAGTTAAGTTATGATTGAGTCTGTGTCATGATCCACTGCCTTTGTCTGAGCTGTTAAATAGTCTGATGACAGTGGGAACAAAGGATTTCCTGAACCTCTCAGTCCTGCAGTGAAGAGAGATGAGACGTTGGCTGCTGCTGTAGCTGCTTCTCTGGCCTGCAAGGATGTTATAGCGAGGGTGGTTGGTGTTGTCCCAGATGGCTACATCTTACAGTACATGTCTCTCCTCAACATTCTCCATTAAATCCAGACTCCTGCCAGGCACAGACAAGCCTTTTTAACTCGCTTGTCCAGTCTCTTTTAGTTTTTATGTGACCTGCTGCTGCTCCAGCAGATGCAGCATAAAATAGAGCATTTGCCACCACTGACTGATAAAACATGAGCAGCATCTCACTGCAAACATCAAACATCTGAAGAAAAAGAGCTGGCTCTTCCCCTTCCTTTCGATGGCATCTGTGTTCAAGGACCAGTCCAGTTTACTGTCCAGGTGCACACCTAGGTATTTATAAGTGTGCACCACCTCAGTGTCCTTCCCTCAAACATTGACTAACTGAAGAGTGGGCCTAGGCCTGCAGAAGTCAGTGACCATCTCCTTGGTCTTAAAGGTATTCATATAAGGAGGCAGTTCTTGTTCCATTCACTGAAGGCCATCATCAGATCCCTGAACTCTCCTTCCTGCTTGGCTGTGTGCTCAGGGTCACTGGTCACTGCTGGAAGGTCAACGTTTGGCCCAATCTGAGTTCTTGAGTGCTCTGGACCAGGTTTTCTTTAAGGATATCTCTGTAATTTGCTCCCTTCAGCCTCGATCCTGATCAGTTTTCCTGTCCCTGCTGCTGAAAAAGACTCAAACAGCACAAGGCTGCCACCACCATGCTTCCCTGCTGGGATGATATTGGGAAGGTGATGTACTGTGCTTGGTTTTCTCCAGAAATGATGATTTTGCAAACTCCAGGCAGCTTTCATGCGTCTTTCACTGAGAAGAGGCTTCGGTTTGGTCATTCTGCCATTAAATCCTGATCGGTGTTGCAGTGATGGTTGTCCTTCTGGAAGTTTCTCTCAAAGAGTGGCCATTGGTCACCTCTCTTACCAAGCCCCTTCTCCCCCAATTGTTCTGTCTGGCCAGCTCTAGGAAGAGTTCTGGTTGTTCTAAACATTTAAGAATTAATAGACCACTGTGCTCTTCAGAGCATTCAATGCAGCAGAAATGGTTTTGTGTCCATGTGCCTTTCCAAATCACGTCAAGGTGTAGAAACATCTCAAAGATGAAATGGGAGGCACCTGAGGTAAATTTGCCATAGCAAAGTGAGTGTCTGAGCTGTGTCCTTCATAGAGCTTTATCTTGATGTGGTATTTCAGTTTTTCCTTTTTAAGGAAATTTGCAGAAAAAAAAAATCTACATTCTTAGTTTTAAGTGAAAACTGAATCATTACAATGTATTGAGTGTAGACTGATAAGGGAGAAAATGAATTTAAACCATTTTAGCATGAAGATGCAACATAATTCATGTGAAAGGGTGTGAATACTTTCTGAATGCAGTGTATGTGTATATGTGCAGGTACCTGTGCATGTAGTGTGTGGGGAAGCCAGTTGTTATGGCAACAGAGGAGGAGTGGGAGAGTGCCAGACAGGAGCACAGAAGTTCATCTTGAATGGATAAAGCTCTGATCCCTCGCTGACCTGGTGACAGAAAATGACAAGCTAATATCAAAAATGATTTAGCAAGTTTTAGAGTGAAAAATTCCTCAAACTTAATACGTTCTCTTATTTTTCACACATTAGACTTAGATTCTATGAGTTCTCAATTTACTAGTTAGCATAGGCTTATAAAATACATCTATTTTAACTAATAATCAACAAATCATTGTACTTGTACATATTGAACATGGGCCTACCTGCTCAGCAGACAGTCAATCAGAGACCAACCGGTGAACATTTAAAGCATTTAGTGGCTACAGAGCCAGATATTTCCCTGGCTGAAGATTGGATTTGCAGTCATGAGGTGAATTTATTAGGACTGCATTAAGACTAGACAGAGGACTTCTGGAAGTGATTTCAGAGGTCCTTTGTAGCCAGCTCTGCTTGACTACAACTGTGTGTGTGTATTAGCTACTCACGATGAGATCTAGCAGAGATTTTCCTTGTAGTGGTGGACAAAGTTTCAATAGCAGTGGTAACCAATCAAGCCAGGTTCTGTTATGTAATTTTGTCAATATGTATATCTATATTGCACCCTATGATTCTATACCTACCGCTGAAATATAACTCTTTGTTAGACTCAGCTCCTGCACAGCTCACGTTTTCAGTTGTGTGAGTTTACCTGGATCCTCTCCAATAATCATCTCCAACTGTCTGATCCTTGCTACAACCCTTTGAGATGCCAGGCTGTGTTGCAAGGGACTGTGGGATATCGGGAAGCAGAGGGAGGTCAGCTCAGGATTGGGTTGGGCGTCTGTAGGGTCCATGCTGTCAGAGGGAGGAGTTATCGGGGAAGAAGAGGAGTCTGGGATATCAGTCGGGAACATACAGCCTGGTGAGTGACTGAATGCCAAAGAGGGCCCTGAAAGATGCAGAATATGATGCTGGTGAATTCACTGTCAGATATTTTGATTTAGTTTCATTTGTATGTCCATATACATGTTGAAATGAACAGTATCTCAAGCAGGAAGATCAGCTCAAGCTCCAGTCAAGGTGTCTCAGTGGTGTCAGACAAGCTTCACATTATGATCATGAACTGTTTTACTGGCTATGACGTGAGTACAGATCTAGCCAATCATATTGTTCACAGCTGCTGAGGATTGCCTCTATTGACTCTGAACTGGCACATCACTTCAGTGATTTTGAGTGGTTCAGCCACTGACATGGACTTAACCTCGGGCTCCAAGAAACAGCAATGAACATGTTCAATGTCCAAAATAAAGTTGAATACTGCATTGAAAGTGGTCTGTTGAAGCCAACAAACCTAAGAAACTTCTTCTGACTTCATGTTGCTTCTCAGTATCCCGATCTGTGCAGCAGAGCTGTGAGATTCCTGATGCCTTTCCTGACAAGGTACCTCTGTGAGAGTATAATTAAAACTAAACATAGCCTGTAGACTGATACTGAATGTTGAGGCAGATCTTCCACTGAGACTGTCATCCACTGTGCCAGATATCGAGCAGTAACCATAGTTCTGTTCTTATACCAGAAAAGGAAAAGTTACACAGTTAATTGTAACATCATCATCTGAAATAGCATGTTATGCTGTTAAGTTACAGTCACTCTCAGTAAGTTACTCTGAGTATCTGATAAATAAACAACTTTTAACTTTTTCTTGAGCAGATTTTAGACCAGTATTTTACTCATCTCTACAGCGCTTGCGATAGTATCCCCAGTAATAACAGACTAACACATAGAAAGGGGAACAGTGTTATGCATGTGTGCGCTCATGTTTTACCTGAGTCCATGACAGAGGTGGGGATGCCCCTGAAGTATCTGAGAGAACGTGTTGCGGCTCTGACAGCAGTCAGCAGCATGCTTCACCTAAACATCACCACATATACACACAAACAATTTCATTTCCAAAAGCTGTGACTATCATTTGTTTTCATGTTTACCTTATGGTGACTTACATAAGAGCTGCGTGGCTGTTGCTGTAATCTTAAGGCCAGGAACATGAATGCATGGTGTGTGTGTGTGGAATGTCTTGGTTTTCATTTTGGCGCCAATGTCACCGGGTTAGAGCCGACACACTGCATGCATCACATGAATCACAAACACAGTGAAAATACCTGTTGATAGTCATATTGATATCATACCAGCAACATTACATACAA
Source organism: Trachinotus anak (assembly GCF_046630095.1). Lineage (NCBI taxonomy): Eukaryota > Metazoa > Chordata > Actinopteri > Carangiformes > Carangidae > Trachinotus > Trachinotus anak. The sequence goes on from NW_027273884.1 coordinate 5,352,096, forward strand.
CTGACAATTTCACTATAGTTTCTACTGTATGTCTAGGCTGACTCTGAATATGACACAGATATGAAAAAGCTGGTGTGAACACACACAGCATAGACAGTGTGTTCCAGGCGTAAGGGAGTGATTTTACATTCATGTCAACAATAAGGACAGTTCCTTTAAAATGTATTAATCCTTTCACACTGACACTGAGCACATACTTGTTTCAACTGTTTTGTTCAGTACAATGCAAATGTAGATCTATACAAACGGTGTTTATAAGGTTAACATCACAGAAGTTACCTGCCATCACATCAGGACTGACCCTGTGACTTCTGTGGTCTTTCAGCAAGCTTTTACCGAGGGTGTAACATACACTTCGGATAAGTTGGAAGGATATTCAATAACTCAGAACTAAAACGTTGTTGGGACACAAACGACGGCTCTTTCCTGTCGTGGTCAGGTCTGATCAAAACGAGCCGTCCTCGGAGCTGGAGAAATAACAATGTATTGAATGTTGGTGTTTTACGTGTTTTCTGTAATTGCACTTTGTAGACGGTCCCTGCTCACTAGACACAAAAGTCAATGTTATTCTCCAGCTCCGAGGACGGCTCGTCTTGATTAAACCTGGGCTGCAGGTCATTGTCTGCGCCACACGCTGACCACGGTGTTTCATGGCTGCTAACAGCATCATGTGTTCCAATCACACATTCAGGACATGAATGTCAACTGAGTTTCTGAAGTGTGAGAAATCTTGAGAAGTACGATTAGTGAGCTGTTTGAAAGCAAGAAACATCTCATGTCGCACGACATTAAGTCTGCACAAGTACCAATGAACAGTCTCATACTTGCTGTAGTTTGTGTTAAAGGTCCGTTTCTGACCTGAAAGTCTTTTCTTCTGTTGACAGCTCTTTCCAAACGGAAGCGCGAATTAACGAAACGCTCAATACTATGGAAAGCGCGAAGGCTCAAAATTAATTTTAGAATATTGTATACTTGTATACTAAAGGCAATTTCAATGACTGTCCAGTTATATTTTAAAAAATGGAGTAACACACACACACACACACACACACACACACACACACATATATGTACAGTATATAGTTTTTATTTTACACATAGGTGCATGCATAGGTGAACCCTAAACAGATCATTCATGTTGAAAAAGTGTGGAAAAGTAAATTGTGCTGTGGAAACTTCTCTCATAAAGTAATGAGACTAACAGTCTAACCACTAGCATAACTTTTTACTCTCAGTTAAATTATTATGGATTCTGATATTTCATATGGTAGCTACTCTGAGAGTGCTACAAAGTCAGAGAAATAGTTCTTGTGATAATCCAGAAATCTTACCTTCATTAAGGTAGTAGTATCTTCAATATGACCAGGGGTCATGCATATGATGAACATCCAGAGATATGATTTTAACTTCACTTGAAGTTCCTCAGGGTGTGAAGAGTGTTAGGAGGATTTGTGTTTCTTTGTTGAGCTTTTTTTCAGTTTTCACTGTCCTTTCAGCGAGTCTGTTTGACTGTTCATAGTTTGGGTTGGAATGGGTAAGTTTTCTGCCCAATGAAGCTGCAAAGCCTTTCATTTCCTGACTTGCAAATGGAACATGATCACACACAATCTCTGTCTAGTGTGGACAACACAGACTCTATTTTACTGATAACTGTATAAGGTGCCAGGGCTGCACGGTGGTGCAGTGGTTAGCGCTGTTGCCTCACAGCAAGAAGGTTCTGGGTTTGAACTCTGGGCCTTTCTGTGTGCAATCTGCATGTTCTCCTCGTGTCTGTGTGGGTTCCCTCTGGGTACTCTGGCTTCCTCCCACAGTCCAAAGACATGCATGTTTTAATTGGTGACTCTAAATTGCAGGTAGGTGTGTGAGTGAGTCTCTATGTATCAGCCCTACAATAGACTGGGCCCCCCCCCTCCCCCCCCTCCCCACCCCCCCAATTGCTGCCAATTACAGCCTCAACAAAGTATTGCAACCTTTTTTCACTTTGTCATTATGGGGTATTGTGTGTAAAATTTTGAGGTAAAAATGAATTTAATCCATTTTGGAATAAGTCTGTAACATAACAAAATGTGGAAAAAGTGAAGCGCTGTGAATACTTTCCGGATGCACTGTAGGTCTTGTACTCAGTGCTCTCTGTGAAAACTCATCAACAGAAAACAGCTTTAAAAGGAACAAGCCTGCTTTGAAAAAACATTACAAGCACCTCCAGCTCTCAAACACAGACAAGTACTATACTGCTTTAACGTTAACGGTTAATATTACTTTAACAGTTAAGACTTATATATATTACAACTCACACTTTCACTTTGTCAAGCTATAATTCAGAATATTTCAACCTCCTATTTTCAGGAGTCAATTTATCTTTTTTTCATGTTGCTTTACTTTGTGTGTATATGTTGAACAGACCTAAACAATACCTCTCATGGATCCATCAATCCTTTCATTGTATTGCTTGTTACCAGATGAAAAAGACGAGATGAACTTCACTGAAGTGATGCTGAATTCATAGGAGCTTTAAGCTAACAGTTTACTGTCCATTTCAGTGCGTAGTTCTGGGTAGGGTGTGTGTTTCCATGGCAGTCCCAGTGCCACTCTGCCTAATGGTGTGAACAGGACCTCAACCTTGTTAACAGATATAACATCTGACCCTGTGTCAAACCTTAATGTCCTTCTTAGTCCTGCATCATCCAGCCCTCTGATACACTGTTGCAGAGAACAAAAGCTCTGGTTCTCTGCTTGAGTTGTAGCAGATGCATCCAGCAATTTCTAAAGCTGTCTTGTTATTGGCTTTTTATCCTCATCCTCATAGGACATTTTGTGGGCTAACAAATGCTTCTTTCAGGAACTTGCTTGCATTCGTTGCATATATTGGTTTCTGGATAACTGCTTGTATGCCATGTTTATGTGGATGATTTAAATTCTCTTGTGTTGGAAAAGATCAAGTAGTTAATCCCTGTTGTCATCTAAAAGATCCTCTTCTAAGGCAGTAGTTATCAGACCCCCTCTCTGAAGTACACGGTAAGACTTTCAAACAGCATATCATCTGAGAATGCACTCTCACCAAGAATAAGTGCAAAGCTGAAAACAGTGGCAAGGCAACTGGGAAAGTATCCAAGGTCTTGCAATCCCTTCAGTAGAAACCCTCAAGGCCTCCCCTTTAGCTGTGTGGTCCATAAACTCTGTCCAAAATGCAGCTCTCTTGAGAGCCCATCTATATAACACCTCTCACTAGTGACATCTGCTGCCCAAGTTAATGTGTAGCAGCATTCATGAACCTTTCATTAAGAACAATATGGCCCTGCTATCCCCATATGATCACTGTGCTTTTCATTGTGCTATTGACTCATTAATTGAAAATATTTATAATCTCATTATGCAATAAAAGATTACATTCTCTAAGTTAGGTAGGCTGTATGCTGAGAGAGAAAAGGAAAGGTTCGGTAGAGATAAAATTCAACTAAAAGCCAAATCTGGATTTGAACCTGTGAAACTGCAGTTTGAAGTTTACCTACATGGTATGCACCTTAGCAGGTGTGCCACTGGGATGCACATAAAAACTATGAATGATAAGTGATGATGAACTGATTGGCATCAATGAATGAATGTGATGAGGTTCAGTTCTTGTGGAGACCACTGTATTGTTGGATCTTTTTTCACTGTGTCTGGCTTATCACCATTTGTCTTTTCCTCCAACTGCTCCTAATCCTACCTCTCCTTTACCTCCTCCTTCTACCTCTTCTCCTTTTCCCTTTGTTACTACTGCAACTACTACTACTACTACTACTACTACTAATAATAATAATAATAAATTCTCCACTAAACCAAACTCAGCTGCTACAAAGTCAACACTGATGACACATGGATCAAACTACTGCCAATAGCAACCAGCACCTCACAAAGTGCCAGGTGTGTAGACGCTTTATCCAGAAACCGACATACAAGACGAACCTGTGACGTGTCTCCCGCAATGTGAGGCCCAGATTTGTCATAGGTCATGTGGTTTTCTGCAAAACGATACAAGCCTCGAACCGGGGCTTCACCTGGCCTGCCCCCACGTACTTGGTACAAGCCTTGGAGCCTCGGCTTCATGTGTCAATCACTACTGTGAGGTGCTGTGGCAACATCACAAACCTTGTCCAACACCTGAGATGTAATCACAGGACACAATAACACCTCAGAGTTACTGAACATTACCTCTCAGCCATGTTCGTGGTGTTGGTGCCTTTGGGAGGATTTCTTTAATGCAATTCAATTAACATGCAATCTTTTAGTTTCTTGATCTGTGGGACATCTTCTTTTGATCATTTGAAAGTGCTACATGGTGCACTGAATGCATTTTTCTTTATTATTAAAGAATGAGAAAGAGTAGTCTGGTGTCTTATTTGAAATGGTTATAGTCTACTTATTATTTCCCTTCTCTGAACATATTAAGCTTTTGTACAAAGTATCACTATGTATTGATATCAGCGATACCATCTTAGGGATTACTTGGTATTGGATCAGGAAGAAAATCTGTGATATCGCACATCACTAATGTTAAGGAGAAAACAACAGGTTTGCTTCAACGGCTTTTTCCATGAGGATAAACTACAGCAAGTCTATTGGGACAAACAATGTAACACAGTCAACATTCAAACAGCTATGCCCCCTCGAAAGGATGAATCTTAAGGGCCACACTTTTGGGAAACACAACAGGTTGAAATACACTGGAATTTTCTTTCAATACTCACCAGTACCTTCCCCCTTCTACATTACACTTCCATGCAAATAAATTTGCCCTGCACTCTGCCCCAAAAAAGGATGTGATGTCACATTTCTAAAGTAATGGAAAAATGAAATGTAGATCAAAGCAACTAAACTTGAACAATGTATGAGAATGATGCTTTAGCTTGTTGCCTGGTTGTGTGGAAAGATTACGAAATGATAACTTAATAATCCATTCCCAAACACAGTGCAGGAGTGTTACTATTGGCTGACTGAAAAAAGTGAACTCTGACCTCTGATTCTGCCAGAGCTGGCTGGTGATTGCACCAGAAAAGGTAACACACACTTGTGTAAGTTCATCATTTGGGCTTCAATAGAAGTGAACGGGAAGTGGAGCAAATAACTGGAGTGCAGAAATGTAATGTGAGAAAATACTGTACCTATTACCTAATTCAAGTTCTTTTTATCTCAAAGTGTTGATGGAGTGAGACGAGAACAGGAAGGGGAAAAACAATTGGAAAGCCAGTTAGATCCTGTTAACCCAGTTTAACCCCTAACTATACTGGAATATGGCTCAGATATTTGAAACATTTGTGGGATTGAACAGAATATTGCTTTTATTATTTGTTAGTGTCCATAACTCAAATAATTAGCTCCAGTTGCATTCAAAGACAGGATAAGAACGTACATTCCTGAAGTATTGTTTATTAATGATTCATGAAGAGGTTGGTCAATCTAGAATTCAAGAGGAAAAACAAGTATAACATATTGATTGTCTTTGTTCAGGCAGATGACTTGGATCTAATCAATTTCTAGCCCTGTGTTTTGAATCTTAGTCATGGGGCTGCGCTTTTGTTGCCTGTTGTTTCTTTAACGTACAGCTGAAGTACACAGAAGAAGACCAGTGTGTGGGTTTGTTAAGCATGTGACAGTACCCTACTTATGATGTGCAAATTAAAAGTCATTATAAAAAGTGCAATGTTTTAAATTATTCCTTCTTTCTTCTACTATTTGGTCTTAATTTGAGATATGAACCTAGCAGACACCTTAAACAAACCTGTGTTGCTTTTATATGGTACTGATTACACTCCAATCAGAGTTTGAACTTTGGGACAACCTCCCAGGCTTTGCTGTGTTTGTATACCTTAGGTGCTCAGCAGGGCCAGGTTATAAGGGACAGAGAGGGGCTTTGATTTGGGTTGCGGTTTTAGTCAAGAGCACTAAAGAACACAGAGAAAACTCTTTTGTATGGCCCATGATGGGTTATACGAAGCTGTGTCTGTTACTGCTGCTGAGCAGATACACGTTGGCTCGTAAGTAGGAATCCATTTTGATTCAAAGTATTAGGATAAAATTTGCACAAAGTCGTGTTATTATTATTTTTTGTAATTGTTTGTCATTTGGAATATGGAAGTAAGTGTGTTACTGATTAAGCCTGACTGTCATACTCTGCTGTCCCAGTGAGCCCTGACAGTGTGACAGTGAGCCAGCATGAATAACACCTGGACCTTGAAACTGAAAATGGAATTCAGCCACCATTCATTGTGTTTTCACCCATTTGTTTGTTAGTAGATTTTTCAGCAGGATAATGCTAAAAGCACTCAGCTGATTTGCACCAAATTTGGTGGAGAGATGGGACATGGGCCAGGGAAGAACCCATGAAATTTTTGGGCAGATCTGTACAATTTACTATGAATTTTTCCTATGAAGTCTGGTGTATGTCAATTGACATTGGCCTTGGCATGCTCTCTGAGTGCCCCTCTAGTTTAGTTAATTACAACTTTGAAGTGCTCCATTAGTATTCTGCACTATTTTGGTTAAAAATTGTGAAAAAGGTGTAATAGTCCCAGGGTTTTGCAATTTTGGATTCTGGCTCACTGCCATGGTTTACAGGGGGAAGTTGATGTAACATCACTCATGATATAAATAATGATTGTGCTTTTCCTTCTATGATGAGTCAAATTTTGGCAGAGAAAATTATCACGTTTTCGTTATGTCTATATTTACAGGATGCTTCATTACAAATATTTTTGACTCAATTTTTGAAATCTCAATCTCAATTTTTAAATCTCAATGTTTGCTATTATCCTTATACAATGGTTAAGTGCATGCACATGTATAGATATTTGTTCAAAAGTGTTGCAAAGGACAGGATACCAGATTATAACTTTATGCTGATTATGACTCAGGTGTTGTTCAGTTTTCAGTTTACCGGTTATAAATCCATTGAATGTATTGTAAAAGTATCCATCAGCATATATCCAGTAAGAGACAACAGCAAAGAATAACAGCAAAAGAAGCTGAGGGAAAACATTGAACATAAATTTGACCACCCAATTCTCAAGTATGTCTTTCACTCATATATGTATGATACTGTGGAATCTTAAAGAAGTATAAATCTTAATATGTCTTCTTTTTTGTGAATAACAGTTTTTTTTATTGCAACTCAATAGATCATAGTACAATGCACATATGACCCCTGAAAAATGTGTCTTCTAATTATAAACTGCAAGGTATTTAATTAGCTGCTGCCAAATCCTATGAATGTTTCTTTTTAAAAGAAACACTCATAGGATTGTAATATATTACCCACTCATCAGCAGTCATTTGTTGTTAGTTGAAAAATTGATAAAATAAATAAAATTTGTTTAAAAAATTTGATACAATTTCTCATATTATTTTATTATTGTTTTCCTTGCCATAGCTAGAGATTTAAAGGGACATAACACCCAAAATACGTTCTTGCCCATGCCTTTTCAAGGCAATTAGATCACTTTTATGTGTTATAACCAATAATTTCAATTGACCTTATGTATACTATATGATCTTTCACTCTTTTTGTTTTCCAGAGGAAGGCACTGATGTTGATGACCAAACTTCAGCTTGTCTGTGTAAGTTGATGTTGGCTTAACGAAAGATTGCAAAATGCCTATATTGTACTTTTTCAATAGATTTGAATGGTTTGATGTACAAAAACTCTGGACTTTGTCAGTTCCAATAAGGGGCTTGACACTGCGTGTACCTGGTGAGAGCTGAGTGTGTGTACATAGGGTAGATAGAAGAGGGTAAATGATATGTTGTTGTAAACAGACACATTGACCTGGTCACAGATCGATGGTGGCTGTGCTAAACTGATGAACACATAAACTGTTTTCTGGAGATAGCAGCAGGAGCTGATGAACTCTTACTCATTCATTTAGCTGCCACTGGGTCCAAAGGTCTGCTGCCAAAGTGATGATGTGGAACAGAACAATCCTATAGGTTTAATATAGGAACATGACTCTTTAAGGGCAGTTGGCTTGAAATATTTAATCAGCACTCAGAGCATCATACATAAATGACAAAGATCTTAGAGTCAGGAAGCTATGTCATAGGAACAGACACAATTTTCATATAATCCATTGTCGGCTATGTATCTTATTGCAGTGGCATCCAGATTCAAGGCCTATAAGAAGTATGTGTACCAGTATACCACAGAGAGCAGAAATGGTGTGGTGGGCACTGCCAACCTGAGGAATGGCCCCAAAGTTTCTTGTCAGGTACATGACTGTTATGTGTCCCACTTTGTCACTTGATAACAGAATGTTGTTATCTGAGCTCCCTCACCCTGTGTCTGCTGTCACATGCCTTTAGGTAGAGATTGAAATCCCCCAAACCTGCAGATTCATCATGCGCACCAGGGACTGTGTTCTCAGTGAGGTGTCCATCATGGATCCCCAAGGCCAGCCAGTCTACAGGCAGTCTCCTGGCTCTGAGGCCTTCCAGGCTGCCATGGAAAAGTTAGTGCAAAAAATTCTTCACACGATCTGATACCCATACAATGTCATGACATCTCAGAAGCAGGCAGAAGGGAAGAAAAGAAAAGCAAGCTTTAAACTCTACAGGTACTGCCTGAGGCCTTAAAGGGCAGGTTGATGTTAGCAGGTCCAAAGTCTAGACTAAAAGCAAGAGCATATGAAGCATGAAGGAACAGCTGTATATACTGTTGTTGTTATAGTGAAAATAATAATAGTGCTACACATAGGTAATGGTGTTATCGATAATAATAATTCCTGTCAGCAAGTACTGACATCCTTATTTACATCCTTAAATAAGGATCTAGCATTTTTAGCATTTTTTTCGTATCATTTCTAACAAAAGCATGTATTAGTTTTTCAGTATCCTTTTGAGACAGGATGTTTCTAATTGTCACAATATTATGTAGGTGGAAGAAGGGTCTCCTAGAAACTTGTTTTATGTGTGAAATAAAGAACCTGTTCTGGTCAAAAATGACACCAAGGTTTCTCACTGTAGCACTGGAGGCCAGGGTAATACCATAGCTCTATATCAGATAATGTATCTCTGACGTGTTTGGGGCCAAGAACAATAACTTCAGTTTTGTCTGAATTTAGAAGTAAATAATTGCTGGTCATCCAGGTCTTTATGTCTTTAAGAGACGCCTGAAGTTTGACCGCCTGGTTAGTGTTACCTGATATGTGACTATGAATTTGATAGATACACAACGAAGGTAAAACATCTTCAGTTAGAAGTCATGTCACATACAAATATCACAAGTGTTTGTAGGGGGGGGTGGTGAGGAGTTCAGGAGTGGGACCTTTTCGCCAGTATTGGAACTGAATATAAATCCCTTTGGTAGAAACATACTGTGCCTTTACTGAATTGAATGGCTGATCATGTTTACTGCAGAATATCACTCAGTGGTTTGTCTTTTCTTTGTGCAGGAACCCTTTGATGTTCACTGTAGAGGATATCACCACTGTCCATCTTTACCCCGAGACAGATGAGCCAGTCAACATCCTAAACATTAAGAGAGGAATTGTTTCAACACTCATAGTGCCAGTCATGGAGGATGAGCAGAACAGCCTTATGGTTAGTATCATCTCATACTCAAGAGAGGCTTCTCCAAAAATGCAGCAGAAAAAGACACAACTACAGCTACAGCACAATGGTGTGCAGATGGAGATCCATTATATAAACTGACGATCCCCTGTGGGTAAACTGGGTTGTTGCAGCAAAGGAGCATAAAGTAGAGATATGAGTAGAACAAATACAGAGTAATGAAGATAATATGAGAAGTCAAAAGAAGAAGTTAATACACAGGAAAATAAAATGGCAAATAAATAAAGGTAAAATTCTGGTTAAAGAGTAGTCTGCCTATAAGTACACTTGCACTTACATGTAGCATTGTCTGCTGTATTACAATGTATTAATATTCCTGAGCTAATTCCCTCTGTTTTTCAGAGCACAGTGCACGGCCAGTGTTTAACAGAGAACCTGGTGAATGGGAAGGATATCACCACAGATTTGGCACTGTCCAGAGATCTCTCCCAGTGTGACCACTTCTACAGCAGGGAATTAGCCGGCAGCCCCTTAGCCCTGCTGCAAAAACTGGTGAGACATTAATGGCTGCCTTTATAGTGTCTGATTGGAGATTGCCCTTAATATTACGTCTTTAACAAAATATGAAGCCAACTCATATTGTTCTCATTAATTTATATAGTTCAACACAAAGTTTATCTTGAATGGTAAGGCTGTAGCATTTCAAGGTACATTTAGTTTAAGTTTGTGTTTTGTCCTGTAATTATTTGTGTTAAATTGTATATATATATTTCAGTATGTTTAGGTTATTTGCCTCTTGACTTGTAAACCTTTGGCATTTTAAGGTGCATTTTCTATTAAGTTATCTTTTATATTTATTCATATTTTATCTGTTTTGATCATTTGTATTCATAGAAGCAAAGCAAGTTATTTTTGCTGTAATTGACAAGGCTGAACAACGGCTCGAACTCAGATGCAGATTGACACAGTAAGCGAGTTCACAATGTCCTTTAATCAGGCAAAAGTCGGTACACAGGAGATCAGTCCGCGGAGCAAAGGTATCAGAATCGGTGGGCAAAGGCAGGGTCAAAAACCAAAAACAAGACAAGATACGAGTAAGGCACACGGGGAATAAAGGCTGGAACGTAGTCATACAGAACTAGACGAACTGGCACAGAAGGGAGGGAACACAGAGACTAAATACTCAGGGAGAGGGAAGACAATGAGACACAGGTGCAGCACATTAGGGCAGGGCAGGTAATCACACAAGGGGAAGACACATGAGGGCAGGAAGTGAGGAACCTGAAACGAGAAAAGAGGTGAGTATCAAAATAAAACAGGAAGTACAAGACAAAACACTAGGGGAAACAAAAAAGGGAACTCAGCTATCCAGCTGAGGCATGACAGTAATGGCAATAAAGTTAATTGAACTCAACTATTACAATTGTAACAATATTGCATTAAGATTGATACACTGGTATGTATGTGGATTCTTTTTGAAATAAAAAATAACTGTGAACATTATGTAAAAATACTTTCCTCAATTTTGGACATTTTGGTGCATCCGGTATCTTGCCAAAAATGAAGTGGAGTTAATTAAATCTTCTCAGGTCTAATTTTTTATCTGTGACTTGAGGGTATTCTTGAACATAAACATTGTGGATTTTTGTTTTCAGCACCGCCCCATGTCAAAGTTAATCACAAGCACTCAAGACTGCAACTACCGGTTTGATAAGAAGGGAAAGCACATCGTGACTGCCATGTGCACAGAAAAACACATCTATCTGCCCTTCTCCCATAAGTAAGTCATCATTTGGGTGCATACAGCATGGTGCAGTGTTATGCCTTTTGCATCACCATCTAATCTGTTTTGCAGGGACAATGGAATATCATCTGTGGTGATCCAGGATCTCAGCTTTCAAAGCTCCAAAAGGATCAACAACAGAGTATTTGGTTGGTGATCATTGCATGTTTGCAGTGCCCGATGTATGGTTATAGTCCACATCTCTTTAATGCTAAATTAATGTAATTATTGTGTGTACTCAGATGTGAACCCTAGTCAGAGCAAGCCACTCCACTTTGAAGACCCTGACAATAAAGCTCCAGTCCAGACAAAGGATACTGTTCTGAGCTCTCTGAAGGACCTTGTGGCTTTGGCAGGCACAGACCAGGGTCAGAAGAGGACTAGCCTTTTCCATAAGCTAGTGTCCAGCCTGCGCGTTCTGAGGAATGACACTCTGAGCCAGATGGTCACTGAAATGCTAGATATGTCAGGCTGGCTCACCTACCAGGCCCTCTTCCAGTGTGGAACACCGGAGTGCACCAGCGCCATCCTCCAGGCTATCAGGACCATTGACGGGGTGTCACTAGAGGTCGACGCTCTAGTCTATGGGCTGAGTCTACAGGCTGACCCCGATGCAGCACGTGTCAGAGATATGCTCAGCATGGCTCAGTATAAACAGAGCAGGGCAATCATGTATTCTCTAGCCAACACAGTTAAAAAGTAAGTGAAACAGGTATTTTTAGTCTTAAAATCAGAGTGATAGTTGTGGCACAATATTTTTTTGACTATTACCAAGGGCGTCACTTTGTGTTGAAAAGTGGTGTGGACGTAAAAGCAACAAAATACAGACAGGTGACAAATTAAAGAAAAAAACAATTTGGACTTACTAAAACCACCATGTGACACCTGAACAGCTTCAGTGCTCCTTGGTGCACATTGGAACAAAAATATTCCGTTATTTGGTGTTTTGATGATGGTGGTTGGAGAGCCCTGTCTAACACTTTCAGTCCAAAATGTCCCATAGGTGTATAATGTATAATTGGGTTGAGAGCCGGTGACTGTGAAGGCCATACGCCAAAATGATTCAAACCATTTTCATTCACAAACCATTAAGTGATGTTGATTACATCACTCACAGGGTCAAGTATTCAGGCATGTACCTTGGTGTGCATTGCATTTGCTCTTGCCTACTTCTTAAGAAAGTAGTGAGGGATGACTCATCTTACATTTTACTTTTTTCCACATCTCTGTAGACCAGTGCCTCTGGTTTTTGCACCACTGAACTCCCAAATGTGCAGTCATCTTTGAAAAGAGGGGTCTGCAACCCCAGGGGTTAAAGTGGATGTATTAAAGTGCGACAAAATGTAATGGATTCCTCTCTGGCCCTGTTCTCTCCATCTCTCCACCGTGTTTGGTGCAAATTGGTTCAGTACTTTTTGCTTAATCCTAGCTGACAAATAACCAATTCATACAGACAAGACAGAGGAGAGACAGGAGAAAACATAACCTCCTTGGTGGAGGTAAGAATTTTTTTTATTTATTTTTTGGGGCTTTTTGTGCCTTTATTATTTGACAGGACAGTGGAGACTGACAGGAAAGGGGGTAGAGAGAGAGGGAATGGCATGCAGGAAAGAGTCAGGCCGGTTGGGAGTTGAACCAGTGACTGCCTGCTAAGATCACCTCGCGCTCACGTGGTACACGCCCCAACCACTCAGCAAAGTGATGGTGACAAACCCATTATTAAAAGGGGTGGGGATATGTCACCAGTGTCCTCAGTGTAAATGACACCTATGGACTTATTATTATATACTTAAAATGTAGAAGATCTGTTTAATTTAATGTAATGTAATTTAAATAAAGTAAAACAGGGCATAAACAACTACTACTAGAGGAAAATACTCTCAAATGTGACACAAATCTTTATCCAAACCAGAGCATCTCATTATGTCTTCTCTGTCACTTGTCCACAGGTTTCATAAAGGAGAGGTAACTCCAGTGGTCACAGATGTGTCAAAGTTCATGGAGACACTCTTAAATGACTGCTTGGGAGAAAGCCTTTATGATGACTCTGACTTTCCCACTGACCCTGATGATATGTCTTTCCTTGTACTGAGGGTACTGACAATCATGCAAACATCTTACATACTGTGGTTCTAGCTTTGATGATGAGTCAGTCTTTGTCAGAGAATCTGGCTCAGGGTTACAATGCCCTAAACACTTTTTTTCCTAATCTCCAGGTTGTTGGTGTCATGGGTAAAGCCATGCAAGTTGTCAGCCCCAGCTTGATTTCCTCTATTTTACGGTGCGCTAAGAAAACAGACATTCCATTATCTAACCAAAAGGCAGCTATACAGGCGTTCAGGCTGATGGACATTAATGATGAGGTAGAGTAACACACACATTTAACACATTTCTTTTACACAAATTAATGGTAGTGTGATTATGAACACTGGCTGTGTGTAGGATTTGATTGACAGTTTGACTTTTTTACCAAATTAACAAGCAAGACAACAAAAAGCACTGGAATACTTGAAATAACTTAAAATGGAATATTGTGAAAATGTGTAGCTTGCACATTATCTCATGTAGATATTGAGACCCTCCACCGTACTTACATGATCTTAGCACTGGTTACAACAAGTCAGATGAATTATTTATCATTTGGTTAACCACAGGTCAAAAATGCTCTCATGGAGGTGTACCAGGACACTCAGAGCTCCGTGGAGAAACGTATAGCAGCTTATCTGATTTTGATGAAGAACCCACATCGACCCCTGGTTCAAGACATTGTGAACAGTTTGGAGAATGTGAAGAATGAGCAGCTCAAGAGCTTCGTGATCTCCCATCTGAACAATATCCGCAACTTTGATGAGCCACAAATGCACCAGTGAGTAATCGGCCAGAAGCAACAAAATATTAGGTGTACAATAAATTAAAGGTTTACAGTCCCCAAATAGTGGATAATTTTATTCACGGATTCTAAGCACATTCAAATGTCTACTTTTATGATTGAATAATAGAATTCTATGAAATAAATACCCATCATCTTTACAGATGATGACAAGCTTATAAATAAAGCTAGGAACTAACGAGGGAAAAATGTCAAAAAACTAACAGCTGAAGAGCCAGATATTTTTCTAAGGAGTTGGCGGACATCAAAACAGAGCCATGTCTCTGCTGGACATTTCATAGCATTTTATAAGTTGATAATATGTTAGCATTGTGGGACCCTGTGTGGCCAAAGGTCACTTAATGCAGATATATACTTAAAATAATCTCTTAAGTATATATTTACCTTTAATATTAGGAATTTAAACTGAAGTCTGTTTAATGGGTAAAACTTGATGAAATATAGTTTTTTGGTATGGTTAATAAAACCTTCTTTTTTCCCCTTCCTAAAGACTCAGGGAGCACATTGAGTTGACCTTGAAAAAGACAAAAGGGGTACTTGATGGCATGTCACACAACTACAAAATAAACTCTCCCTTGGGCTCAGTACAGAGCAACATCATCTTTGATGGCAGGGACACCTTACCTAAGGAGGTGATGCTGGAGACCACATTAAAGGTTTTTGACTACAACTATGACATGTTTGAGGTATGTTTTTACGACCATATGCCTTATATGCATTGAAGACTCATAAATAAGCTCTGCAAAGATTTTCAAACATTCAATATCTCCCCCTTCAAGGTCAGTGTTGAGGGAACAGGATTTGAACCAACAATTGATGCTCTTTTTGGGAAGAAGGGTTTCTTCCCTGACTCCATCTCCAGAGTCATGTACTGGGCAGGGGACAAAGCCCAGATGCTCAAAGATGTTTTGGATCGAATCTCCCCCAACAGAGAAAGAATGAAGAGACAGGTGAAATGGTTTTTGGACAGATCATTTGTATGTTTATGTTATGACTCGCCAACTTGTTAAGCTAAATCTTACTCAACATGAAAGTTGTTATGAAATTACATAGGAATACTGTTATTTCTGATCAGTATGGCAGGTTCATTGCTTTTGCACAGCCATGAACTAAAACAAAGATCTCTTTAGGTCCCACAGGATCTTCTGAAAGATCTCACAGACAACGCCCGGAAGCTCATGGATGATGTACGTTTCTCTCAAGCCCCTGAGGCCATTGCCTATCTTCGGCTTCTGGGAAATGAGATAGGATACTTGAAGACCAGTGAAATAAGAAAGATGGCTGAAACTCTGTCCATGTACTACCATGTTTTCATCAGGATCCTACCTATGAAGGTTAGATTTATTGTTTTCCGGCATGAACTTTACTAGAGAAAAAATGGAGAAACATATGCCCTTTTATTTCCACAAAAAAAGATCACGGTGCATTGTTTCATCAAGTTACTTAAGTTTAAAAATCTTTCTTACATTAGCTATATGACTAAATACAAGACTGAGGCGTATTGACCTCATACCAGTCCTCAGTGTTGCAGGTTTATCAAATCAACTCTTGTACCTTTGTTGACATTTAAAAAACTGATCTTACCCTAATTATCTATAATCTGGTAGTCTTCCCCTCACTCATCTGAATGCTCTGGGTAACGTGCTCAGAGGAAGCTATACAGTTCATAATGTATGCAGCAGGTAAGCGAGGTAAGACAATTGCTAAGTAGCTAGCTGGAGCTGATGGGAATGTAATTAGTTTTGCAGGTATTTTGTCATAAACCAAAGTACTGGACATATTTCAACATATCCAGGATATCTTTTCAATATCTGGCTTAACTGAACCTAACATTGTCCGTTCTGATAATCTGTACTAAAGAACATACTATCAACTGTCTCAATGAATCCAGGGTTTACCTATCTTGCTATAATTGTGAATTATATTATGAAAGAAGCAGAGTTTTAAAAAAAAGGCAACATCGTCAAAACTATCACCAACCAAGTGATAATGAGAAGAAAAGCTGAAACAAGAATTTGATCATAGTGATATCTAAGAGTGATATTCACCAAGATGAAATGTAAACAATATTATGAAATGACTAGAATAAAAAAGAAACACTAGAAATAAATTTCAATTATTAAAGACAGACAAAGGATATACTGTGAATAAGTGAATAATTGTTATTAAGTTTCTTACTAAGTATTTTTGCTTTTTTTCTAATGAACAACAAACAATGAATATGTCTGCGATGGATAAAAAAAAAAGAGGGTTCAGTTTTTATTTTCAGTTATTGTCACAGAGTCTGCTTATGTTATTCTGAGCTGCAGTGATGAAAGAAGGGTAAAAGCATCAACACTGTCAACAAACAGAATCTTTGTTCAATTCAAATGAAGCCATAATTGTTATAATGTATTTATTTAGTGTGATAAAATCTCCTCTATTCATTAGAAGCTCTGTTTTGAAAGCAGGGTGGACGCATGGAAGTTCTGGAAAAGCAAATTCCGCTAATCCATAAAAATATAATTTCTAATTATTATTTATCACATAATTGTAAACTCCTTTGTTCCCGCCAGGATCCTGTAGGAATGATAACTCAGATTTTTCCAGTGATCTGAGTGGCCAGTGTAGTATCTGAAGTTCTGTATGTTATGTTATTTGAATTTATGGATTTGGTATGTTTAGCTAGGAGTCCCCTGGTCAAAAAGATTTAATGGCCTTAGCCAGAAGGCTCTAGGGCAAAAAGAGTTAGGGGTCGTGTCTAGGGGTTTCTAGGTCAAAAGGTCTAGGTGTGGATGATAGACTGAAGACTCATCCATCTTATGTAAGGAAGCCCTTTTTCTGTAAGTTAGGAACCATATGTTTTACCTTAGGTTCACGAAAACGACCAACCTATATAGACGGGGAGTTAGAGCAGTTATTCAGAGGAGATTCACATTGGCTTCGACTCCTCTCTCAGGCAACCCAGGGTGCTTGATTTGATGCTGGACCTCTTTGTAATAAACCTCTTTATATACAAGCAAGACGATGTCAGCGGAGTTTTCTTCATCATCATCACATCATTGCTATTTAAGAGACAACACCAGTAGTTTGGCTGTTGACAAGTTTTGATCTGAACCTCTGAAGTTAACCTACCACAAAACAGGTTAGGGGCTCAGCGTTACCATTGTGATTTACCATGGTAACAAGTGAACTACCGTGGGACTGAAGGGTTAAACCAGAAGTTACCTTGCTAACCTCAAATCCTGCTTTGTAGTACAGAGCACACAAGGGGTTACACAAGGAAAAGTCAGAACATGATATGATAGCAATCCATCTAAAAGCTTCTGACATATTTCATTCTGGACACGCCACTAGCTTAGATAAAAATCTGATTGTGTCTCTCAACAATTTTCTGTTTATCTCCTCTTCTTGGCCTGATTTTATAACCATTTACAAAACCAAAATTTGACTGTGGACTTCTGTGACTCTAAAGAATGTCACATATTCATATAGCCTATTTGTTTTCTATTCAACAGGCCCTTTTTTCATTGATTTCTAGCACTGAAAATGAAGTGTTTGCCCACTATATCTTTATGGAGAGTGCCTTCTCTCTACCCACTGCCTCTGGCTTCCCTTTGAAGTTCTCACTGGCTGGTGTGTTTGCACCTGGTGTCAAAGGAGGCCTGACTCACTCGGGTCCTAACATAATGGTAAGTAAGCTTCCCCTCATCATAGTTTACATGTAAAATAAACTTATAATTTTGTGTGTATGTCTCCTCTGAATCACTGTTTACAGCTGTTCTGTTTTATCCCGCTTGCAGACTGACCTCTCCTTCATGCCATCAGTTGGGCTAGAATTCATCACTGAAATGGGTGTGCACATTCCAGACTATGTGGAGGCTGGGCTTGAGATGCACACTAATATGTACCATGAGAGTTCCATCAATGCTAAGATCACTGTGAACAGAAACCAGTTGAGACTGTCAATACCTGCTCCTAAGTCAAACACTAAGTTGCTCAGTGTTAGGTCAGCGACACCTGTTACAAATGACACAAAAGTCTTTCAGTGGTTTCTAGTTTCAGTATTCATAACTCTAATTTCTCTTCTTGAAATACAGCAACAAGCTACTGTCGGTCTCCTCGGGTCAGACAAAAATGGTGCCATCCCTGGTGGAGGACTCCACTGGTTGTGAGCCCCTATTCAGTGGTCTTAAACTGTGCACAATATTGCGTTACTCCAATGCTACTTCCATGGACCAGGCCCCATATTACCCCCTGACTGGAGAAACCAGGTGAGAGGAAGCTACATTTGCAAATCCTACTTGACATTCATTGGTGGGGTCTTTCTGATTGGAGTTTTTTGATTTAAGTATTTTCAATTTGGATAGCTAATATGTAAATAGTTACTAGTAATTGGTTGATATTTTGATTACCGTAATGGAGTTTTCAATGATTTTAAGTAACCAAATAGAAAACAGATTTAAAAAGAGAGCCAGATTCAATGAAACTTGTGTTTTTTTACTCAGCTTTGCAGTGGAAATTCAGCCCACGGGGGAAATTTCCGAGTACACTGCCACCATCACTGATGAAACTCTCAGAGAGGGTAAAAAGGGTCATCATAAAGTACACTCTTTGAAGCTGACTCTGAAGGCAGAAGGTACTCGTATAAGATAATATCTGTGTTTGTGTGCCAGCCTATAACCACATCTTTACTTAACCTTAACCATACCACATCTAGAAATGATTTAAAAACACATTTTTAAAAAATTGGCAATGGACATAAAAATATTTGTCATTTAACATAACCCTGGGTTTTGTATAACATTTTTTAATATTGTATTCATATATACCATGAGGCCCTTTTATTTATCCCTGGATTCTTTGATATGGGTATTTTAAGTGCATATGTCACCTATGATATTGATATGGGCACCTGAATTAACAGATCTTGAAATCATCTATTCCTGGAGATAAACAACAACCCATGAGTTTAATATCTACTGTTACCAGGTGATGATTCAACAGAGACCACTGCATCTCTGAAATACAACCAAAATAAGAATATTTTGACCGCTGAGGTTGTCATTCCTGACTATGATGTGGAAGCAGCCATTAAGCTGTCTGTAACTGACAGTGATGCTAAAGGAAAGAAGATGCGAGGTATCACCATTGACGTCACCAACAGAAACATCCCACAGCTGACTCTTGTTGGACGCACAAGGTACATAGTTCTATAAACAAACTTTCAATCCTTTCTAATAATAGATAATGCTGATATTTCAGCTGTGCCTGCCTGGTTACTTAACACTATTTCTTTTTAGCAGGGAATGAGCAGATGAGAAACTTCCTGAAAAATGAAAATAATTAACCAAACGAGTTGCCGTCTTCTCAACCTACATGTCCCTTTTTTGAATGTAGACTTCAAATGATGAGGGATGCCATACTACAACTCCAGATGGTGATTCCCTCTCTGAAAACTGATGTATCTGTCACTGGAACCCTTAAGAAGGATGAGGATGTGTTCATGGACTTAGAGACTATGATCAATCTCCCTGAGACATCCTACCAACAAAGAGCTTCACTCAAATACGGTAACTGGCAGCATTCAGTCACATCTTCAACAGAGAAAACAGATTTCCAACATTCATTCAATATTTCTGGGTGGATCTGGACTTACTCCTTACAGATGATGACAAGCTTGAGGTGGAACTGAAATCAGAGCTGAATTCAGAAATTCAGAAACTGATTCCAGATGTAGAGGAGTATCATGGGCAGCTGCACCAGCTCATCAATGATATCCTGGACCAGAAAGTGGCAAGGACTGACATGAAACTCCGTCACATAGTCACCAAAGGAATTGAGGTAGTGTGACATTTGACACTTTACATTATATACACTATAGACTATATATTATATACGCTATAGAAAATATATATATATATATATATATATATATATATATACACACACACACACACACACACACACACACACACACACATATATATATATATATATATGTGTATATATTATACCTTTATTCAGAATATTGTCCACCACTTGAATCATTATCTGATTAAAGTGACATCTTGAATCAGGCTCTATACAACTTTTTTCACATACTGTCTTATTGGTACACAACATAATCCTGAAAATCTATGACATAAATTGCCATAATTCTTAAAAACACTGTCAGTTGTCACCACATTTATAGTGCATTCAAAAAATATTCACTTTTTTCACATTTTGTTATATTGCAGCCTCATGCATTTTAACCTCATCAGTGTACACGTAATACCCCATAATGACGAAGTGAAAAGTGAATTTTCAGCAAATTAAAGAAAAAGAAAAAAAACTGAAATATGACATTGACAAAAGTATTCAGAGTGTTGGTGGGTAGAAGCTCAGTTGTGGGCTCTGAGCTTCTGTACAGGTGAGCAACTCTAATGTGGTGTTGTCAGTATCTGTGTCAAGTGACAGTGTTGCCTCTAAAGCTTCACCTATTGCCACACAAAAACATTGGTATTGGATACTTGTTCCCTTACTCTAGGCCGTTCAGACTAACTGGACCAATTCTACTACCATTGCTGTGGCTTTCCATTACTTCTGCCATTCAAAGGACACAGTGAGCAAACCAGTCCTTCCTTTCAACACTCATTTCCATGTCTAATCCCGGGAGGGGTCTCACCTGAGGTAGCCCTCTCTGTTGGTCACATGCTACACAGGTGGTATCTGTTACCTGTTCAGCTGAGTATTTCATCCATTGATAAAACATGTTAGATTCCCATGTAGTTGTTCTGATTACTTCATCTTCAGTTGGTATACTCCTTTTATAATTTTTATTGTGAAGTTTTACGCATCTCTGTGCAACTTTAGCTGTTATGGTTTTTCCTGTCCTTATTTCTGTGCACCATTTGTTTGTGGATTTTATCTTTATCATTACAATTCCCTCATCGAGCGTGAATGGGGTGGCTGCAAATCTTGTTATAGTGGAGACCTCAAATGACTGCCTGTGTACAGATGGCTGACTTTACATAAGTGATGTCTATTGGCTCTGTTAGAGGCAGTTTCCCCTGTGTTGCCACCATAACTGCTGTAGCCAGTGCAAAGTTGGTGGGACTATTGCATTAACTGTTTCTGTGCATCCCCTAAGTTTGTTATTGCACTCATCTCCATGTCCATCTCTTTGGACATGGATTCACTTGGGTCAGTGTCTTCTTTTGTTTTTCTGAAGGTTTAACCATTGCCGTCATCACCCTTTTGGTATTTTCACCATTTTGACTGGGGGTTAGTTTCTGATCAGATACTGCTGCTCTATCATTAGTGCAGCTAACACTGTGGTACAGTCATTCATCTGTTGCTGTTGTGTACCTGACTCTACCTTGTTTGAGCTAGGTATTATGAGTCCATATATTATCACTAGACTGACTATTATCCACACTCCCCATAGTCCTTTTCTTTTGACTCACCCACTCTAATGTTCTTGATGGCCCTTCTTCTGGGTCTGGCTCTTGTGCTCTTTGAGTCCCTTCTGGGCTTGAATGTTCATCTTCTGTGTGGGATTCATTCTCCTGCCTTGCTGCTAATGATCCACCACTTGCTGTGCTGTCACCAGCCCATCTGGCAGCCAGTCTTTTAGAATGTCTTTCTCCCTGTGGGCTCTGGGCCAGGTGTGACCTTCCACTTCCTGGGACTGTCTAGCTCCCTGCAGGGCGGCCTCACTGTCCCTTTCTGGTCTAGGATGTGCTCTTCTTCTGAATGCTTCAAGTGTTTTTTCTGGATCGTCTGCTCTGCAGCAGTGATTAAGGTGGAACCAGACTTTCTTACCTTCAACTTTTAAAGCAGTTGGGGTTGCTAGAATTAATTTAAGGGGGCCTTCACGCCTGGGTCGGTCCCACTTTCTTTTGAACAGTTTCACGTATACCCACTCTCCTGGACGTACTCTTTGTAGTTGGTCTGGAATGGCTGTATCCCTCTACTCTTTGGCACCTTTCATCTGTTGGACGATAACCTTGTGGATTCAAGTTAAGTGTTGGACATAACTGGTTAGTTCTCTTTCTAACTGCTCAAGCAGAGGACCCTCATTTGGCCCTCTTAGATATCGTATATGCATTGGCTGCCCCATGCACATTTCATGAGGAGGTGTGTTAGTCTGTTAGTTTGTGCTCTCATAGACATTAGTGCTAGTGGTAAAACCTCTATCCAGTGTAATTTTTGCTGTCTGCTGTTATCTTAGGTAACTTAGCCTTTAAAGTACCATTAGCTTGTTCTACTGCTCCCTGTGACTGTGGATGATAAACACACCCAAACGTCTGCTTAATCCCTAGCATCTTTAATGTTATCTTGATAGCTTGTGCATTTTCTGAGCTGATAGTGTCTGGCATACCAAATCTTGTAAAAACTTAGCCACTGATTTATAATCTGGTCTTGCAGTTGGTGTTGCTTCAATCCATCTACTAAATCTATCAACCATAACCAGTACATATCTCTTTCTCCCTATTTACTGGATCATGTCAACATGATCTATCATTAGATGTCTAAATGGGACATCTGGTGGGGGAATATGCGCTATTGGAGATGAAAAAGCTTTTCTTGCATTATATTGTGCATGTACTTCACACTCATGCAATGTTCTGTCCCCTGTGGCTGTCAAAAATGGTGACCACCAAATTGCCTGAAGGCGTTTTATAACCTACCCCTTGCACAATGGTCAGAACCATGCGCACATCTGATAGCAAAACGCAGCAATGAAAGTGGCAACACAAAATGACCATGAGCACTTCACCAGTGATTCTTTTGGGGACCGTCCTGTGTTACCTGTGCACACAATCTTCAGCTACCAACAATGGGCTCATAGTAGCAGTACCTACCACTGCACGTTTTGCAGCTTCATCTGCCACATTATTACCTTTAACCTTCAGGGAATCTGTCATTTGATGTGCTGGACACTTAATGATAGCAATAGCTGTTGGAAGGTGCATAGCATCTTATAGTGCTGAGACAGCTTCCCCATATGTTACTGGGGTGCCATCTGCTCTGAGAAAACCTCTCTGCTTCCACATATTGCCATGTACATGACACACTCCATAAGCATAAGCTGACTCTGTGTATACATCGAGACGTTTTCTTTCTCCCAGTTTCCATGCAGCTGTTTAAGCCTTTATTTCTGCAAGCTGTGTAGAACATGGCTGAGCAATTCTAGTTGCTTGAACTTCTGTAAAGGTGTTATCTTTTTCTAATTTTACTATGGCATAACCTGCATGATTTCCTGTAGCATCTCAAAAGCAGGAGCCATCTACAATGTGAGATCTGCTGTGATTGGTTGATTATAAAGATCATCACGCACTTGCATGAAAGTGTCTCTTGCTTGACTACAGTCATGTGGATTTCCATCTATCTGCAACACCATCCTGGCTGCAGGATTCACTGTGTTGTATCGTTGGATCATCAGTTCAGGTGCTGAAATATAACTTCATAGTCTGTTTTTCTAGCTTGGGTCAGAACGAACCATGGACTAGTGAGCAGGACATGTAGTTGGTGAGATGTGTACACCCATAGTCAGTGTAGAGGCTTTTTGAAAAGCAAAGGCCGCTGATGCCAATCCCTGATAACAAGGTGGCAGACCTGACTCAATATTATCCAATTAAATACTGTAACAGGCTAGTGGCTCCTTACCTGTTGGTGTATCTTGCGTTAATACTGCACTTGCATAACCGGATCTTTCTGCAACATATAAATGAAAAGGTTTAGTGTAGTCTGGATTACCAAGTGCTGGGGCAGACTGTAAATCACTCTTTAATGCTTGAAAAGCTCCTTCAGCCTCCTCTGACCACTGTAACTGGGCTGAGTTATTTGTTTGTCCTGCTGTCCGTATCAGAACTCGCAAAGGTGCTGTTTTAACAGTATGATCACAAAGCCACGGACGACTGAACCCAGTCATTCCTAAAAAAAGAGCACATGTCCCACTGTCTGTTTAGGAGCTTTAGCTATAGCTTCTAATTGTGAGGGGGCAATTAGCCTCTTATCCCCACATAGTTTTCTTCCTAAGTATTAAACTTCTGTTTGACAGAAAATCTCTACTGACCTTGTGCCCCCTTGTTGCAAGTGCTGTTAGCACTGCAACTGAGTCTTTCACACTCTGCTACTTTGTAGGGCTACATATTAAGAAATCATCCACATACTGAATTACAGTACTTGGAACATTTAAATGTTGCAAATCTTGAGCCAACACAAAATGAATGGGCTCTTTACATAGCCCTGTGCTAGAAGTGCATATGTGTATTGCTGTCCTTGGTAAGTAAGTGCAAACATACATTGTGAATCTGGATGCAATGGCACACTAAAAATGCTGACCATAAATCTATCACTGCTTGCCCTATCAGGTGGAATATTAGATAGTAATGTATGAGGATCAGGAACAACAGGTGTCTCAGCATCAAGAATAGAACTGACAGCTCTTAAATCACATACTAATCGGTAGTTATTGGAATTAGGCTTTCTGATTGGAAAAATAGGTGTATTACAGGGGCTTTTCATTTTTTATTAGAATCAGAATCAGAATCAGTTTTATTACCAAGTATGTTTCCACATACAAGGAATTTGTGCTGGTGGTTGGTGCAATTGGGGATCAGGGGGATCAGTGACAGTGGGGCTCTCTAGCCTTGTTGATAAGCCTAATAGCAGACAGGAAGAAGCTGTTTTTGTGGCGAGAGGTTTTGGTCCTGAAGGACCGCAGCCTCCTGCCAGAGGGGAGAGACTCAAAGAGTTTGTGTCCAGGGTGGGAGGAGTCAGCTACACTCTTCCCTGCACGCCTCAGAGTCCTTGAGGTGTACAGGTCCTGGATGGTAGATTGCAGCCAATCACCTTCTCAGCAGAGTGGATGATACGCTGCAGTCTGCTTTTGTCCCTCTCAGTGGCAGCAGCGTACCAGATGGTGTTGGAGGAGGTGAGGATGAACTCAATGATGGAGGTGTAGAAGTTCACCATCATAGTCCTTGGCAGGTTGAACTTCTACAGCTGCCTTAAGAAGTACATCCTCTGCTGGGCTTTCTTGATGAGGGAGCTGATGTTCAGCTCCCACTTGAGATCCTGTGTGATGGTGGTTCCCAAGAGGCGGAAATGGTCCACGGTGGCCACGGGGGAGTCGCACGGGGTGATGGGGGTGGGTGGGGCTGGGTTTTTCCTGAAGTCCACTATCATCTCCACTGTCTTCAGAGCGTTTAGCTCTAGGTTGTTCTGCCTGCACCAGGTCACCAGACGCTCAGTCTCCCACCTGTAGGCAGACTCATCGCCATCAGAGATGAGTCCAATGAGAGTGGTGTCGTCTGCAAACTTCAGGAGCTTGACAGACTGATGGCTGGAGGTGCAGGTGTTGGTGTACAGGGAGAAGAGCAGAGGAGAAAGAACGCAGCCTTGCGGGGATCCAGTGCTGATGGTCTGGGAGTCAGACACATGCTTTCCTAGCTTCACGTGCTGCCTCCTGTCAGACAGGAAGTCGGTGATCCACCTGCAGGTGGAGTCAGGCACGCTCAGCTGGGAGAGCTTGTCCTGCAGCAGAGCCGGGATGATGGTGTTGAAGGCAGAGCTGAAATCCACAAACAAGATCCTGGCATAGGTCCCTGAGGAGTCCAGGTGCTGGAGGATGAAGTGGAGAGCCATGTTGACGGCGTCGTCTACAGACCTGTTGGCTCTGTAGGCGAACTGCAGGGGGTCCGGGAGTGGGTCAGTGATGGATTTGAGGTGGGACAGGACAAGGCGCTCAAATGATTTCATGACCACAGAGGTCAGGGCAACGGGTCTGTAGTCATTTAGTCCTGTGAGCCTTGGTTTTTTGGGGACAGGGATGATAGTGGAGGATTTGAAGCAGGCTGGCACGTGGCAGGTCTCCAGTGAGGTGCTGAAGATGTCCATGAACACCGGAGACAGCTGATCAGCACAGTGCTTCAGGGATGATGGAGAGACAGAGTCAGGACCGGCTGCTTTGCGGGGGTTCTGCTTCTTAAAAAGCCTGTTGACATCTCTCTCCAGGATAGAGAGAGACGTTCCTTTGGTAGGGGAGGAGGGGGGTCCTGATGTGGCTAGTTGTTGAGGTGCCAGGGTCCCTGCTAAAGTGGGGGAGGAGAAGCTGGTGGTCTGGGGGTGGTGGCTGGACTCGCAGGGGTTGGTGTCAGGCCTGTCCCATTGTCTTTCAAAGCGGCAGTAGAACTCATTCAGATCGTTGGCCAGGCGGAAGTCGTTAATGGAGTGGGGGGGTTTAGGTTTGTAGTTAGTGATCTGTCTGAACCCTTTCCAGACAGAAGCAGAGTCGTGGGCTGAGAACTGGAGCTGAAGTTTCTCAGAGTACAGTTGTTTAGCTTCTCTCATGCCTTGCTAAACCTGTACTTGGACTCTTTAAACCTGTCCCTGTCCCCACTCCTGAAAGCTTCCTCCTTTTGCCTCCTGAGCTGACAGAGCTTAGCTGTGAACCAGGGTTTGTCATTGTTATAACTAACCCTGGTGTGTGATGGGATACAACAGTCCTCACAGAAGCTGATGTATGACGTCACAGCCTCTGTGAACTCATCCAGACTGTCGGAAGCAGTCCTGAACACCTCCCAGTCAGTGCAGTCCAAACATGCCCGCAGATCCTCTATGGCTTCACTGCTCCACTGCTTCGATGTCCTCACAACAGGTTTTTAACAGTTTTAGTTTCTGCCTGTATGTGGGAATCAGGTGGACCATGACATGGTCAGAGTGGCCCAGTGCAGCCTGGGGGACGGCGTGATAAGCACCACTGATTGTGGTGTAACAGTGGTCCAGAGTGTTCCCCTCTCTGGTCGGGCAATTAACAAACTGTCTGTATTTGGGCAGTTCGTGGCTGAGGTTACCTTTGTTAAAGTCACCAGGGAGAATAACTAAGGAGTCCGGGTTGGTCCGCTCCACACACAGTATCTGGTTGGCGAGTGCCCGCTGTGCCTCCTGCATGTTGGCCTGTGGTGGGATGTAAACACCGACCAGGATGAATGAGGTGAACTCACGGGGGGAGTAGAAGGGCCTGCAGTTTATGATGAAAGTCTCCAGGTCAGGAGAACAGTGCTGCAGGATCACTGTCACGTCTTTGCACCAGCCACTGTTAGCATAAAAACAGATTCCTCCACCTTTCGTTTTGCCGGACAGCTCTGTGTCGTGATCTGCTCTGAAGAGTTGGAAGCCGGCCAGCTCCAGCGCCAGAGTCTGGAATCAGACTCCTGCTTCTATCAGGCCCTCTACTGGCTTGATTTCTTCTATAGCATGCTGCCTTAATGGACACTGTCTTCTTTATGGCAATCCTGCTTTAAGCTTAATACGTATAGGATGTGCTAATTTAATTTTTTCCTACATCTGTCTTATGTTTTGACCAGTCTTCCTGTGGTACCTCTTCTAATAGAGCTTCGTGCTCTGGTGTTAGTGGCATCTGTGTAGGTGTTGTGCTGCTATTGTTGTGCTGCTATTGTTTCATCACATGCTCTTAGTGATATTCTAATGTATTGTTTATCTTTTGAAATATGTATATACTCTCTGTAGGTGTCCATTCTTGTTTTTGTAATGCTGACTTTATCATTGGGCCTAGATGATGAGACTCATATCCTCTAGCTATTAACAGTGTGACATTAGGGGAGGAGTTGCAAACTTGTGTGCTCATGCCATTTATTCATACACTGTTGAATCTTTTTCTTACGTTCTGGATATTTCATTATTATCAACTCCACTGGTGCTAACTGACCTCCTTTTGACATTTTAGCCCCCATGCATACTTGTTTTGCACTACTGGCTACTGATCCGGGTATTTCTGCGTCTGTCCTTTTTATTATTATCAGTACTGATATATGAACAACAGTGATTCCAGGCTTATATTTCTGTCCTCTAGTAGGATTAAATTCTAGCCTCTCTGCTCTGTTCTCTCCTGGAGTTTGAACAATATACTGAAACTTGCCCGTTTCCCACTTCACTCTTCTGGTAATGACAGACATACACAGTCTCAAGTCTATTGCTTCTCTATTTTGCCTTTGTATACCAAATCCTTCTGGTATTTCTAGAACTGGGCTCAGAGGAATAGTCACTACTGCCCCTGGATCATTTCACAATTACTCGTGCTAGTGGATTTACAGTCCTACCCGCTTCATATTAACTCTTTCCACTCTACTATGGAAACTTCTCCTGTACTCGTGTCAGATTAACAAAGTTTGTTAAATGCCAAAGCTTCTGATTTAACAACTGCTCATCTTGCCAGTGCTCAGAGCCTTCTTCACCTTTATAGGTTCATTCTAACCAAAAATGGCTCCCAATTACTCCCTGTGTCTCTATACCTCCCTCAGTCTCATAATGCTCTGGAGGAAATACCTCATCCTCACGGCTGCTCTCCTCATTCTTTCATATAAACTTGGTTAGTATATACAAACAACAAACTACACAACTCGCACAACTGTCTACACTTGGTTCTACTTCTCACACAATTAGTTTATTACTAGCAATATTTACATGCACTTATTTACAATCTGGCCAGTTGTCACTCTCCCTAAGTGACGCATGCATCAAATATTGGCCCAACTGCCCGTTCAGACTCTTCCTCCACTGAAGCACCCCAGCAATCAGCTGAAATGTGTCAGAGACAAAAGGCGGTATCCACAGTGCCACGCACGTTTTCAACATAGGTCGACCTGTTCAGACCTTCCCCTCTCTGATGCACCCCAGCAATCGGTTAATATGCATCAGAGATGAAATTGGTATCTGCGGTCACGGTGCACACTTTCCTTATATCTTATCTATATCTCTCTTATACCTTCCCTTCGCTGGAGCTCACTAGCACTCAGCTGAAGCACTACGGGGACTGGAAGCGGTGGCGGCAGATGCTTGGCGCACTTTTAACTCTCAGTACTCTGCCCATTCAGACCTCAGCCCCCACTGGGGTACCCCAGCACTCCAGAGACACTGAGTGGTATCCACAGAGACTGCTGCTGGCTGTATCATTTTTCTTCACTATTTACTTTAATATTAAATTCAAAATTAAAAGTTTGACAATGTCACTAACTTTAACTTGATATATCACTATTTGAACACATGTCCCTTCTATTCTATAAACAAGCACCTGTTTTGTTCTTATCTGTGTTATGTTCTCTACTCTACTGACTTCTACACTATGGTCTGTTCTGCACAGAGGCTTGTAATATTAACCTAATCAATGCCTAAAATGACAAGACAAGCAGCAAGCCAGCAAGCTATGCTCACATTTAGTAGCAATTGATCAATCTCACTCACTCTCTCCATACCATGGTGTAACATAGCACTTGTACTATTCTAGGCACACACTGAGCAGTTGCTTGCATTTGCTCTCTGTCCTAGCCAGTGAGCTAAATGTGTACAAAAGTTTCAGCATTTTGATTTGATGAATGTTTTATTACTTATATAATTTTTAGATTTTTAAAACCAGGTTCTTTAGAGAAGAGACTTGCAGGATTTGCAGATACTAAAAAGGCTTTTCTTACCTCTAATTTTGTGGCCACAGATGTTCTGAGATGCAGGCTGTTCCTCCAAGGACAAGGTCCTCAGGCGTTTCTGTCTCTCCTGGGGAGAGACTAAGTCTAAGACACTGTTCTTCCAACTCAGATGCACAACAGTTGAGGTATCTCCAATAAGCTCAAAAACTCACTGGAGACAGAGCAATAGAGTTTATTCTTAGCACAAGAAATAAACCCGAGTGTAGCTGGATATATAATGTCTAAACCTCATCCTTTATACCATTCTCTTGGGTGGAGGATCCACCCTATTTTCAAAACAACATCTCTTTCCCGTGGGAATAATGGTGTCTTCACCTGTCATCTGAGGCCTGCCAACTGCTTATAAGCCATTTTTACCAGGGTGTCCTCTTGACACAGCCACATGGTGTCCCTGTGTCCCAGCTCTCCACAGCCATGTACAGGTCTGTCCAAAAATGTTCAATTGAGTGGCCCAGCCAGACCCTGACTTGAACCCAAGCACATGAAAAACACCCCCACAGCATAATGCTTCCACCACTGAGCTTCTCTGGCTGAGCAGCCAGATCAAGGAAGAGTCCTGATTGTTCCAAACTTCCTCCATTTAAGAATTATGAAGGCCACTGTGCTCTTGAGAACCTTCAGTGCAAAAGAAACTTGTTGTAGCCTTCTGTGCTCTACAGGTAGTTTCTTTAACCAGGTGTAGATTTTGTAACAAAAACTATGATGAAATATGTTTGTCAATGTCTTTTTTTTTCCATGACTAAGATGAGATAATGACAAGATGGCACCAACGTCATTTTTAACTGTAACCCTATCAACGTGTAATATTGTTGACAAAAAAACACAAGAATAAAATGAAGTTTTAAAAGTAAAAACTTTACCAAATAAAAAAAGGAGGATACTAAATAACATAACATAATATAACATGTGAAAAAAGTGAATGGGTCTGAATACTTTATGACTGCAGGTGGTGCAACAGGAACATACTGACGAATGGCCATAACTCAGTGGTCATGAGTGAAAAATGTACACATTCTTTCACAAATCCATATTGTTTAGAGAATATAGCTATTATACAAAAATCTGTATGATTCTGTCTTACTATCTGTATTTTGATGCACAGGTGCACAGTCTCTGAGTGCTTTCAAGCTTAACAGTTTTTGTTTAAAGTGAGATTTAATTTTTTTCATGTCACCCTGAAGGCAGGTAATATATGGCTGGACAAATTAACAGCACGCATCCCCTATCTTGCAAACTTGCGAAGTAAGAGGAGCATGTCAGATCTCACCCTGCCAGCTCTGCCTGAGAAACTGTTTCTGCAGTCGTAAGTACTTTATATAGAGTTTATGAACATAATTTGCTTTGATGGCATAAACCCAAACTCAGCTCAGCTTTACTGGTTGTTCTGTCCTGTGCTTCTCTGTGTATGTAGAGTTTGTTAACATAATTTCAGACACAAAGTCCAAAGTTGGAATGATATTGATCATGCTTTTTTTTTTTTTTTTTTTTTTTTTAACCATAGTGACAGCTTGTTCCGATACCAGTTCAACAAAGATAAGATGGCCATCTCTCTTCCTCTTCCACTTGGAGGCAAAAAGTTGGAAGAACTGAACATCCCAACCACTTTGTCTATTCCCCACATAAATTTACCAGAAATAGGTCTATATGTCCCTGCCAAAAAGTATCCCCTACCATCTATCACTATACCACCTTCTTTGGATTTCAATATACCCCTTCTTGGTCTGGCTGAAGCATCCACCAAGATCAACAGTAACTTCTACCAATGGGAAGGTTCCATCTCTGGAGGCAACAGCACTTTTGATGTCCCCAGCTACATTGTGCAGTATAAGGCCATGGCTCAATCACCTCTCAACCTATTGTCATACAAGTTTGAAGGTAAACATCTTTTAAAAACTCTTAAAAGTTAACAAATAATGCTGTGGGGTTTTCTTATATTCACGTAGAGAAAAATGGCATGATGGTTAACATTTTGAAGTATTTATGCATATTTAGTTCCTGACAGCTGGTTCAGAGTGCATAGCTAGAGTTATAACAAGAGCTTTTAATAAGCAACAACTAACAAGTCAACATAAAGCCTGTGCTGTTATAGATACTGATAATGGTATCATTTCTTTTTGTCTATGTCAAGGAACTGGGATGATGTCTGGAAGAGCTGATGATAATCTCAAGTATCTTCTGAACAGTTCCTTCAGCCATAGCCTCATTGACACAAGCTTCAGTGCCTTAGAAACATTAAGGGTAACAAACAAACTGAATGCACAAGCCAATTATAAGATTGAAGCCTCTAGTCCAGTAGGCCTGCAGGCCTCTATCTATTACTCTGCTCAGTCAACTTCCACCCTAGATTCAGATGAAGTCTCAGGAGATGGCACCATGAATGGATTGCTTAAAATAGGTTCATTCTGCACCAATACCTCCTACACCAACAGCTTCAATCTACGTCCACTAGATCGAGAGGGAAGAGGAGAGTCCACCCTGCACTTCGACTCGCCATTCATCCAAGTTCAGAACATAATACATGGAGACTATGCTAACTCTGAATTGAACATTGTATCCAAAACCAATGCCCAGAGGGACATCCTAAAGCATGTAGCAGAGCTCAAGTATAAAGATGCACAACTGACCCTAAAATGGCATGCTATAGCCACAGGCACGGGTAAAGTACTCAACAACAAAGTTGAACTTGGTGTGTCCAGCCGTATAGCTAGCCTTGCAGTTGAGTCTCAGGCAGATGATGACACAAATAGGGTATACTCACTTGTCACAGGATCCCTGGATTCAAATGGGCTTAAGGTACACTCTGAGGGTTCCCTTACCTTTGACGCTGGTCGTGGATTGCACAAAGCTTCTGTTATGGTTGGTAGAAATGGTCTAACCACAAGTGGAGTCAACAGCATTCTGTGCAGCTCTGTAACAGTGGAGAATATCTTCAATGGCACCATTGACAACAATGGTGCATCTCTATCCTCCACGACCAAAGCAATGGCTGAAGAGAGCCGAGGAGAGCTGAATATCGAGGGTAAAGTCACAGCTGCAGAAGCCTCTTTGTATGGTGTTCTCAAGGGCCATGCATACGATGCAACCACAAGAAACAACATGAATATTGCATTGAACCGTAGGGCTATGACCTTTACTAGTAATACCATTGGAACACTGAAGCAGATGAAAACAGAGAATAGCCACACACTGACCCTCAGTCTGTGGACCCTAGCACTCCGCTCCAAAACTAACAACTTCATCTGTGAAGACATTTACTACAAACAAGATACCAATGTTGATATGAAGCCATTTGTTATGTCACTTGATATGGCAAATGACCTTAAGTTTTATGATGTCAGTTTGAGCAATGAAGGCCATATGAAGCTTGAGCCCATAAAGGTGGATCTGAGTGGAAGTATAAAGGGAGTTTATGGAGAAGAACACAACATCACACATACCTATAAACTCACCTATGATGATATGGCTGGTACAATGAAATACAGCATGTCTGGAGATGTTATGGGTGCCCAGCTAAGTTCCAAGTGTGAAGTTCAGTTTGCTGGACTTTCCTCTACATCAGACTGTGAAGCACATATGAAGTCTGAGCTTCTACATTTTGACAGCACCATTCGCACCATGGCACTGCCTTTCAGCTTCACTATTGATGCTCTTGTCAATAGTGATGGAGAAATTAATCTATACGGGAAACACAATGGACAATTGTACAGCAAGTTGTTAGTTAAAGCGGAGCCCTTAGCTCTTGCATACTCACATGATAACCGGGTATCAACCACACATATGCTTCCAAGTTGGGAGTCTTCCATTAATGTAGACAACAAATTTGATGGCCTCCTGGCACCAAGTGACCAATATCTGACCTGGAAATTAAAATCTACCCTGAACGAACATGCTTATAACCAAGACGTCCGTACTTACAATAATCCTGAGAAGATTGGATTTGAGTTTTCAGGAGCAATTTTAACAGACTTTTTCAGCAAACTAAGCAAAAACAAGAGATTAGTACCAGAAATACAAGAATACAGTATGGCTGGTTTCCTTAAGTATGATAAGAACAGTGACTGTCATATTATTGAGATTCCATTCATTAAGAGCCTTCCTTATGCTTTTGAGCAACTCAAGAGCACACTTGTAAAATCCTTTGAATCACTTCAACAGTTCATCAACAATTTAGAGATTAATCAGATAATCGCTAACTTTAGAGCCAAGTTAGACTGGATACCAATACAAGTGAGTAACTTCATGCAAGACATGGACTTGGAGAACAAAGTGAATCAAATAAAGGCAAAACTTGATTATTTGATTGGCGAGTTTGCTGTAACAATTGATGACTTGGAGCTTGTGATGAACAACTTGAGCAAGAACTTTGAAAATACAGTGATGGATATTGCCACCAAAATTAGAAACCTTATCCTTACAATCAAAGACTATCTTAAGGCAGGACACCTTACCATCAAGATAACAAATGTACTTTCAAAGATTGGAAATCAGCTTCAGGAATTTGATGAGAAATATGAAATAAAGCAATCACTTGTGAAAGCACTTCATGCCATCGAGGACATCATCAGACAGACTGATTTACAGAAGCTCACAAAAAGCAGTACCGCATGGTTGCAAGAGCTTGATTCTAAATATAAAATACTGGAAAAAATCAAACACAAACTGTCTGTAATAAAAAAGGCCATTGAGAACTTTGATGTTAAAATGTTTTTCCAAGATGTAAAGGATTACCTTCTCTCATTTAATTTGGCCATATATGTGGAGCAGTTATCATATAAAATCCCCTCTTCAGAGATAGCAAAAGTGATTGAATCCATGAATGATGTTATTGTCAACTGGATTGATGAATATGAAATCCCCAACAAACTCAATGCTGTGTTTTCCTACATTAGGGACCTATTTTTAAAATACAAGCTTGATGATAATCTTAAAGAATTAATGGATCAGATAGTGATTCTCATCAAGGAATTAAAAATTGAAGAAACCGTGCAGTCAGTGGCAGATGCTCTGAAATCTATCAACTTCGAATTTTTTTATGGCAAAATTATGCAATTTCTGCACGATGTGACAACCCAGCTCAGAGCAACTGACATTAAGAAAAGTATTGTTGACCTTAATGAACAAATTTCATCAACATTAAAGTCAATGAAGGAATTTGACTACAGTGCATTTGTTGATGAGACCAACAAGAAGATTGTTGAACTAACAAACTATATTAATGAGCAGATTAAAACATATGAAATAGTACAAAAAATTGAGGCTGTTAGAGATTTTTTTAGAGAGATCCAAAACTCCATCTTCACATATTTGGCTGAGCTCAAAAACACAAAGGTGGCAGATGCTCTGAAGAAACTGAAAAATGTGATTGAGACTACACTTTACAATGACATTAAGATGAAAGTGCAGGATATCCTTGACGACATGAGACAAAGAATCGTTGACATGGATATCAGAGACGAAATGTACATTCACCTCCAAAGAGCAAGTGAATCCTATAGGAATATGGTGGCCTACATTTCTGTGCAATTTAACCGACTGATAGAGACAATCAGAAAAGTTTCAAAGGACAACAAGATCATCACCCAGATGAAGCAAGCTGTTGATGATGTTCTAGGTGCATTTGAAAGACCAGAGATTGAAATTGGCACTTTTACTGTACCTTTCACTGATCTTGTTATTCCAGCATTTACAGTTAACTTGAACAAACTGCAGGAGATTAGCATCCCAGCTCAAATTTCAGTCCCTGAGTTCACCATTTTCAACTCCTACACAATTCCTGCCTTTACCATAGACTTTGATGAGATCAAAGCAAAGATAGTTGCAATCATAGACGACTACAGAGAATTTGAGATCAAAATACCTGACCTGCAGGAAATCTTTGGTGACCTTAAAGTTCTCTACCTATCTGAGCTACCAGATCTCTCCTTCCCAGAAATAACTCTTTCAGAAATAAAATTTCCAGCCATCAACATCCCCAAATTAAATCTGGAAGACTTTAGAATCACAATGCTTATAATTCCAGAGATCAAACTGCCTGAGGTTCCCAATGACACTTGTATCCCAGTTTTTGGTAAAGTCCATGGAGAATTTAGAGTTGACTTTCCACAGTACACTCTTGTAACTGCAGGGAAGATTGAGAACTCAACATCCACACCAAAAAACCCACAGTTTACAGCCACCATTACTTCTCATGCCAAATCACCCATTGAGCCCCTTGAATACACCTTTGAAGCCACTGCTCAGTTGGAAGCTCCCAGAATGAAGAGGCTGCTATTCACAGAAACAGTGAAAGCTGAACATATGGCCTTCTCCATTGATCATGAAGGATCCTTGACACTGACAGGCTCTTCTGCTGAGGCTTCTGCCAAGACTACAACCAAGGCCACAACCCAAATGTACACAGCAGACTTAGTCAACAATATGACACTTGCGCTGAAGAGTGGAATTTCTGCATCCATAGACACAGCCTACAAGCACAACTTGGACATCCCATCTATTGAAACTTCAAATCAGGCATCAGTGAATCAGAATATAGCAGCCACAATGGAATCTGGCAAAATTACTGTGACTGGTGAAACTACTGGTAATGGAAAGTGGTCCATTAAAGATTACTCTGATGGAGGTATGCACACAAGCAGTGTGGATTTCAACATCAATTTTAGCACTGCCAAGTTATTTTTTGTTGGAGAAACAGACTGTAAGGCTTTAAAATTGAAACAAACACTGACTGCTGAATCAGTGATCTTAAGCCATATCACCATTGAAGCAAGATGTGAAATTGAAGTTCCATCTGTCAAGAAGAGTGTTATGATTTTAAATGGTAAGACACACATGGGGGACTTGGAAATTGCACTGACAGCTTCTCATGATGCTGAATTCACTGGAAGTCTGATTGGATCCATGTCCAACTCATTGGAATTCATGGCACATCCATTTGAGGTTGTGCTTGATGTTAAAAATCAAGTAAACTCAAAGATTTTCCTCCCCCTGAAACTTACTGGTAAGGTGGATCTCCTAAATGATTATGGAGTCTTACTAAACTCTGAGAAGCAGTATGCATGTTGGTTTGCTTTGGCAAGATTCAACCAGTACAAGTACAATCACAACTTCACAGCAGCAAACAATGAAATGGACATCTTCTTTCACACATCAGCTAATGCAGAGGCTAATCTGGACTTTCTGACTGTTCCTCTCTCTTTTCCAAAGATAACTGTACCTTATCTTGAAATTAAAACCCCTGAGGTCAGACATCTGTCTCTGTGGGAGCAGGCTGGATTCAAAACCTTGCTTACCACTCCTCAACAGTCATTCGATATGAATCTGAAACTTCATTACTACAAAAATCCTGATATGCACAGTATTGAATTATACCTTGAACCAATCTACAATACAATCAGTGTTAATGCTGACATCATCCAGGCTCAATTTGAACAATATAGAGACAAAGTGGTGGCATTTCTAAAGAATTCATACAACCAAGCAAAGTCACAAAAACACAAAATTGACACTTCTAGTTTGCCTCCTCGGATTTTCACTGTCCCTGGATACAAAATACCAATACTGAATATTGATGTTTCTGCTTTCAGAGCTGAGATGCCAGCTTTTAACTACTTTGTTCCTAAAGAGGTCAGTACACCAAGTTTCAAAGTTCCCGCACTGGGCTTCTCCGTGCCATCCTATACCCTTGTGCTACCATCTTTGGAGTTTCCTGCCATCCATGTTCCAGAAACCTTAAGTGAGATAAAGCTGCCCACTTTAACACAACCAGCCATTCAAAACAACATTGTGATTCCAGCAATGGGTAACATAACTTGTGACTTCTCCTTCAAATCCACCATGATTACCTTAAGTGCTAATGCTGGCCTTTACAACCAGTCAGATATTGTTGCTCGGTTTGGTGCTTCTTCAACATCTGTGTTTGACATTTTAAATGGAAAATTTGATGGTACAACTAGTATGACAAGGAAGAAAGGAATAAAACTGGCTACCACTTTATCCATGGAACATAACAATGTGGAAGTAAACCATGAATCCGCTGTTAGTCTCATCAAAAGGAGCATGGAAACTTCTGTAGCTAACACTGCAAAAATAATTCTACCCTTCCTCAATCTTGAATTGAATCAGGAACTCATTGGAAATATCAAGACCAAGCTAAAGGTTGTTTCCAAGAAAAAAATAAAATACATGTTTAACATTCCTCTCTTTGAGTCTGTAGGCAAAGGAGGCCTTGATATGAACTGGGCACTGGAAGCACTTAACTATGTGTCACTGGAGACCTCTACCCAAGGGAAGTCAGATATAATGATAATGAGAGGTTTTAATTTTTCTGGAGATCTAGAGAATGAGGCCAGTTTCTACCTTAATGCCAATCACCTGCGTTCAACTGTCAGGACTTTCTTAAACTCAAACATTAACAAACAAGAGAAACAAAAACGAAGCTCAAACAATGACATCCTTCAGTTTGACCTGAATAAGGACTTGGCTCTTGAGGTTTCCTTGCGCCGTGTCTTTGCAACAGTTCATTATATGAGCAATAACAATATTGATTTAGCATCTTTCAACACAAATGGAAGGCATATTGTAAAAGGACAACTAGATTTTGTTCCTTTAACAAACTTTAAGACTACATTGAACATTGATGCAAGTCAGCCAAGTAGTTTAGGTCATGCTGGACTCATTCAGAGCATCAACCTTGCCATCAGCTCAGAGAAGCAATCCCTCGCATGGAGTTATAAGGAACAACTGGCATCTCTCATCCATGCTTGTGATTTATTCATGTCCAATGATGAATCTCAGGTACGCATGGATTTGACTGGATCAGTGGAAGGCCATCTAGCCTTCTTAAAGGCAGTTAGGCTTCCTATGTATCAGAAGACCCTGTGGGATGTGTTCAAGTTTGATCAGGTTACAAACATGGACAACTTACAATTCCTTAACATGTCTTGCAGTATTGCATACACAAAGACTATGGATGGCCAGGAGTATGCAATACCATCTAAACTATTTGAAAATGGAATCACCTTTAGCATCCCTGAGATTACCATTGCTGTGCCTTCTTGGGTAAAAGAAATTCCACATTCCATAAGGAACATGGACATGCGATTTGAAAATGCTGATGTCCCTGATCATATCACTCTTCCCCCTGTAATCTCAATTCCAGCCTTTTATTTGCCATTTACCAACTTGCATGTGGAATCCTTTACAATTGATCCAAAGAACCTTAACATCCCTAAAGTGATCACCACCACGGCCTTTGACATCATGCTGCCTGGTTTGCCGATAATGTCAGTACCCAGTTGCGATATCAATATAGGGTATGCACAGGGGAAAATGTCATTCCATTCATTCAAGATACCACAGTATGAAATCACTGTCTCATCTTTCACACTGCCAAAAACTTTTGCCATTGGAGAGTATACCATCAGTCTTAATGAAATCACAAGCCAGATTGCAAACTTTGAACTTCCAACCATCATCATTCCAGAGCAGAAAATTGAGATCCCAGAAATGGCCCTACATCTGCCTTCAAGTGTGTTTATCCCAGTTTTTGGTGCTCTCAGTGCCAATCTTAAGGTTTTCTCCCCTATTTATAATGTATCAACAATTGCCAACATGGAGAAAAAGGGCTCGAGCCTTGTAACTTCCCTGAATTCCATCAGTACTTCTACCATGATCTTCTTGGAATATGACCTCTCTGGTAAGATTGGCACACACTTTACTTGAGGAAGATTTTGTGTGAATTACTAAATCTAAGACATTGTAATACATGTAATTTTATTTTGCTTACGTGCCTTCAGGCAGTGCAACCCTTGGATTTGATAATGGAGTAATCAATCTAAATGGGAAATGGAACTTGATACATAGTGATGTAAATGTCAACTTGCAACATGGTTTGGCACAAAACCTGAGGTAAGTGTATACAGTATATTCTTTGATGAGACTGAAAATCTAGATTTACTTGCTTTATTTAATCTCTGTGGAAACCAATATCCAACAATAATAAAGGCAGAAAAATGGGAGAAAAAGGAGAAAGAAAAGGTGAAAAGCGCATCATAAGTGCAGTGTGATCACACCAGCAGCGACACCTGTAAACATGACGTTCTAACCCATGATTACTCAGTAGTATTTACTGCATTATAACCTGAGTGCTCAATACTCATGGGTCAGACCACACACATCCACACACCTCGCCTTTCATTTGATGTCAACTACAAACCTGTAAAAGTTTGTGACTGTAGCTTATGTTACCTGGTTGCAACTCTATTGCGGTGACAAAATTTGTCCTCAGACATACAAACACCTGGCAAAGTACTGAAAACCACCTCTGTGGTACAAATTATTGGCCAAGTATGTGGGGAGAAGAGAGCTTTCAGAGAAACTCTGAGGAAGACATGGTCAAGCATCCTTATCTTAGGTAGGAGGTGTAGTCGGTGCTATTAGTTGTTATGTTGCTGCACCTTGGTTGAAGGGATACATTTTGACTTACTGTAATATAAATACAGTTGCTTTTTTTCTTTAGGATGAAACGCCAAACCCCTCTGTGAGTTTATTTTTTCTGTGTATTTTAAAGAGTTCACATTTATGGATTGACCAAATGCACACTAGAGACTAATGCCTATTTCTCTGTTTTGCAGGGAGTCTCCTTACTCTCTCACTGCTGACATCACCAGCCAAACATTTACTGATGTGAGCTTCCGCTTTGCTTCCCGCAAAGATGGCATCACTGCAACTATGTCTTCTCCATCAAGTGGTTTCCTTGGCTTGCATTTTCAGCAAAGGTCTCCATCACAGCTGTATGGAAAACTGTTCAGTCGCCACCCGGTAACTTTTTATGTTCTTTAATTTACATATTGTTGTCAACAGCAAACTATTTTTAAATCTACAGATGGCTTAATGTTATATGTAGTGCAACTTGACACTGTTTTATCTAATATTCTTCAATTTCCTCCCTTAACTTCAGTCTACTCCTGACAAGGATACTGATGTTTTTACTGCTAAAGCCACGCTGAGAAACTCTGAGAAGTTAATCTTACAGACATCATGGAATTGGGACTTTCTCCATGATATTATTGAAGGGACCAAGGACAGGATTCCTACTATGACTAATGCTGTTCTCAAGTTCCTGAACAAGTATCACACCACCCACTTTGGCTTTGACCTCAACCGTGGCAGCATGAAGTTGAAAAACACAGTTTCCAATATCATAGAGAGAGTACATCATGGGATCCTTATGTGTTTTAACACAATACAGAGTTCAGTCAAACACCTCGGAGATCAAGGAAGAAACATGTACAGGAAAGCTTCTGACAGCTTGATGTCCATGAGTGTGGAGGATGTCATAGACAGGTCGGCTCACGAGGCTAGACAAGTCTTGAAACGCAGTGAAGACAAAATTTATGTCTTTATAGATGCAGTCACAAGGTTCTTGAGTGACATGAAGTTTAAAGTGCCTGGATCTGAAGAGAGGCTCTCAAGCTTAGAGATATTCCAGCAAGCTCGTTTGTCTGTATCAAGAACCATTGACAGGGCAATTCAAAGGTTAACTAGCCTCATGGATAACATTTCTAGATTAATCAGGAGCATTGAGTTCACCATACCTGGAACTTATGTTGCTGTTAATGGAAATGAGATCATGGATAAACTGAAGTTTTCTACAAGGTCTATATATGATCAGTTAATTCAGTCACTGCGCAGGGGGTTTGGTTTGCTTCAAAAGGCAGTTAATAACGTCTTCCAGGTAATTGCTGAAAAGGGTGAGAATTTCATCATCTACCTAAAAGATGAAAATGTTGAAATTACTTCTGAAGTTGATGTCATCTATGCAGAGTTTCTGCAATCTACAAAAGAACACATTGAGGAGGCAAAGAGACATATGGTTGACTATAATAACCTTACCAAACTGAGGCTTCAAGAGGCTTATAATGCTTTAAATATGGAGTGTATAAATAACAATACAAAGGAGTTTATCAGTATTTTGCAATCACATCTCTATGGGGGACTTAATGAAGGTGTAGACCTAATGAGAAGGACATCGCAGAGCACAGCACCATATATTACAGTTAGCAGTAAAAAGACTGACATTGAAATCCCTCTACCCTTCCTTTGGAAGTCTTTCAACGAATGGCCAGTGCTATCCAGACAGTGAATCGTGCATCTTTTGATAATGTAGTTTTATTATGGCTGACCAGATTTGTATAATATCTGAGAAAAAATTAACACTTTGTTTGAGGCCAATAAAAATGCATTAAAAGTGTTTTAACTCACATGAAACAAATACTAGTTATTCTCTCAAATTTATGGAATTATGACCTACCAGTATTTAGCATGTACTGAAAGTTAAAGTTTGATGATGGTGTTCAATTAAACAATAATGAACAACATTTTTTTCTTTGTCATACTGCAGGGGTCGGTAAATAAGTTTGGCCATTTTTTTTCAAATCCATTAGATGGTGGGCCAGAAATATAATCAAAGGCTAATTTAAGAAATTGATCGATAAAAATGCAACTGGACTTAACTTTGTTACTGTTCACATGTGTGGGGCTGTGGCCCACAGTCACATTAAAGATGTATGATCTAGCAAAACGATCATATGACAATCTTTTTGGTAGAATCACAATGCACAATTTAATCATGATCTGTATTACGCTCTTATTTTATTGTGACAGTCCTGACCAGAAGCTGTGATTTGTGTCTTTCCGCCGCATTGACACTTTTTCAAACATTTATCTGCTTGCCACAACTCTTCACCTAAAAAGCTGTCTTCTGTTTACCTTTTGAAATTAAACAATGCCATTTGCGGAACTGTAATTTTTTTCATATCACACATTGTATGTCAGCTTTTTCAGTTAATCAAGCAAGCAACAGAACATAGGGACTTTCCTGTCACAACATTTCAGAACAAAAGCTCACAATAGTTTGAAATAAAGCATTGCTGCAAAAAATTACTTTTATCTTGTAGGCTAAAGAGAAGGATAAATGGTTCATAATACATCTCAGCTTCCATAGCGTTTGACATATTATAAGTGCCTTGTGCAGCCTGGCGTCAGTAAACCGGGAATTACTGTAAAATATTGGGTGATTATGGAGTCAGTTAGAAGCAGAATAAAGAGGGTTGGTCAGTGCTTGTATGGGAATTGCAATGGCATAGTCCACATATAGGGTAAGACCGAAGGGTTGTCGTTCCTGTATAGGCTACCATTAATATTGACAGCATTAATATCCCTTATTGTATTGTGAAGTCAAGTACTTACAGTGTAATGAACCTAATGTATTTGTAATTTCCACAGTCTCACCTTTCAATAAGCCAAGAGGAGTGGTCGCTACTGCAACAGTTGTTCACCAAAAGTGAACAGTAGATGTGGCGACCGCTGGAAATGTCACTGCAGTTAATCCATAATTACCTTCCCACTGCCTGTAAAGTATAGTGTGAACATACAGGTAATTTCCTTATGACAGAGGATGACATGGCAGTATTAAGATAAGTTTCAAACAGAGTTGTTACTGAGTAGTCCCTCATCATGTTATCACAATAAGTCCATTAACAACAAATCAGAGACAGCAGGTTCCAAACAAGCATTTTAATCATAATAGCCAGGCCACATACTAACACTGCTGATGATGGTGAAGATACTCCAGTGATGAAAAAGACAAAAGTGACCATGACAGTGAGGATGACATGACAGACAATGGTGATGTAGAGGAGCAGCATGACTTTGGATTGGATGTTGTAAACTGATTTCTGGTAATTTCTTACAATCTTGTGGTCATACTTGGTGTCAGTGTCAACTATGACCAAATATTATTTAGATCATATATAAGCCCACAAGGGTTGAATACAATGAATTCAAGTGTTCTGGCAACAGGTACATTATTGCACCAATTGTGGCACTGCCTAGCAGTAAAACAATATTGGGTTAATTTGAGATTTTTTAAATTAATTTTTTTTTTTGTGAAAATATCACAATACATCCCACAGTATGTTTACCGGACAGTAAAGTAGCGGGAATCAATTCTCCATTGATACAACCACTGATTGGACTAGCATCCCTAGTATATTTGTACGTGTGTTGAAACATACTAACAATGTATTTTTTGCTATGTCTCCAAAGTAAAATAGAAGGTAAAACAGAAACAGAAATGCAATGAAAGTGTATTTAAAGTAAATTTTTCCAAAGCATATTCATTGGATAAAGCAACTTAATTTGTAATTTAGTGCATTTGTTAATTGTCATCTTTTAAATATATTTTTAATTACATAAACATATACTTTTCAAAAAGTATTAATTTCATGTTCTCATGGAATTTCAAAAGTTTAACTAATGTAATTGTATATGTGAAAAGGAAAGTGAAATAAAAATACCATATAATAAAAAAGTGCGTATGGCAACATAAAAGAACATTAATATTCACACTCACCCCATACCAACATGAGAAGTGCTACAGTAGGTTTCTGGTTTCTCTTTTTATCCTTGGAGACACTGAATACAACACTCTATTTAGGGTTTTAATAGAATGCATTACCGGTACTACTTTGTTAGAGTTTGGTATCATTTCTGTAGCGAGTTCTTCATGAGTGTCACCACTTTAAATCAGCTGTCATGTCACATTGGTGTTTTTTTTTTTTTCATCCAATTCCAAACCATATGACATCATTAAATAATATAAATTATTATATATTATATGATTATATATTATATAATATGTGATGTACAGTATTTCCAGGACTATTTTAAATTCAGCTCCATGATTTCTGCTAATACAAAAACCCATCTTGGCCACTGAACATTGCTGGGAGGTCTGGGTGCTGCGGATCATCATGGTCACCTGTATGTGAAACGATTGTAGAACTCATGTCCTCAAGTCTCCACGTATCCACTCTACCACCATTTTGGCGACTTCTCTTCCTGCATCCAGGACGAAGGCGTGCCGGAACCCATTCTCACACAGTCTGATGTCCCCACGTGGAAAGTCCTGCTTCATGTCAAGATAATACTGTACAGGGCACCAGTGGTCCATAGATCCATAATAAAATAAAAGCTGAAAAAAGACATTAATATAGATTAATATAGAGCTGTCCTAACAAACATTCGCTGGAATTCACTTCAAAATAACAGCTGAAAAGAAGGTTACATGAGTGAACCATTAACTGATTATTCAAGCTCAATATTTTA
This sequence comes from Trachinotus anak, assembly GCF_046630095.1. Taxonomy (NCBI): domain Eukaryota; kingdom Metazoa; phylum Chordata; class Actinopteri; order Carangiformes; family Carangidae; genus Trachinotus; species Trachinotus anak. The sequence continues at coordinate 5,396,950 of NW_027273884.1, forward strand.
TATTGACTGCTAGCTATTTAGCATATAGAATCATATACAGTAGGTATGTCTTTTCTTACCTTTTCCAGATTTTTCTTGATGGTTATGTTGTCCCTTTCCAGAACTTTCTTCATTTCCTGACCACCCATGTACATAGCATTAGCTATAAAGAGAGACAACTGCATTTGTTTTTTCATGTTTTCAAGTTATCCAACTGTGTGAAGCAATCATTTGCATATAAAAAATTGAAGTAAAACAAAAATGGATTAGAAGGCATACATGGCCAAAAGTGTTGGTACCATTAGACATCATTGAAATAATGCTCTGTTCTTCCTGAAAAGTGTTGAAATCAAAAGCTCTTTTGTCATGCATACCTATATGCTTTTGTGCTGCCATATAATGAAACAAAGAAGCTGTGAAAAGGGCTGAATTCTTGTTTGAATTCTTTCATTCTGCCTTTTTAAATGGTGACTCACTGTGCGCACCACGCTGAACATGGACAAGAGAGACAGAAGAGGAAAGCTGTCCAAGAAACTAAATCATTTCCAAGCATGGTCAAGGCAAAACCTACAGGAACATCTCCGAGCAGCTTGATGTTCCTGTGACCACAGTTGCTAATATTAACAAGTTAACAGTCCCTGCTACTGCTCACTGGATGTGGGCGTAGAAAGAAATTTGACCCTAGATTGAACAGGATAGTTTGAATGATGTAAAAAGGAGCAATGAAAACTTCAAAACGGGATACAAGCTGACCTCCAAGATCAAGGCACAACAGTGTCCACTCACACCATGTGCATGTGACGTTCTAAATGAAAGCAGCCTCCATGGAAAGAGACCCGGGAAGTTTACTAAAATCCCTGTTGGCAAACCACAATGCTTCTCGAAGAATGTCATTTGGACAGATGAAACAGAATTAGAGCTTTTTGCTAGGTCACAACAGTTCTGTGTTCATAGAAGAAAAAAAAAAAGCTATCAAAGAAAAGAGCACAACCCCCGCTGTGAAAGATGGAGGAGGCTCAGTGATGTTATGATGTTGCTTTGCTGCGTTTGGCACAGGCTGCCTTGAATCTGTGCAGGGTACAATGAAATCACAGGGCATTCTGGAGTGAAGCATACGGCCCAGTGTCAGTGAGCTCTATCTCAGTTGCAGGTCACGGCTCCTCCAACAGGATAATGACCCAAAACCTACATATAAAAGCAGCCAAGCATGGATTAGAAAATAAGATTCCACTGTTTTAATGTGGTCTGCTATGAGACCTGATCTAAACCCAACTGAATTTACTGTATATGGAATGAGCTGAAACTTGCAGTTGAGACTTCTACATTGAGAAATGTAGAAGTCTCATTACAGGCTACAAAAAGTGCTTGATTGCAGTGATTGCCTCAACAGGGTGTTACAAAATACTCTATTAGGTCAAGGTTCTCAATATTTTTGTCCATAAAAATTATCTGTTTATTTGTCAAGAGAATTATGCAAGAAGTATTGAACTGATTTGCACCAAACTTGGATCCTGGAATTGTTTTTTATCTCTTCCACACCATGTTTTACATCTAAGAACGGTCAAGCAGAACTTAGAGCTGCAACTGTAACACTACAACTGCATTATTAGTTTGTGGTGAAAAAACTAAAATAGTTGAAAAAAAAAAGTAAGGAGAAGGGAAAAGTGGATGAAATTACTGACTAAAGCTATATAAACTCAATGACAGCCCGACAGCTCACAATCACTGAATGTTGCCTTGGTGTGTCGGACAAAGGAAGATCATGAAATCCAAGACAACAGAGCAATGGCTCCAAAATGAATAGAATTGATTCAACACCTACATAATGCATTCTCAACAAAAAATTAAGCATATTAAAATCAAATGAATGAAGGTGAGCAACAAGCTTTACCAACCTGCACAGTCTCCAGTTAGCAGACCCACGGTAGGCTGAATGACAGTGAGGTCCAGAGAGGGAATGCCACCAAACACCAGTTTGATCAGGCTGCTTTGGAGTCTGTCAGGCAGCAGAGAGAGCAGGAAGAGAGGCAGGTAGGCCACATAACGCATGTGACAGAGCACAGGGGTCATGACTTTTCCCTGAGGGGTCTGAGCCATGCGCTCAATGGTAGGAAACAGCATGACAGCCTTCAGAATCTGTATCAAATAAAACCGACAAATTACAGGCTGTAAACAAGTCACTAAGATCAGAACTTCTAAATTATGGGAACCTCCTGAATAGCACGGGGGAGTGGGGGGAGGTTCAGGTGATTTAATCTGCTTCCTGAAGACAAGAGAGCTGAGTTTTTATCACCATCCTCTTACAGACTTGTCAGTTTGAGACACTTCTTAAGAAGCCATCACTAACTTCTCTGTTATGTGTCGCCCTCCCATCTGACATGTCAGTGGACAGTCAGCTGATTTTGAGTAATGTAACAAAATTGTCAGAAAACGTCAATATTGCAAATTTCAACTCTCATAAATCGTGATGTACAGTGATTTACCTTGAGTTCAGGGTCTCTCTTAATCATCTCTAGAATGATATAGCAGCCGATGGAGTGCCCAACCAGGATCAGGCTGGTTTCTCTGGGAACGTGTTTCCTGAGGAAAGCTAACTTGTGTTCAATCTGCCCGTTCAGACCAAACACATCCGCCTCTGCTGCAGAGAATGCATCTGTTTAAAAGAAATTTAAAAAAAAATATGTGTTGAATGCAGTAAGCTTAGTTTTCCTAAAATCATTAATTGTTTGTTTCTAAGTCCACAAATTTGGCTGCAATGCTGTAGTTCAGCGAGATACACACCCATCTACATAACATGTGCGATTATCCTGGAGATCCAGAACCGTTTTGGTACATCACATACAGCCAGTACACTTTGCACTTCCATACTAACTAATGGAAACGTAAGGGGCTTCAAGTACAGCAACTTCAGCTGTCAGGTACATTAAATCAGATACTGTTTGTCATATTTAATTACCTTGAGCTACCCCTTAATACCTCCCCCCACCCACTCCTTCCCCATTAAATAGTTCTCCATCTTAAATCAGTGTGGAAACTCTATAATGTAAAGAACTTGAGAATAATCAGTACCTTCTACCATGTCCATGGAGTCTGGAGGTACACAGTGGCCAGCATGGCTTACAGCCCACACTGGGTGGTGGTGGCCCAACATACTGTGAAGTGTTTGCATGAAGGTTCTGTAGAAGCCCACTACACCAGGATTACCTGAACACAAGAGGAAAACATACAGCAAACATTGGGTTCCATGTTTCTACTGTTTCCACACTTCATTTCTTATCATACAATTAGTTATTATGAGCAAAGCTTGTTACACTGTGAGAGATGTAAACAATTTCTCAAGAGTTTTTTTTACTTCCACGACAGTTTTGTCCAAAGATAAATAAAGATACAGTATGGGAACAAGTGAACGACACTTTACCTGATGGTTACTTAAAAAGTGGCAGAACCCAGGGAGCTCACTTCAGTGCAATGAAGGATTATTATAGATTATAAATTTGTTTTAATCATTGGTTAACAGTTTCAGCGTAACAGCAAATATACATGGCTTGGTTAAATCAGCTCAGTTTAATAGTACTGAAATGTAAAAGTTCATTATCAATGTAAAATGATAACAAGTGTATGCCATTAACACTCTCTGGATCTCTTTTGACAGTAACTCCCATTTTTAGGACAGCATACACAAACCTGTTTCATCTGCACGGTGGACGGTGGGAGAGGCTCACAAAACTATGATTGGTTCTTGCTATCCACTGAGTAAAAAGCTTAGCCACAGCCACATTCTCCCAGCTGATGAACTATACACACAATCATTAGCACAGACAATTTGTCCAACTCACCTGGAATGATAAGAAAAAGAATTTTGTGCCCAGAATGTAACTGACAGGAGCCAAATTTAAGGACCTCAGTGGTGGCTCCACAACAGTAGATAAAGTCTGTCTGTGGTTCATCCCTGCTGCCTGTGACCTTGTTTTCCATCTCATGAGCTTTGAAGCAAAAAGAGGGAAACATCAGAAAACCAATTATAATCATTTAACTTAAAAAGTCATATTTCAATGTACTTTTCAGAAGCTTCAACCCATTTAATCAAGGGGCAGTTACATTTATTCAGATCATAAGGAGATGCTAGTCTGTCTTACTACAATGACATTATTTATTAAAGCTGGCTCTACAGTTTGTCAGCAGGGTCCAAAGGTGATGCATTTCATCTGTGCCAAAGGTTAAAAAGAGAGTCGTGCATGTGGTGCATTCAGGAGCTACTTTCTACACTAAATTCAAATACTTTCAATAGTGTCCAACCATAAACCCTACACAACATTTAACTGAAAGAAAGAACACAGTGAGAAGGCCAACAAATCAGTTAAATTAAATTCTAATTTAATGGATACCCTTTTTCAATTCAAAAAATTCAAATTCAAACCTCTATGGCATATTTCAATTATCAAACATGTACCAGATACAGATACCATTATAGCCAAAAAGAATTGTTGTTTAATATGATATACAGCGCGTTATTTCACGTCTTCAGGTCCTCTCCTGTCTGGAATATGCAGCCGGATTAAACTGACTGATTTTAAACTCACAATAACTTAAATGAGTTAAAATTACAATATACGTTGTGACATTAGCTTAAATCCTAGTAGCTGGTTTTCTGGTCTTTATCAGGCAAGAATAATGTGAACCGAATTGTATTTTACCTCTTAATAAATAAGATAAATAAAAAAGATGAAAATGATACCCTGCTCGCTGATTGGAGTTCCCTGTTTCATCGGCGCACGGACTTCCTGTTGTGAACACTGCTGGATTCTGATTGGTCAGCTCCGACCTTTCTTCCTTTTGTTGAAGGGTGGTTACTATCCAACACTCACCTGCTTTACTGCCCCCTATAAGTCTGGAGTGCACATCGATAAAAGCAAAGTGAAGGAAAGGGGACAATTATAGAGTAACTGACGTAAGCAGAGACCTGCGCGCAGGACATAGTGACTTAAGATACTTCCCCTTTGCATAACCTAAGTTACCATAATAAACCAAATAATACTATCTGTGTAAAATCAAGGATATGCTTCTTTTATATTGTTTGGAGCCTCAAAATGTTTAATGATGAATGAATAAATAATTATGAAATTAATACTCACTTGATGAAATTGTGAAAAATATATAAATGAATCAAATGTTCAGGAGTTATTCTACAATTTTTGATCTCATAATGCTAAAGTTTTAGGTTTTCATTTCCGAATGTCCTCATCATGGCATTGTTTCCCAGTTACACAGACAGCTTTTATTTAAAATTTCTCTCATGACATTCTCTCATGACATATAACATTAGTGTTTATATAACTGGAATGGAAACCAATGCTATTTTTCTATGTTTTAAAATATATTTTTTAAAATATTTTATGGCTCAACAGGTCACTCACTCTTTTAATGGAGCATAGTGGGGCAATTTTGACAGCTGTCATTCCTGATATTTTTAGTAGAAATAAGTCAAAAGTAATGCTGTAGAAATATAGTGCAGATTTATTACAAAATACACACCTTCATTCTCTCCCTCTCTCCCTCTCTCCCTCTCTCTCTCTCTCTCTCTCACACACACACACACACACAACCACAGCACACACAGAAATGAATTAAAGAAATATATAAAATAAATATATTAAATATACTAAATACAAAAAAATTTAAATAAAATAAATAAAGCTAGAAAATGCTCATCTACTGGTAAAAAAAAACATCCTAAAAAAACAAAATCAAGATACTTTGCAAGGCTCACACAGAGCATTTGTCAGTATATACAGTCCGTTATTTCTGTTTCTGTTTCTATTTTTCTGAATTACCAGACCCGTTATATGGGATGGCAAATAAATAATTACAGCAGTGAACTGGTAGAACAAGACTAAAATGTAACAAGAGGTTTTTGTTCTTTTATTTACTATCTACACATAAGTCAACTTACTTACTCAAACAGGGAGGCCCTGTAGGCCAGAGAAGCAGCTGCAGCAGAAGCTGACGTCTCATCTCGCTGTGCTGTAAGGCGAAGCGGTTCAGGAAATCCTTTGTTCCACTACCATCAGACTGCTATCTATCTATCTATCTATCTATCACATCTTAATTGCACTAAGAAAATATCTTAATTTATCACGAATCATGATGTAAAATAACTCATATTTGCACTCAAACAATCAACTGTTGCCAAGAGAGAGCCTGGGGTTCTGCTGGAGGTAGGCAAAGATCCACGTTGGTACATGCAGGCCCTACAATGCAAAGTCCCACGGTGTATTTGTGCCATAAAATGCTGGAATGCTCTGTTTAAGTTTAGATTTATTCTCTGGTCATGTGACAAGAAATAAAAATCCTTCTCTTTTAAAAAAAGAACAAAAATGACTGTCTAGCTGTAAAGATTTGTTGTTAGAGGAAAATGTTGAAAGTGTTATCTTAGACACTACTCGATGCATGACTGCAGAAAAGTTTTAAATCTTTAACCAAACAGTGATGAAGATGATATTTGGCCTCTACTCCTTCATTAAGAGCATGAAGGTGTTGGGTGGCTTCTTCATGTATGGTCATAAACTGAATGTGTACACTTTTTGCATTCATAGTTTTATAATGAAAGTGTTACTTACACTATTCCAACAGGAGTCGGGTTTGCTTTCATCCCTTGAAGGAGTCTCACCTTTGGCACATTGTCATACTGGAGACACAAACACAAAACAGGTGATTCCGCAAGTTACATCATTAGCTGTGTCATCTGTCCAACAGGTGTCAGAGTTTCCCCTCTCTTTAAGTTATAGAGACACCCTGAATGAGCTGTGAAGGCACTTCAGGAGTAAACACACATATGGAGAGTCTGTGACACACAGGTAAATAACTATAATACAGCTGTGTGTGGAGGTTTCTGCAGAGGATCACAGAAATTGGGAGTATGTGATATGAAGATCAGACCACAGTAGAGAACTCTTGACAAGAACCTTATTAATGCATTTGTGCAGCATTTAAAAAAAATCTTTACCTCTCATAAAAATGAGCTATTGATATAGTTAAATCCACTGTGAACTGTAGGTTTTTGACTTCTGTTTCTTAAAACTGGTTCGGGAACTCAAACCTACAGTACAAACAATCCCTAACTATTCCAAACATCAGTGGTGGATGTTATCACTGAATAACAGATCAACTTTCTGTTAAAGGACTGCTGTCAGAATGTCAGTATCAGAGTGTGAAACCTGTTTCATATCTAGTCACATCACTAAAAGAAAATCTTGTTGATTTTGCTGCTTTGCTGATCTAATTAACCTGCAATTCATTCTAACTCTAACAAGTATTGAGCTTTGCCTGACACTGGAAACTCTGACGCAGATAGTCTTGTTAAATATAGTTCAAATTAAATAGCTATAAAATGTATCATTTTTCTACTGGAGTTTTGAACTGAAAGAGCGCAAACGCCAGCTGCACACAGCACACACTCAAAATATAATCTTTCCTATGTGTAAACACACTATCTCTACTGTAAACCAACACAGAACATTACTTTCAAACACAACACTGGATTTAAGATTTAGTACTGACCGACAAAAATCAAAATGAGCAACACAGGAACATATAATTAATACAATAATATAAAAGTATGTTAGTGTGAATGAGGAGACTATATTACCAATAGATATGACTAAACTGGTACATATTTAGCCACTACATTGGGTAAGCATAAATTATTACTTTTGAATGATGATTAACTGGCAGTACTGTTGCATAACTCAATACATTCAGTAACACTTGGGATAACAAAGTGGGCTTAGATTAAAATGGCCTAAAGATTCAATCATTAATAAGTATCTTTTTTTATACAGGTATTGGTGAAATTCTTATGCATTTATCTCTAACCTATTCTTAGTATCTTACCTGTCCCTGGCTGTTAACACCTGCCTGGCTGTACAGGTGACCTGCCTGCACGACATTTGGGAGGATGCACCCACCATATCCTCTTTGCACTGGCTGAGGGTGGGTGGCAGACATGAGCTAAGCAGGGACAGTGGATGGAGGCGGAGGTGTGATGTGGACGTGGACGTGGAGGCAGAGTTGCAGTGTTGTGTGGTAGTGTGATCTACCACTGTCTGGACAGTGTCAACCACATCCCCCTATAATGTAGTCAAACGTTGCACTGAGATCCATCCTCTTCACAGACGTTTGTGGCTCTGTCCCTGTAGCTTGTCCTCACTTGAACTCTGAGACTTTCTTACTGAGCTCCCGTGACATTGGCAGGAAGCTGGTTTTGAGACACTTTCACTGGGAATAGCATCAGGGATAAAAGCACCAAGCGACAGCCGGACAGCTATAGTTACAACTTACTTTGCAGGTAAAGATTCTATGTAGCTCATTTAACCTAGCAATATATTGGTACTTCTACCCCAGTAAAGGATCTGAATAACTGTAACTGTATTAACCATCTGCTAATAAGCAGAGTTTGCATGAAGTCATCAATGAATTTTATGATAATTCATGTACAATCAACAAGACTCACCCATCTTTACAAACAGAGAGCGAGAGGGGGAATAAAAAATGTAACATCAAGTACCAAACCCACAATTGTACACGTTTTGGTCTTGTCATGGTAGCAAGGTGATACGACACAAAGTGCTGTCTCATTCCTCTTTATACCACTTTGAGCCCTTGCAGCCCCTCGCACTCATCACTCATCAGGTGAGGTCAGTCATGTTCGTGAGGGTTCAGGGTTTAGGCCTTAGAGCAACACTGGGATTGGGCCTCAGTGTTGGAGGGCTTTATAATTCACTCCCACTTAAACAAGTTATAAATACCAGCATTGCTACTACCTGCCAGAAACGCTGTCAAAAATCTGACTTTTAACCAGTTTTATGTTTATTTTACACTTTTTAGCACTTTGGTGTTTTAAACTGCGTCTTTTAACTGGATGAAGGCTTTTAGTTATCGGACTGCTAGATCCCCTAGATTGCCAAGGAATTTCGATGACTAAGTTAACCAAAACAACCATGGCTACCAAGCAACTGGACAACGGCGTATTACGGAAAAGAGCAAACAAAAAGATGAACCAACGAACTGCAGGAGAAGGAATCACTGCTGTCCAGCTTCAGTTCGGTCCAGTTCAGGCAGTCCAAAAAGTTGGCTATTAACTACATTAATTTTCTCAAAACTCGATAACTGTATCTCCCTCCTCTCTGGCATCAACAAAAAGTCACTCTACTGCCTTCAACTAGTTCAGAATACAGCAGCCAGGTCTCTTACTTGTTTTAACAGATGACACCACATCACCCCAATCCTCGCTTCCCTTCATTGGCTCTCTGTCCCTTTTAGAATTGATTTTAAGATTTTACTGATCACTTTTAAAGCATTACAAAGCCCAGGCTTAAATCTGAAGTTGACCATACTTTTGCCATCAGGGCCCCTCAACTTTGGAGGCTAGCAGAATCAGTAACCTCTTTTAAATCACTTCTAAAAACTCATTTCTATAGACTTGCTTTTATGTGATGATTTCTTTTTATTATTTTTATCTTTTTATTATCTCTGTAGCATCCTGTACTGTTTGCGTGCTTGCGTCTTTTGTGTGTTTGTGTGTGGGTATGGTTTTGCTCTGTCCTTCTTTACATGTTGTTATTTGTTGCTTTTGATTACCATTGCCTTTTAACTGTCTGTCAAAGCACTTTGTAAACCCTGTTTTTAAAGGTGCTATACAAATAAAGTTATTATCATTATTATTGTTGTTGTTATTATTATTATCATTATTATTAATATTGTCATCATTAAGGGTCATTGGTTTGGAATGACATGGAGTGAGTGTGGGTGGGGGGAGGGTGTAGGGGTCGGACTGGAATAGGTTATGTAAAAAAAGGAAAAATAACTTTTCTTATAACATGTTACAGTGCGTAACAATGCTGTCTGTTATTATGATCTTAGATCAGTATTAGTAGACTGTGCACAGTCAGAATATATTATCCATGAACATGACATTTGTCAAACCTTTTTATGGGGTTAACAGACAGACCTAAAAAACAAATACAGCTGTGCTGGTGGTGGTAACTGTGTGTCCATCTTTTTTATGTGGCCAGTGCATAATATGAGCAACTCCAAACCATTAAAAGTAACAACATGGCTTCTCAGGTCGAACAACAGCTGATCCATCTGTGCTGTTACTGTTGCAGACAGCTTAACTATGGACCAGGCCTACATATTAAAGCACATCTGACTAAAGTTAAATCAAGGTGACAAGTAGTATAACATCACTGCAAAGGATGACTCTGGTATCAGAGGCAAATGTCCCCTGCAGTGTTATATCTCTTGGCGAGTGTTACAGCAGGTGGTCTGTTTCATGTCTCTATGGTATCAACAGAGTCACAGCCACTACTCCTCTTCCTCTTCCCGCTCTCTCTGTCATGGCACCCGACCGTCTGGTCTTCATCAGTCCGTTCATGACAAGCGGGTGTTTCTGGGAGGCTCTGCCCAGGCCCCAGCACCTGTCTGACAGTCATGTTGACTCTGGAGCTCTGGATGTACCTGGAGCACACTGTCCAGTCTTGCTTTGACACCTGCTCCATCACAGTGCTGTCCTGCAGGGATGAGGCCAGGCTGCAGCCTGCCATGTCTAAAGTGGTATGTTCCTGCGGCGGCGGAATGATGCAGGGGACAGCATGGTAAAGGAGGCGGCTCTGTCCTGACATCACCATCACATCCCCACTATGCATGTACATAGCAGTGGGGGGGTCCTGTCTGACTGTGCCTCCCAGGAGGAAGACGGCTGACTGGCCAAAACTAAAAAAGACAACAAGATATACAGTGAAGGGGTTGGAATATTTTTCTGTAGTTAAACAGGCAATTACCACAACAGCCTGAATAACTGGTGCAATAAAACAAATACAGAAAATATAAACACAAAATATATGAAAAAAAAAAAAAAAGCGTATATATATATATATAAACAAAATGACTGCACTGACATTCTACAACCTGTTTACTTTAGGATTACTATCCCCTCTCACCTGAATGACAGCAGCGGCCGGCTGTGATCTAGTTCTGATTCGTCCACATGGATTCCTAGAGAAGAATTAGGTCGGTAGTAGTTGAGGATTCCAGCCTCTGCTTTGAATCCTGGGAACCCACAGGCGGCTGCTATTTGGGAGGACAGCAAGTGGAGATCAGCTGGGAAAGGAGTGTAATGGTTGGCAGAGTACATCTGTTGATGGAACCATAAAGGAAACATTTGGACCATTACACAAGAAAAGCAGTATGGGGAGATGTGTTGTAATGGGCTGTGAAATGTTGAAAAACGCATTTTTCTTTCAACACATTTTTGAAAACCAGAAGTTCTTAAAACAACAAGAGTTTTGGCAAACCACCTCACAAACTCTAAATGCACCAAAAAAAAGGTCCACAAAAAACACAATTTGTATGTCGAAATGCTCCTGATGGCCCTTTACACATGGTAGTTGTCGACAATGTTTAGACAATGTTTATATATATATAAAAAGTATATATATTTATATTTATATATATATAAAACGTGTGTATTAAGAATAAAAAGAGATATTTTACAGTGGACAGCGCCACTGCACAGGACAGAGCTGACTTTTAAGAGTCTGTGTTTTTTCTCTGAAATTACACAACTTTGTCTAGTTTTTCTTTATCTTTTAACTTTAAAAAAATCTCTGTTTCTTCTGAAGGCCAGTGGTCAAAACTGAAATCCCTACTGGTTTTTAAGTAGTTTTTGGATATTTGAAGCCTTTATAACAGACAGTAAGATAAAGACAGAAAATGAGTACAAGATGCAAAAAAGCCTGACCCTGGCCTGACCATAAAGGTCCCATATTTTATTCTTTTCAGCATTTTATTTGAAGTTTTGAAGATATATTATATTTAAAGTACAAAAGAACATAATGTGGTTTTACATGTCCTGTTTCTCAATATTTTTACAGTATTTATACAGCACCTAGCCCTGCTTTATAATGAAAAAAGACACGGCATGTCACTTTCTACAAAATGGGACCTTTAACCAGACATGGTGTGATTTATGGTTGCCTTTTTTTATTTTAAACCCTACCCCCTGAAACTTGTTGTTTCTGGAATAAATCCTCACTTTGTTGGTGCAGCTACTCCCCTGATGTCCATGTAGGTTTATAAATGTGCGTAACAATACATGGTGTGTTGCTTACCTTCGTATCCCAGTTATAATGATATCCCAGAGTGACCCAGCGCAGCTTTTCCAGTAGAGTCTGTGGTTCTCTCTTTCCAGAGGGAGGACAACTGTGAAGGGAATCAAACAAAGCACACTTAAAAGAGGCAGGCTGCTGGAAACCAGGACCAGTGCACTGTCACTAAGCAGACCAAGCCTTCACCAAACCAAGCAAAAGTAGTAGCAGTGAGGTTATAGAGCTGGAAAAATGTACAAAAGTTTTATTGTTGTTATTAAAACTTAAGTTAAACAATGTCAACTTAAAGAAATAAATGAAAAATGAAATGAACGAATAAATAAAGTTTGTCTTAAGTTTTAAACTTGTTAGTCCTCTCTACATGGACAAACTATGTTATGACGACACTGTTTCTAAATTACCTCAAACATATTTCCAACATTTCTGTACTGACATTTACTTATTGTTTATTAATGTACTGGCTGACACATACGCCAATCCCTATGTGTCTGTGATAACCTGAAGACTTAAAAACAAAAACTGGAATCAAAGGGAAACTAGTCATTCAGCTGAAGCAACACTGACAAATGATGGTTTCATTCAGCTTTAATCTACATGCTTTAAGGAATAATACAACAACAGCTAACTGACCCAAGTCAGAAACGTCAGAGGGAAGGAGTACAGCTAGTCTCACCTGAGGGCATGAATGCTCTTGCCCCAGATGTCCTCGGTGTCAGAGGGAGACATGTGCATGTCCAGGTTGCAGATGTTGGGCTTCTGAGGGTAGGTCTTCAGACACTGTCTGACCCAGAAGGGTTGGCAGCCCAACAGGAATGGGTTGGAGATGAAGATGAACCCTGAACCAACAAACAACATTACAGTACCAGGTCATAGACAGAGAAGATGAAAAATGTTTGACAACATTAAAACCATGGTTATACATGTGATCTCGCTGAAGTGCAGTGGTAGGGGAAAAAACTGATGTCTCTGAGTATACCATACTGAATGCTCTCATGTAGAGTTGGGCAACAAATGAAAAGAAAACCCTGAGGGTAAAGGGAGAAACAAATTGGAGATGTTTCCACACAGGACTCAAGGGTTCACTTAAAGGTTTGATGAGTATGAAAATCCTCTAAACCCAGATGAACACCCGAATTTTGCGGTGACATGTGCTCTCCAACAACATTATCAAAACACCAAATGAGGGAATGTGTTTTAGAGGAACGCCGTCGTCCCTCCAGTACACACACAGTTGGAGAATCTATGACAAGGAGCAATGAAGCTTATCTGGAAGATCCTAGAGAAATAACATCTCACTGATACACTATGTTGTGTTTTCCTTTCATTTGGTGTCCACCTTTATTTTGCTCTGTACATTTTCTCTCCAAGTAAATACTGAACTTAGTTTTGAACTCAGAGTGTGTCCAACCCTTGGTATCTGATTTTGACTTTGGTCTGCCTCTCCATCTGTCCTGTGTTTACCTGGGTAGCCCTGCAAGCCGAAGGCTCTCCAGTCTCTGACAGGCTTTAATCCAACCCTGGCAGCCTCCACATCACTCACTGCTGCAGGGTCCAATTCTGCTAGGACTACCTATCAATCACATAGACACAGAAAGACACACAAAGTAACATCAGTCATTAGGTCTGCTGGAGTGGCTGATGTAAACATTAAAATAGCCACAGCTTTTCCTCCCAGTCAATCCTCTTTATTAAATATTTTTGTAGACCTGCCAACCAATATGGAGAAAAAAATAAAGACTAAAACAATAAATCTAATGCAACCCAGTACAATCATTCTGGCACAAATGTGTCATTTAAGGAATCTAAAAGACTGCAGAGTGGTGATTGATTCCTCTGATGGTTTTTGAGTTTTTGTACCCCATATTGTTTTCCACTGATATTCATACCACGTGGGTAAAATAAACACACAGTTAACTTCAGTTTAGTGGAACCTGCTTAACATTCCTGTTGTCTTGTCCTGACTCCTTATGAACTAAAGGCTTCTTTCCCTATCATCTGCCCTGTCCCGTAGGATCAAGAAAACACATCCACCAAGTTAGTGTGACCTGAACTATCATACTGTGTGTTACATTCATTAATAATCTACACCCTGTGGTTCTGATAGTCCTACAGCCATACATGCTTTACGGATAAAGCCTTTCAAACAAAGGTTTAGAATGCATTTTTTCTGTTTATACGCCTGTATGTACGGAAGTACACCAGCCAACTTATCATGCATTTACTTCTAAAAGTACTTTTATATTGAGGTATTAAAGGGTGTGACTACTTCTTCCTCTACTGCAAAGACCAATTTTGTATCTAATGTATAATTTCTGGTGGTTCCAGGTTCCGTAAGTCCTCATTTTTTTGGTTCAAATCCACAAACCTTAATGTGCAAGTTAAATAACAATCTGTCAGACTCAGGCTCAACACGTGATTCTCATGAACTGCTGTGTTTTCTTCGTGGTTTGACATTTCTCTCACCGTGTCACTCGGTACAGCTTTGGAGAAGTCAAGGACATCACTGAGATCTGGCGGAGGGTTTCTTCTCTTGTAAAACTTAAATATTTTTCTGAATGCATCTTCTCCGCTCCCTACCATGGAGGCTGCCATCTTGGCCATGACGTAACTAGCTACCCTTTCACCGCAGAGCATTTCAAATTAAATGATCTTAAAGTTTTCAATAATGTAAACGATATACGTGGACATAATCTGAAGAACATAAAAAGACAATCTAGATTAGGCATTGGGTTACTTTTCAACATATTGTTCTGTCACATAATCGGTACCAGTTTTCATCACGTGATTTACGTCATAGGTCAGAGTGACATACAGCGAGGAAACATGGCGGCGCCCTCTAAGAAAGTCTTCGAGGTGTTCGTGTCTAAAATACCATGGACTGTAGCCGGCAGTAAGTCCAGTCAATGCTTCAAATGTCGTTCATATGTAGTGGCAGTGGATATGTATCTGTGGGCACTCACTGTACCCTATACATCGTTGTATAGCACACTGTGTACATCCTTCAGTCACAGTCACCTCATTATGTGAGGAAAGTCATGCGTGATTCAAAACTTGTTTTTTCTTGTGAGCATTTCGCAGAGTTTTCTCCAATCACAGATGTTCACAATGTTCAGTTAAACAGTGTCAGAGAGATGCTGGTTCAAGCCTATGGTCCTGTTGGAAGGGGCAGTCTACATTCTGAAACGAATGTAGGCTTTGTAGCTGGCTGTTCTATTCCGATGCAGGAACCGTAGCTAGCTGTACCTAATAAACTGTAAACGGAGTGGATAAGCGCCACTGATGCTGCAGCACTCCTCCTAGTTCAGGTCTTCAGTCTCCTTGACGTGAAACTCAGAGTTAGTGTTTGAAAACTTGAAATGCCTGCGTTTATTTTTCAGAGGAGATGAGGGAGTACTTTGGACAGTTTGGCACAGTGAAGAAGTGTCTCCTACCGTTTGTAAGTTGTCACAGTATCAGAATGACTGACTAACTCTACTGCACATTCTGCACTATTAACTGTTTATTGGGTCTGTCTATAATATACCTAATACACTTTTCTTCACAGTTACACACATCCTCTTACTATCCCATGTATTTATTGTTCACTCTGTATAGTTTTCTGTATAATTCATTGGTGTACATGTATACACACACACACACACATGCACACACTGCTACTGTTTTCCCTGCTTTAGTTTAATCACACAGAGTTTCCTGTGTTTGTGTGTTTGACTGTGTGCTGTGTGTCGTACCAGGATAAAGAAACAGGCTTCCACAGAGGCTTCTGCTGGGTTGGATTCACAACAGAGGAAGGCCTGAACAATGCACTTCAGAAGGACCCACACATGCTAGAGGGAGCTAAGGTAAAAATAATCATCGTCACCCAGCATGGTCTCAGTTCTAGTCATTTTATGACAGTTTTTTAACAGTTCAAAAAAGATTATAAATAAATAAATGAATTTACCTTCTAAACCATTTCATTTGAAATTGATGACGGTGAAATACCTGCTTAAATCAGTTTATGCTTATTTGAAAATAGGTACATAATATAAAAAAAGAACAGTACAATCATAAAAGATAAGAAACATGAATAAAATATAGGGATGAAAAGTATGTTTTTAGAAATTACACTAAACATAATTAAGTTTCAATAGTACAGGCAGAGTCTGAAAATACTGATATTCTGTATGTACCTTATCCTAATTTTTCCTCCTGTGTTTTGTTCTCAGCTCCAGGTTCAGAGGAACAGGCCCCTGTTTGTAGGGCAGAAAAAAGACAGTGTTCATGACTAAAGCCCTCTGGTATTACTGCATCATTGAGACAGACAAAGATGTTTTGTTATTTTCTGATATTCCATTTTTTTGCAATACTGTTCAGCCATGAAGAAAGTACACCAGGGTTGGTGTATATATTTCCATTCTAAAGTCTGTATGAACAGACTCATTCGTTCATTTTTTTGTACACAGTGATTTTGGGGCTGAGCATTATTGTCACTGTTTTGATTGACTGTCCATTATTAACGACTTTATTTATTATCAGTGATAGTGCTGTACTTTCTGTAACCATTCTGTCACACACTGTCATCATGATATAGCAGATATGCAAACTGAACACGATCAATCCCTATTTTCCAGTTGTACGGCAATAAAAATTGTTTAATTTCAGTGTGTTTTTTTTGTTTGATAAATGTTAGTATTTGTAATGTAGTATTTCATCTTGTGGTTTAACTACTTTTACTGGAGTAAAGCATCTGAGTGCTTCTCCACCACTGCCAATGGAGACTGCCAAACAATGGAGTGTAGTTGGCTTGAAGAGGTTAAACCTTTGGTGACCAAGGAGCAATAAACATATACTCAAGGTCATCTTTTCAGTTTTAGCAGTTTCAGTTGTCTGTTGTTCTCCACTGGTGTGGATGATAATGGGAATTTTCAAGAAACTTATCTGGCTATTACTGACTTTAGTAAAAATCATGTGTCCTTGAAAATGAATATCATTGTTCAATAGAGGTGTTTTTTTCAGTTTGCCTTTAATGTCAAGATTTTGGTGAAAAGAGTAATATTTAATATAAAAGTGTCTGTAGTTCGTGCAACATTTAACAGTTCAGTTTTCCTTATAAAACATGAAAAATAGAACAATTTAATTTTAAATTCAATTTTCTAGTTTTCCAATTTTCTATCAGTCCAATTTTCCATATAAAAATGAAAAATAGAATTGTAAATTTAATTTTCCATTTTTCATGTTTGACTTGTGCTTCTCACATCTTCCCTTGACATCATGACGCTTCCTTTTAAATCTGGGAAAGGAAGCAGGATACAGATTTTTTTTTAATTGTGATTTATTCATAATTTTTTTGTGGTTTTAAATTCTTGACTATTTTTATTTTTTTTCTTGAAGCAATCTTGAACCATGAAAGAAAATGTAATTCAGCCTTCTGTCATCTCTTGATGGATGCAAGTAAAAAACTCCATCCACCTTGCTTATGATTTACAAAACCATGATAAATCATTACATTAGACTATAGTTGTGTTGTGTTTGGGTCAGCTACTCAGCTTCTTAGCAAACTGGATGGGGTTCAGGCAAAGCCCCTAAGGATCTGGTGTAAAACTTTTAGAATGACACTCGTTCCAGCCTTACTTATGGGACTGGGGGAATCTCCTTTAACAATTACGAGAAACAAACCAGGGCTTCATTGTTAGGTTAAGATGCTTTTAAATATAGCTCAGTTCCTTCTCATAAAACAGCTTGCAGTAAACACTGGACTTGAGCAAGGTAATGTGATTGGGTCTGTCTGGCCTCCTTTTCCTTTCCAGTTTCTCCCTGAACCTGAGGTACATTTATCTTTGCTTGATCAGATATGTAATACAAATCTTCCCAGTAGTCATGAGTACAGACATGTCAGAAAGAGTATATGCAGATTTTTACTGATGGTTCTAAGGATCCATCCTCCGGGAAAACTGGGTTTAGGATGTATGTGGTTAATCTGCAGTTTCAGCAGAACATCTGCACATCTAATAATCTGTTTTACCAACTGAGCCACTGGCAATTTTATGGGCTATGTGGTGGATAGAGCAAGTTAAACCCCCCTAAAAGTATCATCTGCTCAGATTCTGCAGCTGCCTTGTTGACTCTGAGGAATGGGACATCAAGGGCCCGGCCTGACCTGCTCCAGAAGATTTTGTGCTGATTATTCAGGATTGAGAATTTGGGCTGTCAAGGGAACTTTCTGTGGATTCTGTGGGCACTGGGGCATTGAGGGGAATGAAAGTTCTTATGTTATCAGTTTATCAATTGTCTAAAGAATCTTGGGTAAGGAATAATAAAGGTCTGATGGTGCTGCTGGGAAATGTGAATGCTTCAGCATGTGCAAGGAAAAATTTGAGCTTCAGTGGCAAAAAGACTGGGAAGAAGAGCAAAGGCATAGGCCTTATCTCCCTCTCTGCAGCCATCTGTTAAAAGAAAGAGGATGTTGATCAATTCTGGAAGAAAGGATGATGTTGTTTTAATTGGGCTGAGAATGGGACACTGCGGTTAAGCCAGCTATTTGAAAGTCAAAGGCAAACACCCAGATGGTCTATGTCAGAGTAGAAATTTGGAGACAGCCCAACATATTGTATTCTCATGTGACAAATTCAAAAAAGAAAGGAAATCAGAATCAGAATCAGAATCAGAATCAGAATCAGAATCAGTTTTATTGCCAAGTATGTTTTCACATACAAGGAATTTTTTCTGGTGATTGGTGCAATTGATCAGCAACAGTGGGGCTCTCTAGCCTTGTTGATGAGGCTAATAGCAGATGGGAAGAAGCTATTTTTGTGGCGAGAGGTTTTGGTCCTGAAGGACTGCAGCCTCCTGCCAGAGGGGAGTGTCACAAAGAGTTTGTGTCCAGGGTGGGAGGAGTCAGCTACAATCTTCAATCTACAATCTATCAAAATTCGGGGAGTTGCCAGATCTGGGTCTATCACCTTTCTCTTTCAAATCTATTTTTTCATCTGAAACGAATTTTCAACATATTGGTAGAGCAGTCTTCAAATTTCTCATTCAAAAATATAAGATAAATAGCAAACCCTGGTCTGCGGAGGGCAGCAGCACACTTTTCATTGTACAGCCTGCCGGAAACTCATTAGAAGAAGACGTTGAAAAACGTCATCGCTGTCGCCAGTGTTGTAGTTTTGATCGCTCATAAACGGCGACAGTCCGGGTACAGTCTTACTGCATCAGCCCATGTATTCGAGCTTATGTATGGGCACCATAAAGGTTCTCTCTTTATGTATTAGAGGACCTACTGTGTGAGTCCGGTATAGGTTAATGTAGGAGCCTTCATCTCCCGTTTTACTACGCTGACCAGAATTCTTCGCTCTCACATCGAAAACTCGCGAAGAGGTCAAAACGAAACCGGCAAGTGAAAGGCACCCGACAGAAGCACTGGTAAGGCGGCTAGCTGCGCGGGGAGGGCGGCTGCGGCCAGGTGGCTTTGTCCAGCGTGAGGGAGCCTCACGTTGTATTTTTCGGTTCAGTGTGGATGCATGTGACAGTGTTTCGTGTGGTGTCGTGTCTGTTTAAATGTCAAGTTTTCAGTAAGTCGTTGCGTAACACACGTTTTACCTTTAACATGAGACTGAAACTCCAACCTAAACCCAAACCATCAAGCAGCACTTAAATCCATGTCCTTCCCTGCTTTCCGTAGTCGGTTTTGCTGCAACACGGTTTAATTAATTTGAAATGCTTCTAATTATGTCACCTGTAGCCTGCCTGCCTGTCTGTCTGCCTGTCTGTCTGCCTGTCTGTCTGTCTGCCTGTCTGTCTGCCTGCCTGCCTGTCTGTCTGCCTGTCTGTCTGCCTGTCTGTCTGCCTGTCTGCCTGCCTGCCTGCCTGCCTGCCTGCCTGCCTGTCTGCCTGCCTGCCTGTCTGCCTGCCTGCCTGCCTGCCTGTCTGTCTGCCTGCCTGCCTGCCTGTCTGCCTGCCTGCCTGCCTGCCTGCCTGCCTGTCTGTCTGCACCGACCCCTGACGCTGGCAGTAGGGTGGCTCTGCTGAGCAGCAGCTCTGTTTGAAGAAACTTGTGTGCAGGAGTTGAGACTTGTCCTGTCATGTGTTCGCTCAATACAGCAGGGCCAGCAGGGCCAGCAGGGCCGTGTACAGACATTTTGGGGGCAAGTGCTTTAAAAAAAAAAAAAAAAAAAAAAAAAAAAAGCATCACTCATAATTATTTATGGGAAAAATAACGTTACATACCATTCATAAATAAAGTTGCTTACATATTTATTCTTTTCAGTACCCATAAACTTATGCAGGGGTTTGATCCTCAACAGATTTCAACATAATTATCTATTTCCACAGACAGTGCTCTTTAGCATTAAGTATTGCTACATTTACCACAAGAGCTGGCGATGACAAAGAAAACTGCACTATTGTGAATTCTTTAGGGTGTTTCACAAGTATTGTTTATTAGCTTGTGGTCTATAAAATAGTAATTCAATATCAACAAATCTTAACACAAAATTGAAAAAAAAGCTGTTCTCTAAGTAAATAAAATAATAAACGAACAATCTACCCTCCAAACTACAATGTAGGCCTATGTCCAGTTGCAACTTTTAAGCAAAGTGTGTTCTGTGTACTGAGATAAAGGAAGCATTGTGCTGCAACTGGTAAATGAGCAAAATAATTTTTGCATGATAATTAAGGGTTAATCTCTGCCAACTATGCCAACAGTAGGATATGATGTTTATTTGGCAAAAGCTATATGCTTGATGCATTACAACTTTAAGCCTCACCTAACGGTAACTGTCAGTAGCCCAACTTCAAGTACCCGACCATACAGCTAACCCTAAATGAGGTGGAGCGTGTGTGGAGCGGAGACTTGTGGTGAGCATACACTCCCTTACCTGTCAAACAAAGTGACACACCCTCAATTATACATAACTTTATCCCTTAACAACATGTAATCAGGTGAGTTATGTAAAAACTTTTTGTACCAGGCTGAAAACATGTTTATTTCTGCTGTGAAGAGTCTGTGGGGATGGATTCACTTTGAATGGCCTTCAGAAAGAACTATAGTTTTTAGCACTTCTGTGTTGGCTTCATTTTTAAACTCCAGAGGGTGCCAATTGGTTTGGACCTAGCCTTGTTGTTAAACTTAGAGGAGAGCTATTACCCGAGTCAGGCTGGCTGTATTGAGATGTTTTAATAGTAATTTAACTTTTCAACACTGTCAAACAATGCAGAGGATTAGAGCAAACACTCTTGTTGCCAGGTTAATGAGTTGTGGGTGCTGCTCCGCAGGGCTCTCAGTTTGCATACGTAAACTGTGGTGGCTGCACAACATGCTATGAGTTGAGAATTGATGCCAAGGGCCAAATTTAAAAATTAAAATATGAAATTAGATAAAGAAATAATTTTTTTTTTAAGTCTTGCAAAAAGGGCGATTATTTAGTCCAAAACCAAAAGGGCAGGTTCTTTGAGCACCACCTGAGGTGTATGTGTGCACATGCCTGAGGGTCTGTGTGTGTAATTGAAGTATCTGCCCCAACAAGGGGAAAAAAATGATAAATACAAATATAGATAAATAGTCATTGTTACCAATCTTGGAAATGATGCTGTGCCTTTACCAAGAGGCAACCCACTGTGATGTCACCCGTTGTTCTGTGAACTGCTGTTTTAAAACCTCGAGTTTGTAATTTGGCCGTCGCCATCCTGGTTTTTTGAAACCATATTTGGACGAGAAGGTGGAACTGAGGAGGAGTGAGGGGTGGATCTGACCTGCTCTGTGCTTTATCCTGACTGGCAGGCAGGTCGTTGTGTGTGGTGCAGTCTGTCACATGGCAACCCTGCTTTAATGCATACACTGCTTTATGGTCTATTTTCCTCTAAATGGGACCATAATTTAAAAGATGAACATAGTGGTGTGTTGAAGAAGACTGCAAACTAGAGACTGAGACCATAAACTCATTAGGAAAATGTTTACTGAGATAATAAATCAAGTGAGAAGTAGAGCCATTTTTCCATAGACTTTAATACAATCTGACTTCTTTTTACTACCAGTGGAGTCATTAGATAGAATGCAGATTTAAGGCTCTTCTGTGGCTTCACTGCATCCATTTTTATATATAGACTATGGCCTTTACTAGATTTTTATTCGAATGCACACACACCAACCCGACGCGTAGTGTGTTTATGAGTGTGTTTTGTACAAATGATTAAAGTAGGGGTAATTAGGCCAGGCACATTTTCAACATTTTTTTCAATTATCAGTGTCGCTACGTGCTACTTTGGCTCTGATGCAGCTGCCACTACTCTGTGGTTGGTCTGGTCTGGAGCAGTGTCCTGTCCACAGCACCATCTGGTTGGTTACACATCCCAAGTAATAGCCTATCAACACTGCGGGCTACTGTGTACACAGACAGAAACAGACCAGAGCAGCTCCGGATAGCGAGTGGATTTGCAAGAGAGGGAGAGCAGGAGAAAGAGAGAGGGAGGAAAAGAGAGAAACCATCACTAACTGCTAAGCTAATGTAACTAGGTGCTTTCAGCAGCACAGCAGCTACATTAAACCTTCATAACTTTGTAATCGGGCCATCGGCTGGTTCATGGTACTTTTAGATCGATCCTGGGGTCCGTCTATCGATGCACTCGCATCTTTTTAGACAGTTGTTGATTCAACTGTTTACAACTTTTTGCAGATGTAATGTGTGAAGCTGTATTGCATTATACACAGAGGTATTTCTGTTATTTAGCCTGTCTTCATGGATATAAATGGGGTGGACAAAATAATAGAAACACCTGGACACCACGGTGAGTATCCTCATCTAGCAGTAGTGTTGGCATATCAGTTTCAAGTATGTGGTTATTCATCTTCTTGATTACTAATAATCAGTATTGGTATCGGCCCTTAAAAAAACATATCAGTCGATCCCTAGATTAATGTATTTCTGTCTATTTTCTGTATTTAGTCTGTAACTAGCAGCTGAATGTTAGACACTCAGTAAAATGCAGTACCTGTGCGCCATAAAGAATGCATGCCAATGCAAGAAACAAGAAGGGCCAAAAACTTTGGCACGCTGTTGCTGGAAGACGTGCACCAATGTAAAGCCAGAGTTCAGTCACTATCCACTGTGCTTTGGATTTGGTTTAACATTGAATATTAATCGGAGAAAATTAGCTTTCTTTTAGCTTTTGGAGTAATGTGTCCCACACCGAGAGAACAGTGGAGGTCTGAATGCTTGACCCCTAAAGAGAGGGGTAGTGGTCCTTCTGTAATACTGTGGTGGGTATTTTCCTGGCATGGTTTGGTTCCACCTGTATCTTTAGAGGAAAGAATCCAGTGTATCCCCAAAGATGGACAGACGTCGACCACAAATGTCTGAAAGTAAGGCCAAAACATGAGTGTAGCAGTGTCGAGTGTGCTAGTTGCTCTGCTGCTGCTGGCAAGGGAGCTAGTCATGAGAACACTAGCAGCTGTCCTGCTGCTACTGCTCCAAAGAGAGATAGATACAGAGATTAAAGATAGATAAAATACTTTATTGATCCCCTGGGGAAATTCAAATTGTCCAACAGCTCACTAATGTATTAAGATTTTAGTCCATGACATGAGCCACTGCCTTTGGCTGAGATGTTAGACAGTCTGATGGTCCTGAACCGCTCAGTCCTGCAGTGCAGTGAGATGAGACGTCGACTGCTGCTGTAGCTGCTTCTCTGGCCTGCAAGGATATTGTGGATGCTGCTATGCTTTCTTCCTTGCTTTCACGTTTCTCTGCATGACACTTTTTTCATAAACTTTCTAAACTTGCAGTCTGAGAGAACGTATTATGCTTGTTCATTCTTCCAACAGTGCCTCCAATGGCTGGCCGGCTCCTCAAAATCTCCTCTCTGGGCACAGCACTGTTTGCCTCCTCTGGGTTCTATCTGTACAACAGACGGCTGGACCTAAATGACCTGAGCATCATCCGCTTCGGACGAGCTGCAGCCACTGTGAGTTTCTTCACACCTCTGTCCTGAGAGTCTTGATTTGGTGACTGTGATTGACTTGTGATTGATGCACTCCACAATTTGGATGTTTTTATTCTTTTGTCTTGATGCTTTTATGTTTTGTTTTGACTTCAGTTTTAATTCCCAGAGGCCTGCACCACAAAGCAAGATCAGTCAGTTAGCAGCTATTGATGTATATCAGTAGAACTGGAGAATTTCAACAGTAACCTGATATTTTTGGATGTTGTTTTCTTTCGATCATTAAAAGTTCTATATATTATGAATAAATGCACACCAACTTCCAAAAGCATACTGTACTGTATATGAAGCTTAGACTTGAAATTTGCTTCAGATAGGTGACTGAACATCTCAGTGAACAACATGCTGTTAATGCTGCCAAAATAATACTGCTTTTGTTTAGGTTAGTCTATCTTCTGTTACTCAGTCCTTGCAGAAATCAACCCATTCATATCAAATTTACAGCTGATAATTACAGCATCATTCCATAGCATGGCTTCAGACTTAAATGTATTTGCTTTTGCTTATTTTATGATTGTTTGTGCAGTAGTACAACCATCTGTGACTCATCAATCCTGTACATTTTGTGGTTCTGTTTGTCTGCAGACGGCGGTCATCAGCTACGACTATTTGACTGCTTTCAAACATTTGGAATATGGCACAGAGGAATACTGGGCACTCAAGTCCAAGGTAGATAAATGCTTTATTTTGTTTTTCCAAACTCAGTGATACATTACATTTCCTCAAGCAACTTCACAATATTTTTGAATGTGAAGCAGCAGCGTTAGGAATTGTTTGGTTTGCTTAAACAAGCACGACTCAAACACAGCTCCGTTGTGGTCAGAGAGTGATCAGCAAGCAGAAAAATAAGGCTGATATGTGCAAGCATGAAACTAAACTCTGAAACACAGAAACCCACCAACCAGCTGTAACTGAACTTTTGTGTTTTTTAGTTATTAGCACAGCTGGTGTTGAGCCAGTCAGTTTAATGCATGCTGAAAGTTTGGTTTTAGGGAGAAGACCCTCACTGGTTGCATGTGATTATGGCTCAGCACACCACAGTGCAGCTAAAGCCTCTGATCTTGTGTTTTCTGAATCTGTTAGTCCCCTAAACTTTTGTGTCTTCATGCTGGGATTAAAATGACTTAGACACAACAACTTTTTTTTAGATGTATTCGTGCTGAAAGGTGTTGGAGAGCAACTGCAGAGTTGATGGGTTCAACAGACGACATCTTTCACATTGTTATCTGATCCTGGGGACTATTTTCTGTTAACCAGATAGAGTTTGTCTCATTTAATACATGCAAATATTCAATGCCTTAATGCATTGAAGGTATTTAGTGATTAATTATCTAATTCATCTTTGTTGTCCTAATTTTCCATGACAAGTCAAAGGGAGGAAGTGGTAATCAAATAAACCGTAATTTGTGGTTTAAGATTCATAATTAACCTCATGTTGTCACAAGACTGTTGAGCAGCATACATGTTTCAACATCAGACTGTATTATTTTTCATGGTCAAATCGACCAAACAGGATCATATTTGCGGGAGAAATCCCCCTCTTAGGTTAAAGGTAACAACAAGAAATGTCAGTTGACAGAATATCTAAAGTGAGACCACTTTCCCTTTATCGCCGATGTTTGGATCTCACTGTACATTGAATGATTTGTGCTGGTGTTTGTTTAAAGGCCACAGCTCAGTCAGTTTCACTCAGAAGACTTTTACTGTAAAGGTCAGAAACCACCTGCTCTGACAAAAAGTGCTGCAGCAAGAAAGCTTTATTGAACCTTAAAGAGCATGGTTCAGCATGGCTGGCCTTGTACACACACACACACACACACACACACACACACACACACACACACACACACACACACACACACACACACACACACATATATACAAAGATACTCTGTACAGCCCCTTGGGCCCTGCTGGTCAAGCCTGGCTACACATGCTGACTAGAATTAATGCATGGTGCTGATTTAATACAGAGAGGAGGCTCGCCACCTAATTATTATGAAGTCATAGGGGCGAGGAGACAGTACAACAGCTCCAAACTTGTTTAGTGTCTTTACGTTGCTGGTTTTTCCTGCAGTGTAATTTTTCTGTCTATGGAGAGGACAAGAAGGAGAGACAACAGATCACTGGAAACTGATTCCACCCCTTTACTTATAATGAATGCTGTGATGTTGAGTTACATATTACACTGTTACATGTATAACATGTATAACCAAAGTAATTATCACCTAATGTGTCAGTGAGGGAGTTAGATGAGTTGATTTCAGTTATTGATTCAGAAACACTTCTTACCCACAATTACAAAGAAATATTATAATATTAGATTGTTAGTATATTATACTACTATAGCCTGCATGTCAAAAACATCTGACCTGTATCACTGATGCTTTCATGCCTTTGATCATTATTGGTGATGTGAAGACATCAGATTTCCACACAAAGAAATAAAAAGTGTGTGTCCTAGTCATATAGTAGGTCAGAAATAAAATCCTAACACACTGTGAAGCTGCTGCCATCGCTGTCAGCTGAAGTGGTAACTTAACAGACTATAGTAGAGGAAGTCTTGTCAAAATGTTTAGTTTAAAAACTGACCATACAAAAATTCTTATCCCGCCTCGCTTCCTCTCTTTTTGGATCACACTGTTTGTGGTGATGTTTGATCCGGCTGCTCTAGCTGGCTAGTCAGAGGACACAATAATAATAATAATAATAATAATAATAATAATGAAATGTAAAACTACATGTAGTGCAGTCCAGTCCTCTGAACATTATGCCAAGTTGCCTGGTCCAACATGGCGGCAACGTTGACCCAGCTGCCAAAGCAGCCTCTACGTCTGAGGTGGGCATGACTTGAAGTGCCGTGGGTTCAAATCACTTTTTCTCCACATTTCTCAGAGATATTTGGTGCAAAAGCAGAACTTCAGATGTGCAACTCTGATTCACATTCTGAATTCCAGATGTGCAAGTTTTGTCCATGACCTCACATTATTAAATACGGGTGTGTGATTGTGTTTTGCATCAGTTTCACTACAGCAGCTGTAGCAAAAAAGTGAGTGTAGAAGTTTCTTAATCTGTGATTTGTAAAACAGGATTTGTGCAGGATTAAAGATGAAGAATTTGAGAAGGTATAACTGCTTTTATACTACCACGAATTCCACTGTCACAGGTGCTCAGTTGTTTTGCACCAAAAATACCTTCATACTTTAGGATTAGATAACATTATACTGCATTACCCCTAGTAACAGGCTTTGAAATTACGTTACATTAAAAGCCTTTGTGTCATATGAAGTTATCTCATCAGTAAACTCCAACTGGAGCAAATTGTCTTGAGTCACTGTGTTGTAAGATGTGTTTGTTTATATATGCCTATGTTGCTGAGGTTTTTTTCCCGAATCCCACACTGTACCCCCCCCCCCCCCCCCCCCCCCCCCAGGAGTATAGTTTGGGTTCTGTTATTTTTTCTCCTCTCCTCTCCACTTGTTTTTCCCCATTCCTCCTTTTTAAATGGCGCCGCAGATGGCTGCCTCGGTGTTTTGGTGCGCTCTGCACCATTCACCAGAACAAATTCCTTGTACGTGAAAACATACTTGGCAATAAACCTGATTCTGATTCTGATTCTGATTCTGATTCTGGGGTTTCTTGTCATGAGGGGCACATTTGACTACATAGTTAATGAGCTCTTGTCTCTGCATCTCATCTTCCTTGTTGTTAGAGTGTCACCCTTTGCTTGCTTTGCTCTCAGTGGAGCAGCCGAGCTGCTTTCAGTATCTCATGAAGAGCTTCACTCAAAAGCTACTTAGGCAGCCAGTCTTCCAGACTCATCAAAGGCTGCCCTGAGTGAACCGAGGGGCCATTCACAGCCAATTAGAGTGTACCACAGAACAAGCATGGGAGCATACTGAAGTCTGCCAAATGACCACAGGAACATGGCCTGCAATGAGACAACAGATGGACTGACTGTCTTTTGTCCTTTGTAGCTAGTGAAGTGTACTGTGATTTCTCAACCTCAGGAACACACTGTGGCTCCACGCTACACTAAACTCCTATGTAAAATGTGTAGAAAACATTTGATAACAAGTAAGAATGAGCTGTTGTGTGCTTTACAGTTTCATTTTTCTATTTTAAAAGCAGGGATTTCAGATTTTCCTGTATGTTGTCACTCAGGTCTGGAAGCCTGGAAGTTAACAATGACAGCCAGGGTCGGACTGGGACAAAAAATTGGCCCAGGCATTTTGGTCCAGGCCCACTTCATACAATGACACACAGCCCAGCCCAGTGTCAGTTTAAAAAAAAACAAACAATTGGCCACTTATTTATGTGTTTCATGGGCCAAATGACGAATGCATTACACCGGCAAAGAGACCAAGGAGGGTGTTTAAATATGTTCTTGAGCCAGCCTGAGCCCAATGGGCCACCAATCTACAAGTTTTATTGGCTGGTTAGACAAATAAAAAAGGATGTATCCGCCGGAAAAAGCATGTCTGCCCAGCGGGAAAGTGCCCGGTCTGCCAGATTACCAGTCCGCTCCTGATGACAGCCCACGTCTTGTCCATGTCTGGTCACACGTTAAGTACTGAAGATATACATGAGAATGATAAACAGGTTATTCTAGGTGGAGGAGAACCTCCAGCAACCTTTACAAAATGTCCTGTTCACAGAAGCAAAAGCACTCTGTTGTGGATTGTATAGTTACACCAGCAGCTGTCATCTGCTGGCTCCAGAAGCTGGTGCTCACAGGGCGTGTGGAGGCTACAGTTGTAATGCAAGGGCTATTTCATATTATCTTATTCACAGATATTTCTGTGCACTGTGTCCTTGCTATTACTTCAAAACAACATTAGCAGTGCATCATTTCTGGAAGTTGTGAGTTTCCAGCAGCAGGTGAATGGGAACAAGCTCAAAAACAAACCTTTTGTGCCGTTAATTCAGAGGGCAGACGAATCACTGATGGCTTTTTCCAAATTAGTGGGTAAAAGTTTTTATAGGTGGGTAAACTGCTAATAAAAGCCGATTAACCCTTTTCCACTGTCAGTCGAGTCTGCCTTTCTGTTTGGACTGAGGACACACACAACTGCAAGGAGTGAAATCATCACATGCACTTACAAAGCTGGTCTCACAGAATGGCCTCCTTGTTCCAAATCAGTTTGGCTTTGAGAGTGGCCGTTCCACTGAAATGACTCTGTTGTCTGTGATAGAAGCCCTAAGAGTAGCTAGAGCTGCAACTGAGTCCTTGTTTCTTATCTTGCAGGACCTATTGGCAGCCTTTTATGCAGTGAACCACTGCATCCTGCTTTCTGTACACGGGCATCTCCAGCAAAGTGCTTTCTTGGTTTGAATCCTATCTCACTGTTCCTGGCTATCTCACTCCTTCAGTGTGTCATGGCAAGGGCAAATGTTTTTATCACATCCCCTCCCCACAGGGGTGCCCCAAGGATTGGTACTCGGTCCCCTTCTCTTTTAATATATACCCTACCTCTTTGGGTAAAAGGGCACATGTCATTCCACTACTTATTTGGCCTACACTGGCTACCCATGTGTGGTGTTGCCTCTCTCTACAAAGGGCAGATGATGACACGGGCACCGGATGCTTTTAAAAAGATGTTTCAAAAAAACGTTGTCAGCAGGCGGGAGTATGTGCTCAAAAGTGATATTTTATTAATCAAATACTACAAACAGAAAACAAAATAAATCCCAGGCAATTCAAAAGAACTTAAACCATATCAAACAAATTCTAAAACTGCAGCCTGACTACAAGTTGCCACCTGCTCTACGTCTCTCTCTCTCCCTCTGACCCTTGAATAGCTTGCACTTAATCTTCTTCACCTATGTGGAGCATACCATCCTCTCAGGTAAGTATGGGGGTGAGCTAAAATGCTACCCATCCCAAGCACCCCAACCCCACACTACCACTACCCACACTAAATTCTCCTAACAGGATCTGATAGCGCACACCTGTGTCCTCTCTCCCTAACTGAGCAGCCAATTAACCCCACTCAGAGAGACAACTGAAAACATCCAAAGTAGGCCGACCCTTCCAACATAAACCACCAAAATATCTTCAAACTGATATATATTAAAAAAATCAAACCCTGGAAAAATTAATAGAAACATTTACTCAAAATACCAATACTCCAACAATGATAATAACAACACAATGATAATGTGGGGGGTCAGGGCACAGTGAAAAGGGGATGGAACAACCTTTTCACACCATGGCTACCCAAATCAAATTCAAGTCACTGATGCTTACCTTCAGAGTGACTTCTGGGTCTGCACCTTACAATCAAGCATAAAGGCTTATGCTCCTTTTCGGCCACTGCGTTCCTCCAAGGAATGTTGTTTGGCATTGCCATCCGTGCACACAAGGCAATCACAGTCCAGACTGTTCTCGTTTGTCAGAGCAGGGGCGTCCCTCTCTATCTTCAAGAATCTCTTGACGGCTTATCGCTTCTGAGGACACCTCCTCTCCTAACACCTGTAAGACCCTAACATGCCTCACTAGTGCTTACTTTCAGTGCACACTACCAGTGCACTAGTACTTCCACCAAGTTCTCTTACTGCACTTAAGCTTTAGCAGTGTTTCTCACTTGGAAGTCACTTGATTAAAAGCATCTGCCAAATGAGTAAATGGGAATGTAATGGTACAACATTAGCAGAGCAACATTTGGCAGCAAGTTTCGCCAGCATGTTTGCAATAATCACAGCAAAGGATATTGACATTGGTTGTGTCCCAGTGTTTCACAAAGTCTGACAATCAGCTCATGAGGGAAAGGGTGGGAGCAGCGACATTCACCTCTGCTGCACCACTTCTTCCCCCTTTTCTTTGCTTTCACAAATGTGTCCACTTCTGCTGACATACTATTTCTTCTTTTCCCAAAGTCTGGGAAAGTTCCCTCCATGAGTTGCAGCACATTTGATTGTCTTTATATTCTTTTAACAATGAATTGTAGAGGTGAGGGATATCCTCATGCACCACCTCTTAAAACACAGCATCCTCGTTTGTTTTCCAGCTCATGCACAGTTGGTGTCCTTGTAGCGTTTTGGCCACAAACTGCAGCATTATCCTGCAGAAAAGTATAATTTGGCTCAACTTTTGCTGCAATGTAACGTCATTTGACAATGCACTTGCTTGTTAAATTACTTTGTACCTTTTATGCTTCAATGAAAAATAAAATGATTGAATAAAATGATTATAAACAGTTTAAGGCGCCTTACAAACTGTCAAACTCATGGATACGTAACTCAAACTCATTCATCTGCATCATATTTCATCGCCTTCCCACCTAAGACAACACATCTTCATCAATGCGACATATTGCGAAGAAGGACTGGCCAAACAAGGACAGACTTCACCCCAAACTTCACCCCATTTTTGACGACTGTTCATGAATATAACATTTCAATATCCATGAAATATGTACTTCAGTCAAGAGTTGTGAAGTAAATATAAAGTGGGTAGATTTTACAGTTCATGTCTCACGCAGGCTGCTTTTAACACTCCAGTGAGCAGCCTGTTTTGTTCTGGCTGGACATTTGCTTCAGAATCTTGCAGTGGAGATGAAACCACTGATAACTGTAGTTTTTCATTTCTACAGAGCACAACCAGGCGGCTCTTTGAAACTGTTGACAGCATACTCATGAGGCACACTAAAAGTCTAAAATACAGAATTCCTTTCTTTTCAATCCCTGCTGTAAACTAACAAAAAGGGTGACAGACCTCTTCTAATGGTTATTCTGTTAAAAGCGTAAAAATAATACATTAACAGAAAAACTGTTATTTCACAGATTTTTCCTAAATTATTATAATCAAACGCCTTCAATAAAGTTATGACACTAATGTCTCTGCAGAGAAACACTGTTATTTTACAGATAGTTAGAGAATAGTAAAATGAAGTGTCAATCGTTAAAGTATAATAGTAAAGTAAACGTTTTATTTTGGAGGACTTCAACTTACCAAACAAAAAATAGCACATTAGTTATTACTCTGAAGTTGTCATCTGGAACATGGGTGAAGAATGAGGAATTGGCTGATGCCCAACGATGTCATGTCCTCTCTGTGTAATGAGAGTACAGGACAGTTTTCTCAGTCACTTTCACCTCATACACTTCAGTCATTTACCTCTCATGCAGAATTCATTTGAGCTTTAAACCAGCTGACAACATTAACATATATTAGCAACACACAGTAAAATTAGCGGCTTCAACACTGGAAAAAACATACACACAGAGGTATGTACTCTCTACCGCTCGCAATATTCTCATTACCTGTTGGTTAAACTCTTAATGGGCACAATTACGTTTGGGCAGCGTTCACAACTTGCCCGCCTCTGCTTGTTTGTTTTGTGTACAGTAGGATAAACAAACTGTTTGAATTTCAATTCACTTTTTTTTTTTTAATAACAAAGTAACATTTGTTTATCCGCCTATAGAATCATTTAATCCACTATGAATGCTATTAAACACTATAATGAACTGATTCTCATCTAATGCATTCTAAACATTTAAAATTATAAATCTCTATTTGTTTAAATATTTATTTGTCAAAAATTATTATGTTTGGACTGGGCTACAAAAATGATTGACATGAACACAAAACAACATCACAGAGAATAACAGGGAAGTTTTTAGTTTAGAAATGGAGAACGAGGGTGTGCCTTGTGAGATAACCTGTAATTAATGTGCTGTATAACGTTCTATATATAGCCTGTATTGACTGTAGGCTAAAATAAGGCAAAAATGATGTTTCCTCCATACTGTGTTTGGCAGAGAAAATTAGCAGCACATAAACATTTTGCAGGAGATCACTAGAATTTTACAGGTCCAGAGTTTCTGCTGTGTCCTATTCTGAGCCTTTTCTTCAATGTTTCGGTGAACTACTCATCTTCATTTGAATCTTAACTTGGTTGGTTTGATCACTTCACCAACATTGCCATCATTTATTTACATGCATTGTTCGCAAAACCCAGTTCAGGACTGATGCTGGTATTTACCTTGTTTGGTAAATGATGTCCCCATTAGTATCAGTATATCCAAGGCAAAGGTCAAAGGCTGTGATGGCATGCAAATAGATAGACTGAGTCTTTTGGTTTTTGTTTTTGATAGTAGCCTCATGAGGAGATGAGAGTGCACTCCAAGTCACAAGGTTATTTTACAGGATGGGGTGAAAAGAGGGGGATAAGAGGGAGGAGAAGATGAGCGGAAGATGATGAAATGGTGACAGCGAAGACAGATACTCATGTCTAATGATCACCTTGCCTCCTCAGCTGCATGAGAAGAAGGCAGGAGGATAGATCTGATAGGCTGATTTTGGGAAGCAGCCATTTTGAAGGTGGCTTTTTATGGCAGAGATGAAAGGGAGAGCAAAATGCTGATTCACTCAGCGCATCTGCACACTATCATGCAAATTCTCTTTCAACACCACCCCAAGGTTAGAGATAAAGAGTTGTCTTTTACCCCTATTACAGCGAATGTGTCTGAGGTTGTCGTAGTACATGAAAGCTCAGGAGGGAAGGAAATCAAAGGCTCTGTCTGATTAGTGACTACTCACCAGAGGAAACATCTTCCCCGCATCAGCTACTGTGACAATGAGTTCTATCTTTTCATTTTGCATATCCACTGTTTAGCTGACTCACGGAGTGTGTGAGAACGGGTCAGGGGGCTCAGTGCCTTCTCGGGACAGTTGAGAAACACTGGGCTCAAACCTCAGGCTCCCCAGTTCCAAACATTCACAGTCGAGAGTTGCAAGATCACCATAATCCTTCTTATTCATATCTGCCTCACTGCCTTCAGCTGTCCCAACTGTTTATCTGTCTTGAAACAAATCTCAGTTTGAAAACTGTTAGGTTGTCAGATTCACGGAGCAGTTTTGAAGCTCAGAGCGGGCTGCCATCGCCATCACCATCTTGGCAGTGACCTGACTCGGCCTAACACGGCCTTATTAGGTGGGGGTGCGTATGGATCTGTGCATTGTTTGTGGTCAGCATATGATTACCCACCTGCCATTCAAAGCGGCACACCCTCAATTACGCACAACTTTAAGCCTTAATAGAATTTAATCGGGTGAGTTACATAGAAATTTAGATTTTTACAACTGTTAACCTATTGACTTTATATTGAATTTTAAATGTTTTCAGTCATTAGATATTCAGTTATTTGATATGGTTTATACATTAAATGTGATATGTATACAGATAAAATAATAATAATAATTATTATTATTAATTGCTTATTGTGCACACACACACACACACATACACACACACACACACACACACACACACACACACACACACACACACACACACACACACACACACAAACTAGTCTGTGTGGTGTCCTCAAATGTCCACTAGTGATTAGTAGAAAACATCCTCCGATGAGCTGCAGAGATGCTGCATACAGGTGCTTCAGGGGAGATGAATTATGGCTTGAAAACTTTTCAGTTGGATTCTACACAGGCAGAGTGAGGTCATCCCACTGTCTTTCTGTGCTCAGCTCATGTTCCACATTAATACCACAGTGGATGCTGGCTAGACCGGCGTCTCTCTCCCTCTCTCTCCCTCCCCCTCCCCCTCCCTGTTAATTGGGAAACTTGAATGGGACTCTCCACTCTTCATATTATCTCTGGCTATATTCCATATGTTTGCCTTTTGCAATCTCTGCTGGCAAGCGAATGTATCGCCCCTAAAAATGTACAATATATTTTTTTTAAATGTAGAAGAGTATAAAGTTTTTTTAAAAATGGAAATAAATATATTTGAATATAGCAGTAGTTGTAAAAGTACTTACTTTGCATCTGTAGGTGTCAGTAACTTACACTAACTCAACCATTCCACTGGCTCTTAGACAGAGCGCACTTCACCTTTCCACCAGCAGATGTCAGCACCGACTGCATCCGTTAGTGTGGCAGCACTGCTGCCCTCCTACAGGAAAAAGGGACCATGTTCAGCTCTGATGAGTGGCCACCACCACTCCTCATCTTCCGGCTCTTCTGAGGGACACACTGTGTAAAGATAATTGCTGAACCTGTTGAGCTCATGGCAGCAACTTATCAGCCAAACAAGTCTGAGGTGGAAAAATCCTCGAGGGATAGGAAGCTGCCTACTGAAGTTAGATTATTGGTAACAAGCTGATCTGTGGCTCCAACAGCACAAATATGAAGTGTGTCACTGCTTTTGTCTTTTGCGACCCAGGGCAAAGGAGTCACACAGCAGCTGGCACAGCGCCTCAGAGCACAAGAGTTGAATGTTGTATGTTTTTCAAGCTGTGTCCACACAAACATGACGTGCCATTCATAGAAAACAGAGCAGCTTGTAGTTTTCAGTCGTTCGACTGATTATTGCAATTTCATAAAGCTTTATTTGTTTGGTTTTTTTGTTTATTTTTGCACAGCCTGTAGCAAAAACTGCCGCAAAGAGCAGATGACCTCTGCAGTAACGGTTTGTTGACCGGGGGTGTGGAGGAGGATTTATCCCTCTCACTGCATTTAAAGGCCGTCTTTTAGATTTTTTGAAATGATATTGGTAAATGTTTTACTTCTATTTGATTTGATTAATTAGTCATTCTTCTTTGTTTTCTTTTTCTTATTTATTGTTTAGTTTGCCCACCCTTCTCCTTCTCTCCTATAAGTGTTTTCTGAAACTTGCCAGTCATTGTAAATAAGAATTAGTTCTTAATGTCTTGCCAGGTAAAATAAAGGTTAAACGAAAAAAAAAAATAAATTACACTCATACAAAGCAGATAAAGTTGACGATAAAGACGACCTGATGCACTTTAAACTCCTCCCTCCTGCTTCCTGCCCTCTCTGCTCATCTAGACTTTGTTTCAATACAGTCGAATTCATCATAGAGTTGTTCTCATTTCCATATCTGCCTGTTTCTTTTGTCAGGCTTCCTAGCAAGGAAGTGAATTAAAGGTATAGCATGTAACTTTTTTCACTTTAACATGTCAAAAAATGACTAGAGCTACGTTATATATTTTTTGTGTTCTCACATTATCCCAAATGTTTTGGGCAACTTTCAAACCTGGATAAATCCATGATTTTAATCATGTAATGGTCTGTTTTATTTGGTCATCTCTCAATGTCATCATTTCACCTTTCAGCATGTGTAAGTGTTCTGGTTGTCTTAAGTGTTAAAGCTGACATTTTATCCAGTTTTAAGCCACATTTTTAAGATCCAATTTTGAGATTTTGGTCCAAACCAGGAGAAGCTGATTGCAAAGACGTCAATGGTGGTGAAGACCAGAACTCCCATGATCCCACGCTATTTCATGATATCACCAAATTCCATCTTTTGTTAATTGTCTTTTTTAGAGAGACCCCTAGTGGCAGAAGTTACATACTGTGCGCTGTAGTGGTACAAAGCTGTTAAATCTCTGCTCTGTCCTTCTCTCTGGTCCACTACACTGAGCTTTACTGCACCTGAACTGACAAGCCTAGAAATAGATTTGGTCTCAGTCTTGTTAACCAGACCTAAGTGCAAACGGGTTGCTAATGAAATCTATTGGCTATTTTATTAATAGTTATTAATTATTTATTATTGAAGTTAATGCCAGCAGCTATGTGATATGCTATATTCACAGAGAAGTTGTCTTCCTGACTGTGGCGTACATTGTGCACATTTCAATTGTGTCATGAGGCGCAGCAGGGGGGGATGATCCTGCTGGCTTCCTGAAACTAGCCCACAGCAGCGCTGCAACCACACCACAGTGAAATAGTGTGATACTGCCGGCTTCTAGCCGTTGTAGTAAACTTTCAGTAGTGGCTGCTCATGCCATGGTGGTGTGCATTCTCCTATTTGTGCTGACACACAGATAAGACACACAAACTGACAATAGTACAATAATATTATGATGTAATATGAGAAAAAAAAATCTCCGGTAAGGAGGTTATGTTCTCCCTCATGTCTGTTTCTTAGTTTTTTTTAATTGTCAGCAGAATTATGCAAAAAGTACCAGTCTCAGCCAACTGTGATGGAGGTATGGGTCACGGGCCTGGGAAGAACCCAGATCTTTTTTTTATCACTTACCTTCACAGAGATGAGATTTTATGAGGTATGCGCTTTAAGTGCCATTCTAGTTGAAGCTGGTGTGTTGACTCAATGTTTGGTCAGTTTGGAGGATGTAATACGTGGTGCTGTTGAACCATCTCGTGTTATAAGGGGAGGTGTTTCTGCTATTTAGCCTCCCCTCAGTGATCTAAATGATATGGACAAAATAATGTCAAGCATGTCAAGTTTAGGCTACTGTGAAGCTACTACATGTTTGATATTAGATATTATGAAATCTTAAAGGACTTATACTGTTGTTGACAGGCCATGCTCCAGGACAAATTAAAGCACTGCTGCTTTTCAGTGATGGAGCACATCCTCTGTCCTTAATGGTGGAGCAGCTACTGCTCTGTGTATCATTTTGTGATTAGCTCTGGAAATCACTTGCACCACTTTTGAAAAAAATGTGAATTTGTAGTTACTGATGCAGCTTATTGACATTTTACTGTTGAATCTATGACTTGCTTTTGCTGCACCAACCAGCTCCCAGAGAATAACTATGTTGCCATGTTGCTCATCGTGTTGTACACAATACAAAGCTGACTGTTGAAGTGGACTGGTACAACCACCACATCCCAGTACATTTTACACAAGTTAAGGAAACAGATCATTTGGAAATAAATTTGTTATCATCATCTGGTCAACCAATCACTTAAGCCTATTCATCGTTTTGGCTTTGTCAGCAAAAAGCCAACACTGTGTCCCCTCCACATCATGTACTGTATGTTACTGCTGTAGTAGGCAAACGCAGCACACTGCTGCACAAAATCTTTACCACACTCTCTGGAGCACTGGCATCAGACTGCAGGCTTTAGCCTCCTCAGGAATTCAGAAATAACTGCATCAGGGGTGAAATTTGATACATTTCCACTTAATTAGTTTAAGTTCTACCAAAATTAAACACCGAGAACTGACGGTGCCAGTCTAAGGTCAGTTTTCAGTTACTATCTTCACTGACTTTTTTTTTTGTCGAGGAATTGTTAGATTTTCTGTCTTGACTGAAAATGGGAAGAAAGTGAACATGGTGTAGAGTTAGTCTCAGCCTGGTGTTTGGGTAAAGAATTAAAAGGTTTGCAGATATGTATTCCAAATTTATGAAAAAGCAGGCCTCAGGGTGGCTTTTTCAATTTCAAAGGTTGGTGGAATCACCAGCTTTACATTTGTTACGGCTTTTCAGAGTAAAAACTAGGCCAACTTATCTACTGTAGGAGGACAAGAAAAAGCAGGAACAGCTTCAGCAGCTTCTAAGACAAGAGTCATCTCTTAATTGTTGCTCTGCTGAAACATTTAGTTGTTTGACTGAAAATAATTTAGTCAGTTCTGTCAAACAGTGAACAGTTACCATTACCAAAGCCCCAGCAGGTGTCAAGTCTCCCCCAGTAGATTTTCATAGTGTGAAAATAGTCAAAAAGACCAGTGGCTACCTGAAGGGAAATAAACACGTTTTTGAAACACAGCGCAAACGTAAGCAAAATCTCCTGGCAAAAACACACATTGGTGTGACCAGCACAGTTTTGCAATTTTGGTGACCACAGCCACATTTTAATGAATCCCACCTTAGAATTCTGTGTTTCACCTACCAAACACCTCCAGAGGTTGGAGTTCTGGTTGATCCAGTGCAGCAGATGCCTCACCTTATCCTGTCTTGCCCTGATTACCGACCGTATCAACTCAGATAATTCAAATTCTGCATTACATATTTAATTTACAAACAACCAGTCAAGTTGCAGTAAATATGATCGCAATCTTCCTTCCTGCTGTGGAGTAACACCCTCGTATAATGGCCAGAATTTTTTTTACAGAACTTTATGATGTCACAGTGAAGTTTAGTCAGTCTATTAGGAGCTGGTTCACCACTACAATGCAGCAAGATTCAGCACTCAGCTACAACTGTCTAATAAGTTGAGGAACTTTCAAAATTTTACTGTAATGCAGCATTTAAGACCAACAAAAGCCAAACATAAAGTAGAAATAGAAATATCTAGTACAACACCAAAATAACAGGTAACAATATGTAGTTTCATTTCACAATGTCTCACCATATACTATACTAAAAAGCAAAACCCTGCACCATGCAAAAGAGCAGAAACTAGTACAACAAAAACATCTTATTTATTTATTCATTTATTTTTAGCACATTAACCACAACTTGCCCTTAAAGCCTTGTGGTGATGCACACTGCTTTGGCTTCGTGGAAGGCTGAGGTTGGAGCTCGGCCTGAGATTGATACTAGACTTCAATCTGTACTGGCTCTAATGAAACAATGGTCTCACCCTCCTTGCACTGGCACACCATCTACTGAAGGTACTTTCACACAAAGTTTTGATGACTGATTTGCTGCATCATTTGAGTGTATACCTTAAGCTTGTTAAAAGAACAAGTATGTACACTTTGCTGCCAGCAATGATTTTGTATCTGTAAAATTAAAGAAAGGTCCACAGTTATCAGCGTAAGGACCATTTCCACACCTTACGTGGTATTTTTCTGATGAATACACCTTTGGATACAGAAATGATAACCCGATGTCTCTGTGTGTAAACATGCAATTAAGGTTGTGGAACAGTCAAGGTTTGGTGAGGTTTACACACAAAACCTAAATTAGGTTTAAGAAAAGATTGTGCTTTGGGTCAAAATAAATGGAAGACGTTCATTGATATGGTTATAATAAAACATAGTTAAGGTTGTGGGATGATCATGGATGAAAGAAATCCATTTCACATGAGGAACAAACATATTAAAGTCCTGTGATTGTAGACCAGTCCATCCACTCCAACCCCCTCCTCATATGGACTTTGTTGCTACTACGTCAATTGACTTCCTCTGTTGTTCCTGCCATGACTACAGGTTGTAATAATCTGTTTGCACAGACGACCTGTGAGCTTGTGTTTTTTTTTTTTTTACAGGAGGACAGTCTTGCAGATCCATACTGTTTCTTGATATCCACTGGGTTGTGGCGGAGAGCTTTTCTGCCGTTTATGTGGCGCTGAGGCACAATTACTGAAGCATGACAATAAAATGCAGAGCATGAAATTAACTGTGGCTCCCAGTGAAAAATCACCCCCAACACCACCACCTCTCATTCTCTCATCCGTCCTTCATTTTTTTTTTTTTTAACTATGTTTGACGTTGAGTCCCATATTTTTTTTGCTGTGAGAGAAAACAGCACCATCACAGAAAGGGCTTACGTCTACACTCAACTGAGATAACAAATAGCTGGTACTTTTCCTACACTGTTGTATTGCTGTTGGGCTGAGTTAAAATAATTGACATTTTTTTTAATAAGTGGAGCAGGAGAGGTATGAGATATGTTCTGTATCATTGTATTAAATGCTGGAGGATTTTTGTGTGAATGTCTTTGCTAACTGCTCAGGCTTCACTGGTATAATACTGGTAGACAAAGCCTCTCCACTACTCAGGCTTAAATCTGCAGATAAACATGCACATCCACACATAGTTCCCACTCTCCCCTGTGACAGGCAGCTAGATGAGCCTCAGTGAGCTGAGTAACGAGCTAATCATGAGCACCCCAATAATAAATAAGCCTTGTTCATAGTCCACTAATCCCAGTCATTTAGCTCTGGTGTGGCAGTGGAAATCAATTACTGCAGCTGGGCTCCCAGTATAGGGTCCTGCTCTCTGTTGTCCAGCTGCACACAACACACTCACACACCTTTGACTCCTGCTACACAATAACACATTGTTATTTATCTACTGTTGTATATTGCAAGTATTTGGAAAATCAGTTATCTAAAGAAATCAATATTTTGCGCAAAACATGGACCCGATATCTTAACTCTGAAAATGTATTAGGAAGCAGTTTTTAACGACCAGTATGAATAGAAGGAATAATTAGAATAAAACATATTCCAGTGTATAGATAGGCAAGTGACTATTAAGACAGACATGAAAAATTGTGAAAAGTTAAGAGCTGGGGCCAGGATATGGGAATTGTTGGATCAAATGTTTTTCTTATTTGACCCATGTCCCTTTCTGCCTCAGATGTTGACCATTCTTTTTATAGTGTGTCCCTTGTGAGACACGCTGCTGTGTGCTTTTTTATATATTCTCCAGTGTGACTTTTATGAAATTGTTCCTGAACTACAAGCTTTTAATCCTGCTTGTGTAAGTGCTTTATAAACAGAGGCATTGGATTATTATTATTATTATTATTATTATTATTATTATTATTGGCTGTTGTAGTAGTAATAACCACCCTATTATAAGTATTTTGCACACACCTAAGTCACAGGTTCACAGTTGGACTCTAAAATTGAGGATTTAAGGTTCATTATTATTATTCCATTATTATCATTATTTGTAGTAGTAGTAGTAGTAGTAGTAGTAGTAGTAGCAATTATTGCACAGTCATACTGTAAAAGTAAAGAATAATACCGTATATTTTATTAGCTGTTTGGTTGAGCTCAGTGAACTTGTTTGTCTGTATTGATAATCTGTGTGGAATTGATTTAACCATTGTGTGAAATCAGCTGGCTTTATGGCCCTGCTTCTCCCTGCAATGCTTGCACCCAGTCACAGTGCACAAACGGAAGGGAGGAGTGATTCCTAGAAAACAATTTACCATCTGTGTTTAATGGCATTGGAAGGCTGTCCACCATCCTGCACGACAGGGAATCGGCCCTGGGGCCAACGCTTTAATTACATACGTGAAGAGAGACTGAGTTACACACAAACAAAAAGAACAAGCTGAGAACCACTTTAAAACAGTCCTCATCAAACAATAACACTTATTCAAAACTGAGAAGGATGTTTACTGATTGAAGCTGCAGATAATGCACCAAAGTGCTTAGAACATTCAGGTTTATTCAGATTTTTTAGATCATTTAGATCATCACACTTCACCTTAAATAGATAAACCTAAAACTCTAAAGCTTCAGAGGCATCCTCTAGAGCAGGAATGGGCAACTGGCAGCCCAGGGGCCGCATGCACGAAATTACTGGTTTCACGGGTGTGGAAGCAAGCAGGCTATTGGACAACATTTGAACTGGATCCCAAATGTAGTTATACTGTCCAGCGATAGAGGGCACTCCCCCCAAACCTAAGAGACTTGTATCCTAGCAACTGCTTGGATGTCTCGTCTTGTCTCTCCGGTGGCAGCACACATGAAGAGTGGACAAAATGAGCGCCCAAAAAAGAAAACTGGTCCAAAAGAACCATGTCTTCCAAGTAGAATGGGAATCTTTTTATGGAATTCAAAGGCAAACCTTTGCGTTTAGTGTGACGGGAAACAAAATCAACCATTTAGTTGTCACTACAACACCACGCACAAAGACACATATGACAAGTACAATTCGAGATGCCAGAGCAGCTATCATCTCTGAACTGAAAGAAAAATACACCAACAGCAGAGCCTTTTTCCCAAAGCCACGACTGCACAGGAGTCCTCTCTCAAGGCGTCTTATGCTGTTTCCCTTGAGCTTGCTAAAGCAAAGAAGCCCTTGTCAGATGAAGAAATTGTGATGCGCAGCAGAGATGGCTAAAGCTTTTGGAGATGATAACACCATTAAGAACTTTGAAACTGTCTCCCTTTCCCGTCGGACAGTGACACGAAGAATTTTTGACATTCAAAATCATGTCAAAGTAAAATTGAAACAGGTCATGTATGACTGCAAGTACTTCTCCCTGGCATTGGATGAGAGTACATGTGTGCTGGATGTTAGCCAGCTTCTCATCTGCACAAAAGCCATTGACAGTTGGTTTGAAGTGCATGTCTTTGCATGACACTACAAAGGGCACAGATGTTTTCAACGCTGTTAAAAATCTGTCTTTGCTGTCGTTTACTCAGGAATGTTGTTACAACTAATTTAAAGATCCAGACTAAAACACTGCAATAATGGGAGCAAAGACAATATCAATACAGTCTATCCCTTTTTCGACAGAACGTCTTTCAGATTAACAAACCATAGTCATTTGGTTTAACCGCCATATACTGAATGAAAATTAAAAAGCAACTCTCTTGTTTTTACTCCCTTTTTATTATGTCGTAAACAACAGTAAACAAGTAAACAACAGTTGATATGCAAAAAACTCTTATGACCTCAAAACCTGCAATCTGTGGAATTGTATTATAAAACTCATTTTACAGTGGCCTTTTATTGTGACCAGCCCAAGGCACACCTGTGCAATAATCATGCTGTGTAATCAGCATCTGGATAGGCCACACCTGTCAGGTGGATGGATTATCTTCGCAAAGGAGAAATGCCCATTAACATGAATTTGAACACATTTTATTGCAACTCATGAAAAAAGGAAGTAAAAACAAAGTACTTCAATTTTTGTTCAGTATATTTATGTAAAAATTAAACAATATATGATACAAACAATATAAGTATTTGGGGGCTGCATTGTGATCCTTAAATAGAATCTATGTCCTCTTATTGTTGCTCTTACTATGCCTCATAAGATTTTTGTGAATAAACTTAACTACATTTTAGTGGGTGTCTTTGGTAAATTGTGGTAAAAACATATTATAACCATGATGTTTTTGCCCTTAAAGTTATAATAAGTTTTCCACATTGAAATGTCTACAAATTAGTTTTATATTGTTTTATATTTTTTACATTATAACTAACATTTACTTACTTACAATTACTCACATTATTCCAAATGTTTCTAGCAATTCCCAAACCAGAGAAATTGTTATTTTAATCTTGGTTTCATTTGGTCACATGTCAATGATGTCATATCCTCTATGGGCATGCATCAGCGTCATGGTTCCCCTGAATGTTTTTCAAGAATTATTATTTTTTTTTTAAATTTATTTATTTTTTTTAAGCAGTTGCTCGT
Source organism: Trachinotus anak (assembly GCF_046630095.1). Taxonomy (NCBI): domain Eukaryota; kingdom Metazoa; phylum Chordata; class Actinopteri; order Carangiformes; family Carangidae; genus Trachinotus; species Trachinotus anak. The sequence goes on from NW_027273884.1 coordinate 5,440,923, forward strand.
GCATTTGCTTGCCAGAAGCTCAAAATTTTACTTTTATCCAGTTTTAAGCCACATTTTAAGATACACTTTCAACACCTTGGTTGTTTGCAACTCTATATTTTAACTGCATCAAGGAATTTAGTCATTGGACATCTGGATTTAAGTTATCAGAGAAAACAGCTAGGCAAATGGCAGCTCAGGTCCCATACATTTATGGATGTCCACAACTCTGAGATGCCCTGTGTCCGCCAAAGAGTGTTGGTCAATCACTGATTTCTAAAGTCAAGTGTTTCTTTTAACACCCTTGTCCATTTGTTATGGAGAGGAGGACACCTCTGTTGACTGGCTGCCGGTAAAAACCAGTAAAGAGTGACTGAGAGAAGGGGAATGACAAGCAGTAAAGAGTCCCAGCCAGGACTTGCTTTCTTGGTGGATTGGTGGCTATGTGGTGTGCCTGTAAAAACATCCTGAATGTCTGGTTCATTAGTTATCAAAGAAACAAAGGTAAGGAGTCTCAGTTTCCAGCCATTCCAAGAGGTTGTCGCCAAGAAGCGTTGGTGAATCATTGACCTTTACAGTGATACAGCTAGAGTCGGTGTTTCTACCGGTTTTAATCCCCTGGTCCATTTGATATGTAGTGGAATATACATCTGCGGATAAATCGGCTGCCAGTAAAAAACTCCTGTTGTATTACGTTTTTATTTTTTTGGATGCTTGAAAACCCCTTTTCGTCTTTGACCTGTGAGGTCTACAGACACACGCAGGCACGCACATGCACACACACACACACACACACACACACACACACACATAGACGAGCTGGATTCATCTAGCATTATTAGGGCCTGAGCACAGAGGGCGCAAAGACCGTATTGAAACTGTTTCTTATTATCATTATACTGATGAATGAATTGGCTTTTTGGGGGGCCTAAACACACTGAAAAAGTCATTTAACTTTGCAGACGTGTTGGGCCTGGTGAAAATTAATATATTTTTTATATTATATTTATATAATTTATATATTTATGGGCTTGCACATGGGTGTGGCAATCAATACTGCCACCTAGAAATTTTCAAGGAGCCCCTTCCTATCCCTTTGGTTTCATGTGCTCAAAAATTGGTAGGCACATGTAACTTGCCAAGATGTACAAAAAAAATCCTCTTGCAACCATTGTCTTAAGTCCAACTGGAAGTCTGCAATTTAGAATTTAATTTGCAATGTTGGCACCATTTTTGTAATTTGAGGGTCTCGTACTTTAATGAACTCCTCCTAGGGAATTGATTAGATCGATGTCTACCAGGTGTGTTCCCAGATGAGCACAGCACCAAAATCAACCAATTGACTCCAGTCAGGCACTTCGTAGCATGGTCATACAACTGATAATTACTAATGTACGCTCAGTTGCCAGTTTATTAGCAAAACCTAGCTAAAACTGATGTACCGTATTTTCCGGACTATAAGGCGCACTTAAAAGCCTTTAATTTTCTCAAAAAACGACAGTGCGCCTTATAATCCAGAGCGCCTTATATATGGATTAATTCTGGTTGTGCGTACTGACCTCGAAGTGATTTTGTGTGGTACACGGCGCTCACGGCGCTCTGTCAAAATGTTTCAGTATGACTTTGGTAAACTACAAAGCCGCACCGCTTGCAGCATTACGGCTATCGTAGTCAGGAGCGTCGCGGAGTAATACATACTGTGCTTCACCATAATATTACAGTGTGCGTGTATAAGGACCTATAAGGAGTTATTGTGAATACGCTAACGTTTGATTTAGCGGTATCACTGTGTTTTTTTTACGTGTTACAACTGAACAAGGTTGGGAGTTATTGTGAACGCGTTTAATAAAGTTTGACTGACTTATCTGACTGTTTTGTTTTGCTTAATGCGCCTTATAGTCCGGTGCGCTTTATATATGAAAAAAGTTCGAAAATAGACCATTCATTGACAGTGCGCCTTATAATCCAGTGCGCCCTATAGTGTGGAAAAAACGGTAGTCTAATATAATACAGTCCTGCAGTTTTTAATTCAACCGAGACATGTAATGTGTGCTTGTTGCGTGGTCTCTGGCTCTACACAGTAGATGCAATTGAGAATGCAAATAAACATGCACCGCATCTTGTCTGATGTCACACAGTCTAGTGTGAGGCCCCCCCGGCAGTGCACAAGGGTGCAAAGGCCCGTTCAGTGCTGCCTGCAGCTTTAATTTAATGTATGCAGCTCTTATGATCCTTTAAAGAAAATATCCAGGGGAACACAGGCAGTAACATAAAGATTACAAGAGTACTCTGACAAATTACAACAGCAAAGAACATAGCAAGTGTAGCAGGGGTTTGTGTTTATTGTCGGAGTAACAAAGGTAGCAAAATGCAACAAAATATGGGGTTAAGGGAGGCAAGAGAAAACATCAGAATCTTCAAGGCCAAGATAAACAAAACTCCTCACACTATCTAGAAAATAAAACTCAGGTAACCTACACAGTCAAACTAAAAGACAATCTCTAACCTTCCTGACTGTCCACAAAACATGAGAAAATAGATTGAAAAAGGAAAGGTAGAGAACCCCTACAAAGCTTCTCCTACATCAAAAAAAGCAGAAACACTTAGAAGCACAGTCAATTAGCAAGGACAGGAACAAATCCTACTCACAAGGTCCAAACAACAACCACAGCAACAACACAACAGGTTAATAGGCAGCTTGGTGGCCAAAAGGGAATGAGTTGGAAAATAAAAAATATAACTTATCCAGAGCTCGTGTATGGATAAATAAATTATCAGATATCTTCATAATTACACATCAGACATGCTAACGTTAGCTTCTAGTTCAGACAGACTGACAGTTATGTGTTGTCAAGCCAGAGAAAACAGCTAAATAATACAATTTTAACCATGTAATAAAATGTACGATAAATCTGATTAACTATTGAAATTCAGCGATTAATTAAGAAAAAATTCATCGTTTGACCCACTGGTGACTACACTGTGAATGTTAGCACGTGAATGAATCATGACAGAGCTTTGACCAGCGGCTGCACTGACAAATGAGAATATCTGTCACAGCCAGGACCTTTGCAGCAGATTACATGTACAGTACAGTAAGAGAGGAGATGTGCTCAAAAGCTGCTTTCCTCCAACAATTGAAAGTAATGCCCCCTTTTTTAGTGATTTCATTGCAAATAGATTTTGAATCAGTGATTGATTCTGAATTGAATTACAACACCAGTATTTGAACTCAAATCTAGCCATGATGTACCTAAAGATCCCCAACCCAGATGCAGGTCTGCACATCTGATTTACCATGTTGTTTAAGTCTGCAGAGATGATACTCACACAGTTCTGCAGTTCTACAAGCTGAACTGTAAACTGTCTTTTTCGCTTGAACAGTAACTAGTAAAAACTGCTGCAGCTGGAAAGCTGATCTAGTTATATAGCATGAGCATTGAAAGGTTCCTTTCTCTCCTTCCCACCTTCTTCCTTCCTTCCTTTACTCCTTACCCTCCATTTTATTTTCCTGTCCCCCTTCCGCTTTGCTTTATCTATCGGTTTCCTGTCTTTCTAGCCTTCATTCCCTTCATTCTTTCACCCTCTCATCCATTACACACCACCCTCCAAAGCATGTACACATCTACACACACACACACACACACACACACACACACACACACCTTCAGCCTTTTATTTACTGTCCTTGTCAACTGTGTGAAGAGGATGAGTGGAGAGATACCCCGAGGCATTGTGCACTGAGCTCCTCTCTGTGATGTACCACAAATTAACCCGTGTGTCTAATTCACTAACGGTCCACTTGATTGGATGCCGCGCGTGTGGAGATGGTGGGTGGCGGCCAGCATCAGCCTATCCCAGAGCAGCATTCCCCTCAGGCTGTCAGCGAGCAGCATTGCCATGGTGATGTCATCTTCAAGCTGTGAGCCCACCTCCATCAGACAAAGCATACTGATTACTGGAAGAGAAGAGAGAGAGCGCAGTGATGATGAATCTGATGATTAGGCTACAACCCGTGGGCAAACTGATGCCAGATTTTCATTTTGATCAGACTCTCTAATCAGCTTCCATACACAGTTTGCCTGAAATAGATCTGACAAGACTTCAGGTGATCTGGTTGTCCGACAGCAGAGGCTGTGGTTTTCAATTCAGATAACTGATTTTTTTTTTGTCATTGAATTGTTATAAAAATCTGTCCTGAACAAACATGCCTTTCATCTGCATGACAGAGGAGTGAAAAAGCAGCGAGCCTGAGACTACAAACAAATGCCCCCAACATTTCTCTGCAGGTAAAAAAAAAAACTGTCTGCTGTTGTTTGTTATTTTAAAAAGACAACAGAAACAAATGTAACTGATTTTGGTGGTTTAAGTACATTTAAAGTAGTGTTACACAGCAACACAATATGATCACACACTATAACAGGAACACTGACCACCAATGAGATCTCAAGTGAAGACTTTCATCTTAAATGAGGCGTTTTTCCAGATCAAAAGATGAAAAATATTAGAAACATTCTGCATTATTTTGCTGGTCTTTAGACTGATTTTGTTCATTTGTCTTTCAACTGTATTCAGTTTATATATATATATATATATATATATATATATATATATATATATATAACATATGAAAAAAGAATTAAGACCATAGGAAACTTTTGAAATTTTATCTGTATTATCAAATCACAGTCAGAACTGAAGGAATGAGGGGTCTGTTTTATTTAAGTCTATTTTCTTTATTTAAAATCCAGAGTACAGAGTCTAAATTGTAAGATTCAAGTCAGAATCAATTCAATCAAGTGGATTTTTGTCATAATATCATTTTATTGTCAACATTGTGAGATTAATTTTGAAAACAATCATTAATCTCAAAAGTTCCTTATTCCCCCCCTTATGAAACAAATGCATTGTTTAAATGAATCATCTCTCGCATATTAGGACTGACTTAACTTACAATAGAACCATATTGTATTTGCTATTTGGTAGTTTATTATTATTATTATATTTAGTTTGAGAGTAAATTTTACTATGAAATTTGTGTCTAAGGTTGAACCCAGAAATCAAATTTGTATTAAAAAAATCTACCTCAGCATTTTTTAAAATTTTATTTTATTTTATTTTATTTTTTGTGCAGCTACATCAGTTCCTAGTGCATCTTTGAGCAGAAAGCCTCATCTGGTAATCTCTGGCGACTTGTTTCTGTCACTGCTTCGTCATCATTGCCCAGATGACACTCATGTCAAATTGGCCTATGGGGAACATGCCGCTTGTGTGTGTGTGTGTGTGTGTGTGTGTGTGTGTGTGTGTGTGTGTGTGTGTGTGTGTGTGTGTGTGTGTGTGTGTGTGTGTGTGTGTGTGCGCACGTGCACTGGGGCGTATTCACGGTGTGTGTAGTGGGGTTACAGAGGTTAAGGGGAGCTAATTTCACGGCTTTTTATTGGAGCTGGTCTCAGGAGAGGAGCCCTCTGTAAGCAATATCACTTCCAGCAGGTTTAAATAGGCCAGACGGGACTGGACCACCGCATTTTTTCTATATATGCATGCACGCGTGTGTTTATAAAAAAGAAAAAAAACAAACAAACAAAAAAAGCAAAAAAACACAACACGTTTAGGTCACCAAAAACAGGCCTTTTCCCTGCAGCAAAATTAAACCTTGAAAGTTAATGAAAACAATTTCTATAGCTGAGCCAACTTTGATTGATTACTTACAAACCCTCTGTACAAAGGCCGTGTTGGAAGAAACTGTGTTCCTGCCCCCTCTGATGCATTTTTAGTACAATACAAGCAAACAACACCAGCACAGTCTCCAGACTTAAACCACATGGAGCTGGCTTCAAACGAACTGGACACAGAAGGCGAAAGCAAAGCAACCTGCAAGTGAACGTACACAGCAGTGTTGGCATGAACCCTACAAATAATATTTGATTACCATTGTGGAAAGAACAGCATGAGTGTGTTTGGCTGCTGAACGAGTCATTTTTTTAAAAAGTGGAAAATAACATTAACATTTTTTTAATGCAGACATGTTTGTCATCTAAGTTCATGAGTGTGAGTTTCCTCTTAAATCTGACATTCCACAAAAAGATAATAATGCATCAAAAATCAATGTTTGTCATTCTTGATATCCCAGACTGTGATAATCCAAAATAATGATAATAATAATAATAATAATAATAATTTTTTGTGTTTTCTACATGAAAGACATCAGTGACTGAAAATGGTTGAGGACTGATGTTGTTGCTGATGTTAAAAAATGAACTCATTGGAAAATAATGTTTATATAGTATCTTTATTGCAGTCTTCTGATTCAGGTGTTTTTGTCCTCTGAAGACCAAAAACAATTATTTATTTTGTCTATGCTTTAATTTGGGAGTACACACAGACATTACACAAAATTTCGATAACATCTAGGAAAATTGAGGTCTTCCAGCTGGTAGTGTATGTATCTATGTTGTGTTGTGTTAGTATTGTAGTCTTACTATTGTTGAACTTGCAATATTTTTTTGAACTGGAACACAGTGTGTGATACAGGCCTTCTGGGCCTAAAGTGTATTCAGAAAGTATTCAGACCCCTTAAGTTGTTTCACGTTATGTTGCAGGTTTATGCTAAAATAATTTAAAAAAATCCTCTTATCCCTGTACACTCAATAGCCCATAATGACAAAGCAAAAACTGAATTTTAGATTTTTTTTAGAATGTATTTAAAGGGAAAACTTAAATATCACATTGACATAAGTATTCAGACACTTTGTTATGACTCTTGAATTTTAGCTAGGTTCCTCCCATTACTCTTGATCATCTTTGAGATGTTTGCACGCCTTGACTGGAGTCCACCTGTGGTCAACTCAGCTGATTGGACATGCTTTGGTATGGCACACACCTGTTGATATACGGTCTCACAGCTTGCCATGAGGAGAAGCTGGAGGAGCTGCCTGCAGAGTGAGGTGTAGGAACATCTCAAGGATGATCAAGAGAAATAGAGATTTCTTTTTATTTTTGATTTTGATTTTGATATAAGGCTGCAAAATATGGAAAAAAAATTGAATGGGTTTGAACACTTTCCACTGCACCTCAGTGTCCAACCTCCCCGCTGCTCTTGGTTGTACAACACATGCTTAGTGGGATGACTTTTTTTTTGATTTAACCTCCATGACATCACCGAATTATTCACTGTCTGACTTTGTTATAGCAGTCAATAATGACACCAGACTCTCAAATTTCTTCCTCGCTCACTGTTATTATTTTGCTCTGCGCCTGAACTGTGCATGAAAAGACACGTGTGTGAGGAGGAACTGCAGAGTAACATGAATCTGGTCAGAACATATTTGATGATTCTAAAATCAGTGTAATTGTTACAGTGAATGAAGTGAATTTTGTGTTTCTTGTCCTCGACCAGTATGTTGGTATATAGCCTGCTGTTGTGACTAATAATATGTAATAGTAAACTAGCTGCTAACTAATGGCTTGATTTCTACCAATTTTCTGTGGATATTTATAATCTCTGGGTGATGAGTCTTAATGCCTTTGACAGAAGTGCTAGATTTCCAAATATGAGTGAGTGCTTCCCGATCTGCTGTGGTTACACTTAGTTGTGTTGTAGGTTGGGCGGTTCACTGCTTTGGAATTGTGTGTGATAGTAAGTCATTTTAAACTGGTTGTACAAATTACTCTTCTCTATCCCCTGTAGGTGCATCAGCGCTCAGCAGAGCGGCTTCTAGATCTGTGCTGTGCCAACCGTGGTACTTTTATCAAGGTGGGCCAGCACCTCGGTGCTCTGGAATACCTGCTGCCTGAGGAGTACACATCTACACTGAAGGTGCTCCACAGCCGAGCTCCTCAGAGCAGCATGGAGGAGATCCAGCAGGTCATCAGAGAAGACCTTGGGAAGGAGGTACTGTAAGTCTCTATAGACTGAATCTCTGTCATAGTGTTATCAAGTTGGATTCTGTTAGTAGTCAGGTGAACACAAACCAGATTCAAGGTAGTCTTCACTTAATTACTTAATTAAAGTAATCATCTAGCTAAAGGAACATCAGCTTGCTGCTATGGGGGATTAAAGTAATGAGATTTTCATGATAGATTTTACTTTCTTGTTCTACACGTTCATTATCTGGTTGGCCTGTCAGTGTAAAGGTGCAACAGAAAACTGGAGAAGAGAGAGAAGGTCCCATCTGTGTGTCCAGCTCTGCCCCTTTCAGATGTCTCTACTGGTGTCAGCAGTCTTCATGCTATTTGAGTGTTACCCCCCGTGACAGGAGCAGTCCCCTCCCACAATGGGAATTGAGGATGGCTGTGGAGTATTACTAAAGAAGACAAATTTTTCCAATATTGCCAATGTTGTACATTCTCAGATGTTACTGTTAATTTGGAACTTTGATTAATAATTAACAAAATAACAACTATCAAAATTACCACATTGTGAGTAAAGTTGAAGGATGGAAGTCCTAATGAGAAGAGGTTGGCAAGATTCTTCTTTGTGCAACATTAAACACATCACCAGATATACTTAGATATTTATTTACAGGGTTGCAAACAAGAACATGCAATGTCTAATCTACTAAGTATATACAGGTGTGTGTGTGTGTGTGTGTGTGTGTGTGCGCGCGCACAAAGGTACAATGGCTTATTCACAATGGTCACTGTGACCACATGGCCTAAGAAAGACTACAAACAAGATGGAGGTAAACAAAGGAACTACACAATATAGCAGACCCAAAGGTGGCTGCTGAGACGACATGGTGGCATGTGGGGGAGGGTGGCTGTGAGTTTCTTTGTTTAAGGCAATTCCAGTAGTCTAAAGGGTGCCAGGTTAAAAGAGGATTAGCTAGTCCTAGGTCTGCTGTAGGTATGTGACTAACCAATAACCTAAGCGAACATAACAACAAAGCTCAGTAGATACAGTAACCAGATCAGTACATGTACATCAACAAAGTTAACAATCTGTTGAGGAAGACTGAAGTGGAGCAGTCTTCTATGAGCAGGTTTACAGAAGTGCTGTTGTTCCAGGTAGCAGTCTTGTGCTAACCTGATGCTTGGAGCCTTGTTGCTCCCACAGAGAAGAGGGCCAGAGAGAAGAGAGCTTTGTGGCTCCTGGAAGGGCCAGGAAGAGAAGAGAGGAGAGTGGTAACAAAGGAAGGGAGCTGGGTTTCATTGGCCTGGTGACACCTTGGGTCACACGTCAAACAGTGACCAACAACCACTGGTCAGAAAGGTCTCCAGACGAGGTTATCCTCAGGTGTGAAAAGTGTTGAATTGTGGGGGATGAAGTTCACAATGCCCTTCTTTTGTTTGCACAACAAAAGAACATGTGGTCTCCATCATCTTGAATGATCTGAGTCACACCAAGCGCTAATAGTTGTTTCATGCATAGTCGAGACAAAACATATATTTTTTAACATGTATTTATTCCAATCATTTATTTTTGTATTTATATACACTTATAGTTTAATGGTTTGATTTGTGGCAGGCTCAGATCTTGCTGACTGACTCTCTCCGACAGTATAAGCATGTGTTCTTCCCCTCATGCTTTGTAGGAAGCAGAAAAAAGGGGGAATAAAGCAGAAGTGAATATGTCTGACATTCTGTCCTCATTTCATTTCATAACCAAGCCATACTCCTGATGTAGCTGTTAATGCTGCTGTTAGTGCAGAGCACCAGGTTTGCTCTCAAACTAGTTGTTATGACAGCCTTTTAGGGCTCGCTGGAGGAAAGGCAATTGTTCTGTTATTCTCAGATACAGTACATTGGTCTTCTCCCTCTGCTGCACACTCCGCAGTGTTGTGTGTTGTGTGTCTTTTTGTTTTTGTGTGTGTGTGTGTGTGTGTGTTAAAGAAATGGCTTTGGTGTACTCAGTTGAGTACATTACATCAGCAAATCAAGGAACAGTGAACATGTTGCTCCACATGACACAGACCCAGTCTGGACAAGTTCATAATTATTTAAATTAGACATGTGTCTGGTATGCAAAAAGGTAGGGTGATAAACTAGATGAAATACATTGTAAACCATAAGGGATTTTGTTGTGCAGTCTATAATCTATAATCCTTTAATATCTGGGTGTATTGGCCACTGTGGGTGGTGATTTAAATCACCGATTTTGATGTAGAGATATTGTTTTGTGGCTGTATTTTCTTGACACAAGATTGTAGACAACAGGCATATCATAAAATAACCTGTAAATCTTTTCTCATTATCACCTCTAAGGCTGAACACCTTTCCTAAATCAGAAAGATATATGTGACTAATTCATCTACAGAGCACTAGACTAATTTTATTGTGCATTTCGTCTCTCTTAGGTACCTTGGTGCTCCCTGGTCTCATTTGAAATAGTGTAAATGAAGTACATGGGACGTTTGAATAATTCCCAGGAGGTCTTCTTCTGGCAGAGAATCTGAATAATTAGTTCAGAGTATCACAGACTGGTCAATGGGTTTTCACACTGTTGATTTAAAGTGATGCCAGTGTCTGTACAGTAACTTTCACATCAGCCGCAGAGTTAAGATCTACAACTTATGGAGATTTTCATTGTCATACCATTTTCTGCAAGTCAGCAAATGAAATGCAGGCCTTTCAAAACCCGAATCACTGTTTTACTAGCTATTTGGTTCATTTCCATAGGGACTAAATGAAATCTATATTATCTGTCTTAATCTCCCCAGAAACTCTAAGAAAAGAAAGAAAATATATAAACCTGGTATTATTCCCATGAAAAGACTCAAACCAAAGTTGTTAACGGCATCAATTACTTGTATGCTTGCATCACTTCATGGGATTTGCTGACAGTGAGAGATATATTGAATATTAACTTCAGCCTATTCCCACTGCAATTGGGGTGGGGTCATTACCATCATTGTAAGGATAGAAAAATACATCCTGAAATTATTTGGAAAAATTCATTAATTAAAAGCCTTCATTGTTTAAAAGGTTTGCGAAGTAAGTTTTCCTACCAAATAGAAAACAGTAGGATATGCTAATAAGATGAATATGAGCTGCTGATTCAAAGCCACTTCTATAGAATTTGCTCATCTTTCTCATTCATGTTTTTTTAAAATTAAGATGTGCATACACTTCTTCCTGTGTCTGTGCGGGACGTCATGCTTCCTGTAGAAGACAGGAATATCGCTCCTCTGTCAACAAAGCAGGCAACAGAATGAATCAGCCCTCCTTCCCTTTTGGAGTGGCAGCAGAAGAAGTGACACTGATGAGCAGTGCCAGGCAGCTCTGGAGTGAGGGAAGCGGCCTCGACATCATTTCCATCTGACTACACATGCTTCTTTTTTAACACGTGTATGCAGTCTGATATCTGTTGGATACTCTCATACACCAGCAGTGAGTAGAGAGTGGTGTGTGGTACCGTGCTGTTTTCAGCACCATTTGTGGTGACATATGCATTCCCACTGTGCACGGATTTGGAAAGCCTTGCCTTCGTTCTGGCTGTCATTTCCCCTCTATCGTGAAAATGCAGAAAGGCCAGCATGTGCAATATGTTGTTTTACCAAAGAGACTGTTTCCAGGCTGAATATTACACTTAGTTGGCGATGAGGCATAACAAAACAAAACATGAATGCATCATGGGTAGTTTGCATCCCGTCCAGGCAGTGTGGCACCAGTGTCTGCGGACACTGAGATTCAGGAAATAGCAAAAGGAAATGGCAAAAAATTCTCAAAACCACACTGAGTTTATCACTGAGCAACTTATATTAGATAACAGGATGGATGGACGTCCAAAGGATTTGTTGTATGGACAAACAATGTCAATGCCTTCCTCTCAAATCTGAATATGTCATCATGCCGTTCTGTTCCAATGACACAGCATAAAGTAAACTATAACATCTTAAATGCAAGATTAAAAAATAAGACTACCCAGTTGTAATTAACATGGTCAGACGATGATAAAAACCTAAATGCAAAATAGAAATTGTTTTGCTGTTTTGTTCATTTGGAATTATATGTAAACCAGCAGCCTTGCTTTGTGTAAAGAAAGAAAGAAAATTTAGAGTAAAATTCACATCTCTTTGTATCCGTAGTTGTCAATGCATAGAGTCGCATCCGATGAAAAGAAAAGGAAGTATTGCATATTAAATGTGCTTCATAGTTTCAAATGAAAGTAAAATAAGGATTTCAGATAACAACGTATTGTATAGTAATAATAATAATAATGATAATACCTTTTACTTACAGACTACCTTTCAAGATATCCAATGATGCCCTATTCAACAAGTAAAAGAAAAAGATCAACTATAACGAGAGACTGAACACAAGCTAATAAAGATAAAGAAAAGACAAAAAAAAAAAAAAGATTTATAAAAAAATAGGGTGAGACTAATGGAGGAAATACTCTACCTGTACTACTAATAGCTCACATGCTCCAATCTGCAAAATTGACATCTGGTTAAAGACAGAAGTTTTGGACCCAAAGTGCAGAACACAGACTCGGAAACAGTTGAGGTTTTAAGGTAATTTATTGTAAAAACTTGGGTGGGTTGGTGAAGGTGAGGGACTGAAGGCAGCATTCAGACAGGTGGAGTGGGGGAGGCAGCAGGCTGGGAAAACAGCAATCCAAAGTGGACAAGGTCGTGGCTGGATGTAACAGGCAGCACAGGAGGCAAAACAAGCTGTGGCATTTGTCACTAGTGTAGACTCGACGATGTGGCAAAGGTACCGGAGAGCCAAGCACAGCAGAGCAGGACACACCCACCCACCCACACACACACACACACAGCAAAAACAGACTGACTGGGGAAAAACATTAGAGAAGGGGAAATGGCAGGAAAACATGAGGATTAAAGGAAGATAACAACCTCATCCAAACACATCCATCATTCCACCATCACTCTGTATGAAATACTTGATCAGGAATTGAGTTTAATTGACAGTAGCAATCAAAATGGCAAAATGGAAGACAACATCAGAAATTAAGGAGGTATGATCAAGAGTATGATCAAATATTCTGTGCTTAAAACAGTGTATGTGTCTCTAGTATGAGCCTGTTTTAACTAAAGGCCTACTGCCCTTTTGCAGTTGAGGTAAATGAAACTGAATTTACAGTGTGTTTATACAGTAAAACAGACAGGGATGTTACAGTTTTTTTTTAATTGAGGCTTTTTGAGATTGATTGATTTCCTCTCCTCGGTAAAATAATCTCGTCAGTTCTTCTCCTCTCTGTTGTGATGATTTATTTGTCCTCATCCAGCTGGTGCTGTTGCCGGCTTGCCAGCATCCAAAATGGCCACCTTGCCACAGATGCCGATGTGTTGCCATCCAACTGTGATGCCTCAGGGACCATTTTATTTGTGCCATAACTCATTTCAGGGAACGTATGTCACTGTGGGTCTCCCCTCTGAGAGAGGGACTCATGTGCATACATTACCATGTTAATTAACTCCACAGCTGAGATTAACATAAGCAGTGACTGGGTAGTAGGTTTGAACCAAAGGCCTCAAGCCAGGCAGTGTTGATACAACTAGAACTGCAAACACTGCAAACATGTTAAAGAAGTTGGACTGTTAGTGCCAACCTGCTTTTAATAATATTTTATCATAAAAATTATCCAAATGTTAAAAAGTGTTAATGTTTAAATTTCAGTGGGATTTCTCAAGCTCTTGCTGCTGCTGGAAGTGACAGGCCCATCTGAGAAATTACATGTTTCCTTAACCCATGAAAGCACCCTCTGCATGTCAGATCCCATTGGATGCTCATCATCGTAGTGGGAGGACACTAGTGGGTGTAGACAATTTCATTCCATTTAGCATATTTGCATAATGAATAACTCAGCTGTTCCCACACAGGATCCCGTGCTGCTTGCATAATTTATGATCTGATGGCATGTTCTAGAGGGCTCATGTTCAGCCTTTACCTGATGGGCCAGTATCATGTTCAAATTAGCCTCTTTTTATGTTTCACTAGGTACAAACAACAGGGGAATTCCCCCCGTGGCACAGTTTGAAGTATGAATATGAAGGAAGATGTACAGTTATTCTCCCAGCCAAAACCAACACATGCTAAGAATGCTAAATGTTACAGTGTGGTAGATGAAGAGGAGTGAAGCCAGCACAGTACAAGGCTGTGAACTTATATAGAGTGATATGACATAATGCTGTGTTAGTTATAGGGGTTGTAACAAGTCATGCTGAAAGGGCACTGACTTGTGAAAATGGCAAGCATTCTTCTTATCTGAGCATTTGTAGAAATTATAAAAAATATTGTATATACTGTTTTCAAATGCTGTGGTTGAAAATTCCCAGATGGACTGAATTATAAATATAGATACAAGAAGGTATAAACTGGTGTCTTTTGCATGGGAGCAAATATTTGATATATTGATTACCTCCCTATCTACTCCTCAGACACAAACTGAGTTCAATAATATTAATAAGATTACCATTTTTAGACTGGCTGTTCACAAACGGAGAAAAGACAAACCCTTCCTGTGGTGCTGGACCTGAGCTCCAAAAGTCTTCTAATGATAAAATTGGGCCTGGCCCTGAATGTTGCCAGTTTGAAATGAGGATGTGTGTGGTGAGGGGGCTCTATCTACCAGGGAGGGAAAGGGTTTGACATGCCTGTAGCTGCAGAACTGAACCTCCACAGCGTGGTGATGGCAGAAGTTCTGGCCTCTCCTGGCTTTGACCCACTGTTTTCTTCATAGGCAGTTTGGGTTTTATTTCAGATGTTAAAGGTGTTCCTGATTGTTGCACAGTCCAAAATTCAGGATCCTCACCAGTGTTTTCTTGGCATCTCTGTGGGAGTTGATAATTTGTGGTCAATAATGAAACGCATGCATCTCCTGCATCTGTAGAAGTTCGTCTGGTGAAAGCTTGAGCACAGCATCATTGGTGCTGAGAATAACACCAAATACTTCAAGTACATAAAGGTGATACAGTGTGTGGGCTTAAGTAGAACCTGTGTTGTTGTTGCTGCACGCTGCCTTCTCTTTGTTCAGTTTGTAGGTTTGTATCCGGGAGTCTGGGCAGCCTCAGGGTGGTGTGGAGGTTCCAGAGCATACAATAAGTCTGTTCTAATGACTCCAGTTCCCTTGGGAAGCCTCTTTAACCTTCAAACCCACACACTAATTCGTATGTGTTCTGTGTGTCCACAGAGACAAGTGGAAGCTAATGAGGGAGTACATCTACTCAGAGGTTACAGTGGGTGCTAAATGTTAAGCGCCGTAGTAGATGGGTTTTTTTTGGGTGGGGGGGGGGGGCAGAGTATATCAAAAGGCAACACTGGAACAGACTGCAGCTGCATCAAACCCCGAGCCTGTCTCTGTATATTCAGATGATGATTACCATACCTCTTACTGTACACACTCACTACCACACCTGATGTAATTAAAGAAGTTATTTAGGAGGGGTCCTGGTGTCTTTTTCTGACTCCCACTGTCCCCTAGTATCTATCCTGGTGTTGTTCTCAACTGTATAAACACCGTCATTATTCGTGGCTCCAAAGTCAATTACCATTTCCTTGTTTTGTTATTATTTTGTTTGAGGACATTACTCTTCTAGCACAAAAGGAGCTCATCAGTCTGCCCTCTTTAATTACTTCCGTTCTCCTGAATTAAGCACACTAGTTACTGATCAGCAGATTTTATCGTGATCGCAACAGTATTTCCTTGAAGACTTCCATCAGGAATAAGAAAGAACACATGGGAAGATTCATTCTAATGCTCTACACTCTACCTTATTTTCATAATAATAATAATACTAGTCATTTTTTCATACGATATATAGTCTGATGGTATTGAACACTGATGAAACAAATGCTCCTGTCGGTCAACATGATACATAAATTCAGCATACTCTGAGGTTGAGGTTTCTGGTGAGGAGAAGAGGATACAAAACAGTTGTCTCCAAAGTCTTCATTATAAATACACTGCATTATATGATTTGATCATATAGTATGGCCAGTTTGGGATGGGATGAGGCTTTTTTTTCTTTTGAAATGACCCAAACCAACAACATATTTGTCTGTGTTTCAATGTGGTCTGACTTCCCCACCCCCACCAGTGTGGCTCTTAACTCAAAGCCCATTGCCCCATATTGAAGACCTAAATTTTAAATATCACTCACAAATATATAGTGTCATCCTGAAGCAGCTGTCCTCTGTAGCTTTTATCAAACAGGAGGAAGCAGTGCATTGGGTGGGGACCATCTTCAGCAGCGGAACAATCCACATTTGGTGCTCTAGTGGGTATTTCTGGCTACAAAACTGTGTATGTGGGACTGATTCAAAGTAAACTACAGTGCACATGGTAATGGTAATGAAGGAACATGTCACCCTGTGCAATGGTGTGTCTCACTGATGATGATGTTTAATAGTTTTTGGCAACAGTGAAGCTCTGCAGCACAGAGGAATAAGATATATCAGGCTTGTTAAGACTTGTTCGTAGGACACATTTAGTCTTGCTTTGGCTCAAAGTAGGGTCAAAAAGATTTTGAACTTGTAAGGTGATGTTCACAAATAATTCTGTACTTTGTCTCACACCTATAGTCAAGTCTTACACCTGAATCTAATTGGGCAATGGCAAGCCAATCATAAAGCAGTCCAATCAGTGGGCAGGTGGTTCCATTACCTATCAGGATGAGACTGAAAGTGTCTGCGGCATTATCTTCATCTCCGTTGAGATGCAGTGGAGATGAAGGTAACAGAACCAGCGATCCTCTGATTGGACTGTGTGATTGGATCATCATTGTCTAATCAGATTCAGGTGTAAAGGCAGGGTCAAAATTTGAACTTGTAACTTGAACTTTCGGTGCTGTGGTTTAGGTGCAGTTGTCTGCGTTGTATCTGTGCACAGATTTCACATTAACATTAAGAAAAATAGAGTCTTACCAGACTTACCATTTACTTGATGTTAATTTACGGTAAGATGTCCTCTATGGTGTTTAGCTTGTATGTAATGACACATCAACACATGACTGTATTGATCCTGACACCTTTTTAAAACAGCTTCTTTGAACCCACTGGGAGCCTCTGCCTTTCTCAGTTTAATGATCTTTCAAACTGCATTAACCTCCTCCTCTGTCACTGAAATTGGTTTACTACAATCTCACTGCTACCTAACAAGATTGTTTTTAACAGAGAGATCCCACTGGAAAAAATCTCCATCCACCAAATAAGACATTTTAGTTGTTATTGACTCTTCAAATTTTACCTTTTTATAACAGACAAAGTATTTCTTCTGCTGGCAACCCAAAATTTTGAGGCTATTTACATAACACCGGTTCTGTGAGTAACATGTGTGAGATGTCTCACTATGGGAGCAAGTCATACTCTGACCCTCAGAAGCACTTATCTCATTACAACAATCCTGATTGGCTGGTGAACGTGTTGGTCCACACCAGGTAGTGCCATCTACCATAAATAGTGCGTGCGGACGACACAGCGCCATTCAAGATAATCACCCTCTTTTTACCCGCCGAAGCAAGAGGGGTTGTCTGGTGAGACATCTCACTCATGTTACTCAAAGAACCGGGGTTATGTAAATAACCTTAAGTTCTTTTTCATAATCTTCCATTGGATGTCTCACTGTGGGATGTGGTAGCTCCCGTATTGCCAGACAAGTTTATCTAGCGTCCACCAACCAATGCTGGAATTATTGAGACAACAGATAAACGTGGAAGATAAGTTTTAAAATAACAAACATGGAGGCTTCTTATTAAAAGATGATTATGCATATGCTGAAATTAGACCTTCAAAACCTGTATTTCACAACAGTGAAACTTGCTCTCTAATATAAGCCTGTCTCAGTTAAGGCCTGTTTTCCTCTGCTGTTGACGTAAATAAGGTCACTATTTTAGAATTGACAGTGTACAGTTAAAATGAATCTCTCCATCCATCATTGACTGGTTGTGACCCTCTATTATAGACCCCTACCTCTCTGGTATCTGATCACATAATCTTGGCCCACTCTTGGTCCCAGTGTTGGTTTGGTTTCAGTTCAGCAGTCTCAGACACAAACCAAATACCAACCATCATGACTACATTATTGCATGTCTGTTAGTGTGTTATACAATGACATAACAAATGCAAATTTCAAAAAAGCAAGAATGAAGAGAATTAATTACATTCACTGAACAGGAACATATGCACCTCTCATGCATTTTTTTTAGCCTCTTTCAGTTGTAATGTATCTATCTGTAAATAGAGATGATCAGATTGATGATCACATTCTTCTCCCATTCCCAAGTTCCCCTTTCCCTCCCATGTTCTTTATCTTTATCTATACCCCATTTATCCTGAGCTCTCTCCCACTCTTTTCTTCCCCTTCCCTATCTCGCCCCAGCAGCTGTCAGAGTTATTTGTCTCCTTTGAGGAGAAGCCTCAGGGTGCAGCCTCCTTAGCACAGGTCCACAAGGCGGTGCTTTACGACGGGAGGACAGTGGCTGTCAAGGTCCAACATCCCAAAGTCCAGAGACAAAGCTCCAAGGACATAGTCGTGATGGAGGTGAGTATGTATCTGTTAACTACTTTGAAATTGGTGAAGAATTGTTCCTGTGGCTCAGAGATCTGAGACACACACTTGTGACATACTGTCCTCAAATATGCGCCAGTGGTACACATTATTCTCTCTCTGTCAACGGCCGAACACACAACTGGAAAATAGTGAAAGAAAGAAAGAAAAGAAGATTGAAAAGTTAAAATATCATGTCACATCAATAGAACTAATGATAGAACTGTCCACGAAACATGCCTCACCTTAACACCGTGTCTATACAGGAGGCATAGCATGAGAAGCAAGTTGGCAACAACAGTTGCAGTCTGAACAGTGAACTGGTTTCATGAACATCACAGTGAGTTCAGTGAACTTCAGTGGCCTACCCAGTCTCCAGATCTGAATCCAACAGAACAACTTTTGGATGTGGCAGAATTGGAGTTTAACAGCATGAATGTGCAGCTGACAAATCTACGGAAATTATTTGATGCAATCATGACGATACAAAGCAAATTTCAAAGATATGTTTGCAACAACCTATGGAATCATTGCCATGAAGAATTGGGGCTGTTTTGAAGGTACCCAGTATTAGTATGGTGTTCCTGATGAAATGCTGGCTGGGTGTATATGTGCATGCCTGTTTTATTTTACTTTACAGTGTGAGGCTGATTCTAAAATTTTGTAATTTGAAGGTATTGGTGAGGGCGGTCCATTGGCTCTTCCCAGACTTTGCCTTCATGTGGTTGGTTGAAGAAGCCAAGAAAAACATGCCACTGGAGCTGGACTTCCTTAATGAGGGACGCAATGCGGAGAAGGTGGCCAACATGCTGGCCCACTACCCCTTTCTCAAGGTAGACACAAATGTGCCTTTTTTTAAGCCCACCAAGTTCACTTTAATTTTGACCCTGTTGTTATGTATTGAAAATTGTGCTCAATGCAGTTAGTAGAGGTCCAATTTTTTGATTTTCTTCCTCTTTGCTGCATGTCGGCTCTCCCTGAAGTCTGACAGAGTAGGGTTAGCAGAACACTGCAAATCATATTTCCTTTACTAGACAGAGTTGGACTTTAGGTCCATTATCATTTAATTTCCTTGTGTGCTTTTTCTTAATACATCTGTTGGAGAATTTTGCTGGCTCTAGTGAATGTGAATTAGACTTTTCCCAGCTGTCTGTCTCTGTTTGATGTTCAAATCCATCGTGCTAAAGCTTCTTTAGTTTTGTCTTTTTTTTCTCCGATTTGCTTTGCTTTTTATTCTGCATATTCTTACAACTTGGCAGAATAAAAGACAATTGAGTTAAAATGCCTTCCAACACATGTAGTCAAACTCCAGTTGGCCTGAATGGAGTCAAAAATGAAAATAATAATTTAAAAGTCACATTTCTTAAGTTTTGACAGGCCTGCTCTTATTGTGACAAAAAAATGTATTTTCTTTTACAATCTTTTTGGCTGGACTGGCTGCAGGCCAGTGCTACATGTCTGTGACGGACTGATAGAATTGAGTGATGAAGTTATACCATTGGTCATTGGTCTGTCATAACCAGTTGGTGGGAACAGTTTCTATTATGTCATCAGAATCCCACAAATTCTACATTTCCTGTAACCATTTCATATTAAAAACCCTCTAGTGTTTCAGTGGACAGAAACCCTGTATTTCTTAACAGAGCTCTTATTGCTGTGTTGACGTGCTGCAGTCAGCATATAAAGTCCACTGTAAGAGGGGTAAGATGATGGGAAAGAGCCGTGTTAACTGACAGATTCCTTCACAGTCTGTAGAAACTCTGATTCAAAGCACTTTCACTATGTTTGCAACTTTATTCATAGTAAGAATTCACTGTGAGGTGATCTGTCTGGTTACATGAAACACAACCTCACAAGGTACTTCATGTCTTTTGTGTGTTTCTTTCAGTTCTTATATTTGTGTACTTTAAAATTGTTTACATCCTAGTAGAGCTGGGGTTCAGTAGCATTTTTTCAAATCTGTATTCAATATCTCATTAGTTTATCAGATTCAAATTATTTTGAAGCACTATTTGAATCAATTTAACGTCATATAATGAAGACGGTCTAATATTAAAGTTTTTCAAAATTTATTACATATTTACTATTTAGTTAAACGGCTACCTGAATGTATTTGTTGCATTACTCTTCGCTATTTGGATTAGTTAGAGCTTAATCAGTCCTGTTGTTAAACCAGCACTGTAAATGCATCCAAAATACAAGTGGCTATAATTTAAAGCAGACTATGACAGCTGCACAGAAGAATGAAATCTATGGAAAAAAAGCTACATTTTGTTCTCTTCATTTCCTCCTCTGTTCTTTTCTCTCCACAGATTCCCATGATCCACTGGGATCTGTCCTCAAAGAGGATCCTGACCATGGAGTTTGCTGAGGGGGGGCAGGTCAATGACAGAGACTACATGAAAAAAAAAGGCATCAATGTCAATGAGGTACAGCCTGCTCCCTTTCAGGCAGTGTGTATGTAGGTAGCTTACAGAATATTGACTGATAGTCTAGGTTCTATCTCTCTCTCTATCTCTCTCTCTCACTCTTGCTCATGCTCACACACACACACACACACACACACACACACACACATATACACACACACACACACACACACACACACACTACACTGTCTACTCAGCTTCATGTTTTGTATATTTATTTACCTAGTTTCACTTTTTGGTCAAGGGCTGCAGCAAAGGATTGGTTTCATTATAATTTAAAAGGCTTACTATTTTCTTAAGTTTATGAATGAATTGTTTTGTCTATAAAATCAAAAGTACAATAGAAATCATAAATAACAACAACACATGACCCAGTGCTTGATAATCAAAGGCAGATATATTTAAGACACCTTCTTCCTAAAGCTCATCCTTTGCTCAATCCTGGCCGGATGATCCCAGCAGCAGAAGTGAGGAAACCCCCAACACCGGGAAAAAAACAACAACAAAAAAAAAACAGAAAAAAGTAATAGAACAACTTAAGGTAATTTTATATGAATAAACATAAACGTTGAATGTACAAAAAGTTAACAAAATATGTATGCTACAAGTAGAACTAAATACATTTCCAACAAATATTCAATAAACCATAGGTATGTTGCATGAAATAAAGAACTGTGTGTCATCCTCTACGTGTTTGTGTGTATGTGCAGTATGAGTGTAAAAGTTTTAAAAAATCTAAGATAACTAAAAGTTGTTGGTGCATGGGGATTACCATCATTTACTGTGTGGCTGCAAGTGTGACCACCACACCACAGCATTAAAATACAGTTTCATATTAAAAACAGCAACATTTTTACATGACTACATGAAGTACTATATATATTAGAAATACATATGTCAGAGACAGTGACTAAGATACAATATCAGATACAATATGAAGGAATTGAAATGTAAAGTCAACACAACAGAAATTTTCAAACAAATTTAGACCCACAATTTTATTCATATTCTTATTAAAATTACTAATTTATAGAATTGATAAAATATGTTCTATAGTTGTAGTTTGTACTATTTTAACTTCATGTATGATCATGAAATCTAAATTTACTGTCAGTGGATGTTACCTCCCAGTGTAGTTCGAAGATTTCTTGAATAACACACACACACACACATACACACACACACACACACACACACACACACACACACACACACACACACACACACACACACACACACACACACACACACCAGACTTGCTTCACTACCCTGGTGGGGAAACTGACTAACATAATGCATTCCTTTTCCCCTAAGCCTAACCCTTACCCTAACCTAAACCTTAGTTCAACCCTGAAAGCAAGTCTTAAGCCTCAAAAAGCAGTTATTGTCCCCATGGCGACAAAGTCATCATGGGCTAGTGTGCATTCAGGTTTAAAGTCACCATCAGGTTACAAGAACACACACACACACACACACACACACACACACACACACACACACACACACAGCGACAAGATGGATAGAATTATTAGGTGGCAGTGGTGCATGCTGGACCATATGTCTGTGTGTGTAATCACATGATGGATTAGGGCCCAAATACACTTTCCTCTTAACTCGACCCCTTGACGTGAGCCGATGCTTTGCTCTAATTTTTCTGCATTCTCCCATTAGTAAGATTTAAGATGTGACTGCATACACTGAATTAACTTAATTCATACATCTAACTGGTGCTAGTGTTTTAGTGGAGCCTTTTCAAATTTGTGACAGATCTTTGAAGATGGTTGGAATATTTCTAATTTTCAACATCAACATGCTAATGAGGTTGCCCATTTACGGGGATATTGAGGACTGTTTTGCAGACTGCTGATGTTTCAAATGTGATTTCAGTGATAATCACACTTTATCTTGTCTAATATAGTGTATGTGCTCGTATCGTCCAGCCCTGATCCACCTGAGCAAGAAGCCACGGTGAAATAATTTGATTTATTAAGGAGGAATTAAGAGTTACAAACAAAATTGAGGTTGTTTTATCCGCTGTTAAACAATAAATCACTGACGCAGCAGAATTTGTGCAAAATTAATCACCTCACAACAGCAAAATTACTTATACTTATATGTTGAAATATTATAAATCAAACTGGATGAACAAAAGTCTTGCAGTTTTTGAAATAACCTCAGAGGGGTAGGCCTCCCTGAATCCCTTTCATGGGACCTGAAGTTGTTGTTTCAGTGCTGGCTTCACACGCAACTCGTTCCCAGTGAGGTGACTCTCCTCGGGTGGTTGCTGATCAACCAGGGTCAGATTGTGTGGCTTTTTGTCTTGTCTGAGGCAACCTCAGTCCTGGGCTGATGGAGCAGGATTGAGGCTAATGATGATTGTTACAAACAGTGCAGGCAATAGAGGTCGACCAATAATCGATACTGATAGGACGTTTTAGAAATAGGCCAATTACTGTACTGCCTCCAGCAGTCACACGGGGACGTACATCACTGTTTTCACATGGAGCCTTCATTCACAAAGTAAGGTTAATGTCACTGTCTGAGATCATTTATATTTAATTGAAAGTTAACTTTAGAGAGGGCAGCTTTTTTCGTAAATTATGAGCATGATTAGACTGTTGGATGTAGTAAAGCATCATTAATGCATTAGACTGAGGATAACTGCGCTTCTTCTGAAAGCAGAACTAGGGGCCAGTGGCTGATCATTTGGGGGCCTCTTGTTCTCAAAATATCTGTGTGCCTGTGATTAACTCCTGATAAACAAATATGCATTGTCTGATGAATCCATTTTCATTATTTCTGCTCATGTCAAACTGTTAAGCTCGTGGTGAGACTGTAACCCACAGCACAACCCACAGCCCAGTCTTAAAACCTGTAATTTCAGTTCATTCCTGGTGCCTCCACTGCCGCACTGAGTGAGTTGAGGCCATAGCAATTAGGTCAGCCATTCTAAATGTGTGGTCATTTATTGATATTTTTAAGCTCTGTTATCCTCTTATTTAATTTAGTTTAATTTTTGTATTTTTTCATAATTTTGGTGAAAACCAAATGTACACTTTTCCATTGTATTACCAACAGATCTCAGAGAACCTGGGTAAGATGTACAGTGAGATGATCTTCGTCCATGGCTTTGTTCACTGTGACCCGCACCCAGGCAACGTTTTGGTCCGAAAGTGTCCCAAAAGCAAGAAGACTGAGATTATTCTGCTTGATCATGGCCTTTATCAGGTGGGAAATCTCCAAGCTGCCAACACATAAAGAAAATACCACTGGTTCTAATATTTTTTATTTATTCCATTTTTCATTCTACTGACTGAGGCCTCGAGTATATAGGCAGAGCAGAAAACAAACAGTCAAGATGCACATAAAAAAAAAACCCCAAAAAACATAGACACCACACACTTCCACAGGCAGACAAACACTTTTATTAGAGCTGCAGCAGGATAAAAGCTTTTTGATAAACAGCTCATTTAACGCAGTTCTTAGCAGAGTGCAGTGTGCTGTGTTTGGATTGGTTCACCGCAGCCTTAATTATGAAGGCACATATATGCACTCTCATGTTGTACACGTACATGCTTTTTGATTATCATACTTGCTTTTACAAACACCCACAGGTCTGACATGAGTTTGTTTATTGCCTGCTCCTGTATTCATGAAGAGAATTTGGTGATAAATATGCAACTCCTTCATCTTTGACACACACAATACGCACACACACACACAGACACACACACACAGACAGACTTCCCTTCGACCATAATGGCACCAATTTATTCCTAATGACTTCAAATTTCAGCTGTCATTCTAGGGTAGAATATTAATCCACTCCACAAATACACACATACGCACTCAGTCATTTCCAGTATCATTACCAGTTGGGTACTGCACATTGCATGTGAGTCTTAAGTGCTGGAAATGGCGGGGGGTTCTTAGCTGGGGGGTGGTGTAAGGTAAAACAGTAAAAGTAAAGCAGCAAATTTGTTTATGGTTTCACTGTTACTGTAGATCTATACACCATGAAGAAATTATTACATAAAAATAAAGAACACACTTTATTAAAGCTATTAAATGATGATGATTGTTGATGGTTCTTGTCATAATGCTTGCGCGTCTCCGCCGGCGCGCACTCCGCACACCTCTCCCAGGTATCTTTCTCTCCAACGTGCGTTCACTGCCCAACAAACTGGATGAACTTCAGCTACTGGTGCAGAAGAACAGAGACTTTTCCTCATCTGCCGTCCTGTGCTTCACGGAGACGTGGCTGTGTGGATCGATTCCGAACTCTGCGCTGGAGCTGGCCGGCTTCCAGCTCTTCAGAGCGGATCGCGACACAGAGCTGTCCGGCAAAACCAAAGGTGGAGGAATCTGCTTTTATGCAAACAGTGGCTGGTGCAAAGACGTGACAGTGATCCTGCAGCACTGTTCTCCTGACCTGGAGACTTTCATCATAAACTGCAGGCCCTTCTACTCCCCCCGTGAGTTCACCTCAATCATCCTGGTCGGTGTTTACATCCCACCACAGGCCAACGTGCAGGAGGCACAGCGGGCGCTCGCAGACCAGATACTGTGTGTGGAGCAGACCAACCCGGACTCCGTAGTTATTGTCCTTGGTGACTTTAACAAAGGGAACCTCAGTCATGAACTGCCCAAATATAGACAGTTTGTTAATTGCCCGACCAGAGAGGGGAACACTCTGGACCACTGTTACACCACAATCAGTGGTGCTTATCACGCCGTCCCCCGGGCTGCACTGGGCCACTCTGACCATGTCATGGTCCACCTGATTCCCACATACAGGCAGAAACTAAAACTGTGTAAACCTGTTGCGAGGACATCAAAGCAGTGGAGCAGTGAAGCCATAGAGGATCTGCGGGCATGTTTGGACTGCACTGACTGGGAGGTGTTCAGGACTGCTTCCAACAGTCTGGATGAGTTCACAGAGGCTGTGACGTCATACATCAGCTTCTGTGAGGACTGCTGTATCCCATCACGCACCAGGGTGAGTTATAACAATGACAAACCCTGGTTCACAGCTAAGCTCAGTCAGCTCAGGAGGCAAAAGGAGGAAGCTTTCAGGAGTGGGGACAGGGACAAGTTTAAAGAGTCCAAGTACAGGTTTAGCAAAGCGGTGAGAGAAGCTAAACGACTGTACTCTGAGAAACTTCAGCTCCAGTTCTCAGCCAATGACTCTGCTTCTGTCTGGAAAGGGCTCAGACAGATCACTAACTACAAACCTAAACCCCCCCACTCCATTAATGACTTCCGTCTGGCCAACGATCTGAATGAGTTCTACTGCCGCTTTGAAAGACAGTGGGACAAGTCTGACACTAACCTCCACATCAGAGCCACATCAGAACCCTCCTCCTCCCCTACCAAAGGAACGTCTCTCTCTATCCTGGAGAGAGATGTCAACAGGCTTTTTAAGAAGCAGAACCCCCGCAAAGCAGCCGGTCCTGACTCTGTCTCTCCATCATCCCTGAAGCACTGTGCTGATCAGCTGTCTCCAGTGTTCACAGACATCTTCAACACCTCACTGGAGATCTGCCACGTGCCAGCCTGCTTCAAATCCTCCACCATCATCCCTGTCCCCAAAAAACCAAGGCCCACAGGACTAAATGACTATAGACCCATTGCCCTGACCTCTGTGGTCATGAAATCATTTGAGCGTCTTGTCCTGTCCCATCTCAAATCCATCACTGACCCACTCCTGGACCCCCTGCAGTTCGCCTACAGAGCCAACAGGTCTGTAGACGACGCCGTCAACATGGCTCTCCACTTCATCCTCCAGCACCTGGACTCCTCAGGGACCTATGCCAGGATCCTGTTTGTGGACTTTAGCTCTGCCTTCAACACCATCATCCCGGCTCTGCTGCAGGACAAGCTCTCCCAGCTGAGCGTGCCTGACTCCACCTGCAGGTGGATCACCGACTTCCTGTCTGACAGGAGGCAGCACGTGAAGCTAGGAAAGCACGTGTCTGACTCCCAGACCATCAGCACTGGATCCCCGCAAGGCTGCGTTCTTTCTCCTCTGCTCTTCTCCCTGTACACTAACACCTGCACCTCCAGCCATCAGTCTGTCAAGCTCCTGAAGTTTGCAGACGACACCACTCTCATTGGACTCATCTCTGATGGCGATGAGTCTGCCTACAGGTGGGAGACTGAGCGTCTGGTGACCTGGTGCAGGCAGAACAACCTAGAGCTAAACGCTCTGAAGACAGTGGAAATGATAGTGGACTTCAGGAAGAGCCCAGCCCCACCCACCCCCATCTCCCTGTGTGACTCCCCCGTGGCTACCGTGGAGCATTTTCGCTTCTTGGGAACCACCATCACACAGGATCTCAAATGGGAGCTAAACATCAGCTCCCTCATCAAAAAAGCTCAGCAGAGGATGTATTTCCTGAGGCAATTGAAGAAGTTCAACCTGCCAAGGACTATGATGGTGAACTTCTACACCTCCATCATTGAGTCCATCCTCACCTCCTCCATCACCATCTGGTACGCTGCTGCCACGGAGAGGGACAATAACAGACTGCAGCGTATCATCCACTCTGCTGAGAAGGTGATTGGCTGCAATCTTCCGTCCCTCCAGGACCTGTACGCCTCAAGGACTCTGAGGCGTGCAGGGAAGATTGTAGCTGACTCCTCCCACCCTGGACACAAACTCTTTGAGACACTCCCCTCTGGCAGGAGGCTGCGGTCCTTCAGGACCAAAACCTCTCGCCACAAAAATAGCTTCTTCCCATCTGCTATTAGCCTCATCAACAAGGCTAGAGAGCCCCACTGTTGCTGATCAATTGCACCAATCACCAGAAAAAATTCCTTGTATGTGAAAGCATACTTGGCAATAAAACTGATTCTGATTCTGATTCTGATTCTGATAAACATGTCATGTCAGAAACATTCTGTATGCTTCAGCAAAACAATGAAAATATTGAAATGGATAAAGACAGGCAAGTTAGGTTCAAGGCTCACCCTAGAAGGTTTGACCACTTGAAGTACTATGGAGCAACACTTTAATAGTTTTGATATTTTTCAATCTGTTTTTATTATTATTTCATTTTTACTTTTTGTTTTCAATGTCAATTCAGTGTTTTAATTTTTTCATTTTTTTTAGTTTTTGAAAATGCTTAGTTTTAGTTTAGCTTCTTTTTAGTTTTAGTGTTAGTTTTGGTCTTTTTGTAATATGAAGTATCTGTCAGGAGTGAGATTCAAAAGGTCAGAAAAAGTGTTGTCATCAACTCGTCAACAAATTGGACTGCAGCTGTAGCTGTAGTGTACTGACAGCCAGACAGCTCGTAAAATATTGCTCCGTCTAGCACAGCAAAAAAAAATGTGAAAATGTTTTCATATCTACCAAAAATACCAGGCTCATGCCTGAAATAAATTGACAAAAACTAAACATAAAGTTACTTTTGTAAACACACAACATAGTTTTTTTTTAAGCCTAATTCTTATTTTATTTCAGTTAACAAAAATGTTTTTTTCAGATCTAGATTTCGTTATTTACTTTTAGTTAACGTTAATACCCTGACCAACCAAAAGGAGTTGCTAATCCACAGACAAGGTGGAAAACCCTCGCAGGCTTGCCATCAGCCAGCACCACCAGTCGTGTTCACTGTTTCAGTGGTTGTGTTCATAGCCACATGTATAGGTTTATAGCTTAGCTGCTTTGAAACATTTTTAAAAACTTAAAAAATACTGATTGAATGCAATAGAAAATGGAAAACACAAAAATACAGATGTTTGTTATAAAAAATGTAATTTATTGTTAACAGTTTACAGTACTATGAATTATCATTCAAGTAAATCAAATCTTAACAAAACATACCTATTCACACATTCTTCCTCCAGGTCCTACAGCCAGACTTCAGGTTGGACTACTGTCGACTGTGGCAGGCTTTGATTAAAGGGGACATATCCAAGGTGGAGCGTTACAGCCGCAGACTGGGAGCTGGAGATCTGTACCCACTGTTTGCCTGCGTGCTCACTGCTCGCTCCTGGACCGCAGTCAATGCTGGCATTAGTTCTGTGCCTGTCACACACTCAGAGGTATGATCTCTTACACACACAAACACACTATCTGTCAGCAGCATAGCAATCAACACAATCAGGGTAGTTACAGTGTGTGCACGAGTTGGAGGAACAAAACTAGTTCCGTCTGACATGCTCAAGATGACAACTGAAACTCATGGCTGAAATGCATCTGGTATAGACAGGGTGTTAGAGCCAGACATCTGATGGATGCTTCAACGTCCACATAAAACAGAATGACAACTACGAGGGAAAAACATTTTTTTGTGAATTTGTTGAACTGCCCCTTAATTTATGCTTCGATGGCATTTTGGATGCAAATTTAGGGCTAGGCTGGTTTATTTTCCAAAATACTGAAAACATGCAACTCATTCATAAGTAATGTGGTAACAGATGCTGTGGCTATTCTTATTTTATATTTATATGCTATAGCAAGCCTGGTAATCTGTATTTTTTCTGTATTTCCTAAATATTGTATATTAGAAGAAAAATGATAACATTCTTTCTCCTGCTCCATACACTTTAGTGGAGAAATGACATAAACAAACTTTGCTGTTTGTACATTAAAACATAGTTAATGACTAAAAAACCATTTAATGTTAAATTTCATGTCAGTTGTCCATTAATTCATGCATTTACATTCAAGTTAATTTCAGAGAAACAAGCTTCTCTAGGCTCCATCAGTCTTCAGTTTATTTAATTGCATTAACTCTGCATATAACACATGCAGTGGTTTGAATGATGAATTCCTCAATCACATGAGCTTCCAGGTAAATACTTTTTGGTAAGGGTTGGAGTTGTGAACATAACTGGCAATAACAAACACATTCCTATCCACACTCTTTAGTGTCCTTTTGGTTTGGGGCTGTTTTCAATGGCTGTGGCCCGAGTCCTCAGCAATGGACCTGGGTTGTGAGGGGATTTTATCATAGTAGCCCTGCCAGGTATTGCAACTTCAACTGCTCAACTTCAATTTAGTAATGCACACTGACGCCAAAAAAAGGTTTTCCCATACACAAACACTGGAAAAGAAGCCATTGTAAAACAGCAAATAAATGGCGAGTGAGCATCACAAACGCTCTAAAATGACAAAAAAAAACAAACAAAAAAAAAACCTCTTCATTCATTCGGTCCAATATCATTTGGGAAATCTACACGAGCCATGTGATTACATTTTTTCATTTATTCGTGCGTGCTGGGAGCCACAGGAAGTTAGCCGTCACTGCCGATGGAAGTCTCACATGTGCATGCTCTCAGCCGACTTGGCTGCAGAGGGACTCTCATGAGCGCCATCGGAAGGCCAAGAAAACACGTGTAATAAAGTCTGCTGAAGTGAGCAGTCTTTTTCAGCATAGGTGTCACGCTGCCATGTAGTGCAACAGGGTAGTTCTGAAAATACTTTTGCAAGTATTTCCAACCCAGGGAGGCCCACATACTGACACTAAACATGAACATAAATGACTAGATTTAGAGTTATTAAGTTTTTCTTCAAGATAAGATTGTTTTTAGAATCCACCAGCTGAAAACTGGTTTGTGTGTGTATGTATCCCTTTACTCACAGGGGTTCCACGATGCCATCTGTGTTCAAGAGAGAGTTTATTTATACCTATCTTATGCAACATTTTGAAGCTGGCAAAAGCACTGAGCAACAGTCTGCTACAGTGTGCCACCCCCTCGAACATGATGAGTAGTGCAAGGCAGAATTGGGACGGGACCAGCACATGAATAACTTGGGTCTTTTCTGGTATTTCTGAAACTGAAATGTATATATTTGGGCAATCATGAGGTGGAGCTGACATTACTTCCAGACAGAAATACCAATAAAAAGGTATTAGTAACAGTATCATGTTGCACTTGTCTGAGGCTATTTAGAAATTTAACAATAGCTCAGAAAATCACATGTATAGTACACAGCAAACCTAATCATGTAAATGCTAAATATGTACTGTACCTACAAAACTACAGGTGTGAAGTGCTGTTTAATGTCTTCTGCAGCCCACAGTGTTGGCACAGAGCAAACAACAGTCTGATGATGTAGTGATTGGTGGAGAATTAGTGCTGTTGGGGCTAAGATTTTAAGGTTGTTTGAGTATGGCACTAGAGCACAGGTCATGGAGTAATTAAAATTAAAATCAAAAGAATCCTCTGGGGAGCAGGAATGTGATCAGCACACTTCATGTCCGTCTTCCAATAACACTGACCTGCGAAATATCTCTGAGTTGACATTTTGGCCTCAGTTTGATATGTTACTGCACCACAGAGAAAAATTAAACAGTGAGTAAACATTTGCATTGAATACTGGGCATTTTAGGAATGATTGAAACACTCAACCCGTTAACTGCATGCAGGGAAATGCATATTAGATGTCTTCTTGAAAAACAGATTTTTCGATCTATGAATAACATTCAGAATTAATGTTATGGAAGTTGTGGGATACCAATAATAAGATGAATTCATTAATTCTCCCAATTATGTGTAACAAATGCAAAATTTAAAGAAAGTGCATAGTGATAACCAAAGTCAATGCACTCTGAAGCATAACGCTGCCGTTATGTTAATGAAATTGTATATGAAATGTATCTGTCACTTGGATTTTCAATTTGACAAATAATGTGCAAAAGTAACTTAAAAATGCCATTGACATATTGCCATTGAAAAGTCCAATTTGCAAAGTCAACCAACAAATACTGGGTTGTATATAACTAAAATTGTTCTGTACTTATTTAACTTACATATTAGCAACCTGATTTTTCACATAATGTAATATCCAACTGCAGAAAAGACAAGAGTTCATGTTCATGTTCATGTAGTTCATGTTCCCAGACTTCAGGGCACCCTGTGTTTAGCTCTGTCTCTATTCACCCTCCATACACATATGTCTGTGAGGTTATGTGTGTTTTAGTTGGTGTTTTAGTTGGTGTGCCTAAAAGCCAGAGTAGATTAGAACAGAAATTATGAATTGGCAGAATATTTTAATCTCTTATCTGAACAGTCAGAGACAGTAAGCAGAAGGAGCCTCATGAAGTCCAGACTCAGTGACCACGAACTGCCAATTAAACAAGGTTGACAAGGAAGAAAACAGAACGTGATCGCTGGTCAAAAGGTGAGACTGACGCTTCCTCCTAAAATGTAAAATACTCAATGAAATAAGGAACATTTACTTTAACCATTTCAATTCTGCATGTCCAAATTTCAACCAGCTAAATGACATCTCAAAATTAAAAATAGTCCTCCAAGGAGGAGACAGGGCAGATCTCACTGCTTAATATATATCGAGATGCCACAACCTGAGGGACAGTGAATGACCAAGACACGTGCACACACGTGCATATAATATAGTGTAAATACATGTATATATACAGTATGTATATAGATATTGGTGTTTTATTGTTTTTGTAGTTTTCTTTTATTTTTATTTTGTACTTTTTTTGTACCATAAATTATATGTTGATGATTTGGCAACAAGTTTCATGTAAATACAGCACCTTTGAATTTGGAGAGAGAGAGAGAGAGAGAGAGAGAGAGAGAGTGAGTGTGTAATCTAATGCATGTTCGTCTTTAAGAGATAAACACAGTGACATTGTGATTTCATGTGCGCTTCCTTCAGCTTCCTCACAGTTCAGTGATCTTACTTTTTTAAATTAATTTCCTGTCTGCTGCGCTGCTCTGTCTCCACTGCTTAAAGCTCTCCTGATTTTCTGCATGGTCTTTCTCTTCATCACCTTACTCCATATTTACAGTGACGACCATTTCTGTTATTTTTACTTATTTACTTTATGAAGACGTAGGACTCGTGTCAAAGTAAGTGAAATGGGCTGCAAATTAAGCATGAAAGTGTTTTCTCTCAGAATACATTTTACTTCCTTTTAATGTTGACTGAAACACAAGACAGAGAACATTTTTATGATTATTCAGTACATCCAAGATCCCACTGAACTTTGTTGTGATGACTGTTGTGACGGGTTGCAAGTATCAGCGGCAGCTTTTTGAAAAGTTTTTTTGTTTGTTTTATTTGTGATTTTTGGTAATCAATTCAAATTGCAAATCAACACAAAGAAACTCTGGCTCTGTTACTGTTCACCCTGTATATGGTGGTCTTTAGATACAACTCTGAGTCTGGCCACATCCAGAAATACTCGGATGACACAGCTATTATGGTGTGTATCAGAAATGGGCTGGAAGGAGAGTACAGGGATCTGACGATGGCCTTCAGTGAATGGAGCGATAAGAACTGCCTCCTTCTGAACAACTCCATGATAAAAGGATATGCTCATTGACTTCCACAGGTCTAGGCCCACGCTTGAGCCAGTCAGTGTTTGAGGGAAGGACATTGATGTGCACACTTATAAATACCTAGGTTGCACCTGGACAGTAAACTTGACTTGTCCCTGAACACAAATGCCTTCTACAGGAAGGGGCAGAGCCGACTCTGCAGGACTGAGTGGTTCAGGAAATCCTTGATTATACAGACTCATATCTTTGCTGAATACATTAATAAGCTACTGGACGATCTATCTATCTATCTATCTATCTAGAATTGGTCATTGCGGTTAGTACGGAGCCTCGTCACCAATCACTTCTCTCTCTCCTTCCCTTCCTCTCTCTGTTCAGTGTATCTTATGTTTAGTTATTCCTCTGCCTCCTTTACTAACAATGATACTGTGGTTCCTGAGCAGCCGGGAAACCAGAGCGGCTCGGTAGACTGCGGCTCAGTACTCAGTCAGGAAGGAAGTACCATCAGTCAGTCAGTCAGTCAGTCAGGGACACCCGTGATTATAGGACTGGCCCCGCAGCTGTGGTCCAAAACAAGCATAACAGTTTTCACATGTAACTTGGTCTGAATGTCAGTAAGTAAATTTGAATTAACAGGGTTGCAGTTACCTTGTAACTAACAAATTAAACCCTGAGCTTCTTCTCCTTCAATATCCCCTCATCATATCACACTTTTTAAAGTCTCCCAGTAAATGCAACAGCATTTCAGTCTTGATGAGTAAGTCTCATGACTACTGAGAGAGATGTTTGAGGCGATTCCTATACCAAGCTAACGTTAATAGCAAGCTTTACTGGTATCAATTATCAGTCGTCATCAAACATGTCAGGCGTGTTGAGTCTGTAACAGCATGAATGCACTATTTGACATTCAGTCAAATCTTTTTGCCCTCTGATATTTTCAAAAGTTCATTTCTGACTATCAGCTAACAATTTACATGTATTTACTAAGTTGCGTTGCCTTGGTGACATAGACATGCCCCCAGTGCGATTAAAAACGTACTGCACCAGAAAAACTGCTTTAGAAGTTGGTTTCAGAGGAAAAAAATTGTGTCTTCGCAAAGATGCTGGATTTTTGAACATTATTTGGGGAATGTCTGAGATTGTGTATTTTTTATGCGTTCATCAGCATAGTAGTAATCCAGTGTGACAATGTGTGAAAGTAAGGTGTTTTCTTCTCCTTCCTTCTGTCGCCCACTTTAGTTGACATGAAAGCACTCACATCAATGTAGGCCATCTGTCTGCCATTTATATCTCCTGTTTTACACACACACACACACACACACACACACACACACACACACACACACCATTTGACACACTCCACTGTAGTGCCCTCCACCTGAACACACTTGTTGATTGTGCAGCACTCTGCAGTTATGAAGACATCATGAGACATTACTTTTGCCACAACCACTCATCTGCTTTGCTTTGTCTTTCTTATCCCTTCCAGCTTCTCCTCTCTTCTGCCCTGTGCTGTCCCCTCTCCTCTCTTTGTCCTCTCTATCTGCTCTCTCATGCACGGATAATTTTTAAGTCCTGTTTCTATCAAGTGATGATGCATTCCATTAGTGTTAATGCAGTCACATGCAGCAAATGTTGAGTGCTTTTAGAGCTTTGGCTTTTCGCTGCCTTTCTTTCTCATGCAGGGATATTTATTTATTTTATAAATGAATGTTTCTTTTTTTAAACATTGGAAATAGAGTAATTAGTCGAAAATATAACCAGGTGGTAGTTTAAAAAGCCTAAACATTTTGTCTGGGGCTGGACGATGCCCAAAAATATAAAATCTTGATATTTTTCAAATTTAGGGCCAATTCCTGTTTTTAATATATTTAATTCATAGTTATAGGCCAGCCCTATAACGAATGTCCATGACTGACTGAGTGATATTTGGGTGATTATAACTCCACTATTGGTCAGCCGAATGCCATGTGGTTGAGTTGGCATCTCCCCATTGGCCGTTGCTCTTTCAGCCTTTTTGGACAAACCTTGGCTACTTAGAAGACAGTCACCCATAATCTTCTCTTGTGCATCTACTCTGTTCAGTGAGTTGCAGAGAGGCAGAGCAGCTGTGTTGTACCCAGACAGAGGCTGTGCTCTGTGTGAGAGACAAAATAAGGAAGATGTTCTGTTGCTTCTAACTTTCTCCCTGAGTCATTGTTTTACTAGTAAATTTATCTGAAATCACAGCACAGGTTTTCTTTGATTTATGTGTATAGACACTGTTTCAAACTTTCCCCATTTTCTGACAAACTGAACAGAAAAACATGTAAATAAGAACAGCTTTATTGGTAATCCAGTTGTATTAAAATACTGAATATGTGAACTGTGTATATGTGAGTTGTTTACAGCAATTCCACAGCAGTTTTCAACTACGTCCTCAATTTTGCACATTGACAATAACAACAGACCTGCACCACTTGTAAAGCTGTCATCATTATGCATCACCATTACCCACTTTAATAGTCAGTTTCAGCACAGAGGTGAAAAATGTGCACGCTAACTCATCTGCTCCTGCTGTGTATGTTTCTTAACTGGACTGCACATCATTTTGATATTGGCCGACAACTAGCTAGCTACTGTACCTGGCAGGAAGAGATAGAATGAACAAAGCAGAATCCTAGTGCTGTTGTATGGACTGTGATGGCTTTGATACCTCATTAGTAAACACATACTGGAAGAGCAGATCAGTGTAAAGAATCGTTTTTCAGTCTATAAACTGTCTATAATCAGTCTATAAACTGATAGACTGTAATGACACAGGATGGCTAATGTAGTTAGCTATTATCTGTTACTTTTTGACTAAAAGTAACCTTTTTGAGAGAGTTGTAATGATGAGATTTTCACCAGAGGTCGACCGATAGTGGATTTTTAAAGGCAAATAACGATAGTTTGGAGCAAAGCGAAAAAGATGATAGCCGATTAATCATCCAATATCACCCCTACCCACCTGCAAAAGAAAGTTTGATTCCATCAGCACTTTGGTTTCTCCAGCTGCCATCTGTAAATGAGAAAAACTGTCAATCAGTTTAACAAAACTAATAGCTAAAACTTGAACACGGATGCCATCTACAGGAAGGGGCAGAGCTGGCTCTTTTTCCTCAGGAAGCTCAGCTCCTTTGATAAAACATAGGCAGCATTTCACTGCAAATGTCAGTCAGTGGTGGCAAGTGCTCCTTTTTTATGCTGCAGTCTGCTGGAGCAGCAGCATGTCACATAAAAACTCAAAGAGAGTGGACAAGCAAGTTAAAAAGTCTGTGACTGGAAGGAGTCTGGACTCACTGGAGACTGCTGTGGAGAGACAGATGCACTGTAAGATGCAGCCATGTTGGACAATATCACCCAGCTACAGCAGCAGCCAATGTCTCATCTCTCTGAGCTGCGGGACTGAGTGGTTCAGGAAATCCTTTGTTCCCACTGCCATCAGACTGTTTAACAACTCAGACAAAGGTAGTGGATCATGACATTGACTCAGTCTTAATTTAACTTTAAACATGAACAAGATACTGGATAATCGTGAATTTCCCTATAGGGATAAATTAAGTATTTCTTATCTTATTATCTCATTAAAAATAGATAATATATAAACATATTATATTAAAGAGCTGTTATATTCTGCCATCTATGATAAGAATGAAGTGAGTGCTGTGGGAATGTACAATGCAGAATTTACTATGTAAGCCATGATACTAAAGGTAAAAACCAGGCAGCAGAGGTGAGGCACAGATCAAGCTAACCAGTGCCTCAACAGCTGTGAAATGGAAGAAGTTTGGAGCCACCAGACTCCTGGCCAGCTGGCCATCTTGCCAAACTGAGTAACCAGGCAAGAAAGGCCTTTAGTTAGGGAGGTGACCTAGAACCCAATGGTCACTTTAACAGAGCTACAGAATTCCTCTAAAGAGCTGGGAGAACCTGACCATCTCAGCAGCACTACATCATGGTAGAGTGGCTGGATGGAAGCCACTTTGAGTAAAAGGCATATGACAGCCTGCTTGGAGTTTGCCAAATGGCATTTAAAAGACTCGGAGAGCATGAGGACACAGATTCTTTGGTTTGATGAGACAAAAACTTAGAATTACAAGCATTATTTAAGTTGAACACCAGGTGCCTCTCATCACCTGGCTAATACCATGCCTATGGTGAAATGTGGTGGTGGCAGCATCATACAATGGGGACGCTTCTCATTGACAGGGACAGGGAGACTGGTAAGAATTGAGGAAAGTATACACACAACCTGAGACATGCTGTGACCTTTCAGCATGACAAAGAACCAAAGCATGCCAAGAAAAAAGGTTCCAGGACAAGTCTCCGACTGTCCTTGAGTGACCCAGCCAAAGCCCTGACTGAAACCCCACAGAACATCTGTAGTGAGACCTGAAGATGGCATATCATAGACACTTCCCATGCAATCTGACAGAGCTTGAAAAGATCTGCCAGGACGAATGGGATCAACTGTCCAAACCTAGGTGTGCAAAGCTTGTAGAGACTTGCCCAAGAGGACATGAAGATTGTAATTGCTGCCAAAGAGGCTTGTGCAAAGTGCTGAATTAAGGCTGAATAATTTTTTAAATGAGAGATTTCAATTTTTGATTTTTAATAAAACATGTTTTAAACTTGTCATTATGGGTTATTGAGTATATGGCAATTTCAAGTTAAGGTTTCTGAATACTTTATGCAGCCGCTGTTAGTATTTTGGTCTACTTTGCATTTTGGGTGAAAAGTGTAGAAAGCCTGGTAGCCTGGTGTTAGAACAAGGCTGTAATACCATCTGAAATTAGATGGGTTCCATTGTTTGCAAGCTGTCTCACTGTCTTTTTATATCCCAGCCAAGCTCCAGGCTGTGTTCAGTGAGCAAAGTGAGCAACAGTATTTCTGAAGATATCATCCAGTTATTAAAATAATGTGTCAAAATAAACCAATATGGACTTATCATGGTACACCCAAAGGCTCCAACACCTTCTGTTGTGTGTGTAAAAACTTCTTACACTGATTACATGTGGTTGCATGTGGGTCATGACCCAATATTTCCACCCATGTGATCTACCTCTGGATCTTCCATTATAATTGATGACCGATTATTCAGATGATTTTGATATATATTGGGCAGCAAGATATGTCCTGTGTTCTTCTCATAGGGGTATTTTTAATTTTGAGATATAATTTAGCTTATTGAAATTTGTAATTATAGAATTGGTAAAATTAAATTGTCCATATTCTATTGAATGATTTGGATTTTAGGAGAAAGTGTATCACAAATATGTCTCAGCTTCATCTGTTGAACAGCAACCATGTGTTCTGTTTTCTTTCGGTTGCCATGATTTTTTTTGCGCCTTCCTTATTGCCAGTTTGTGGTCACTGAGCCTGTACTTGGTCAGGATCTGCAACTGCTTTCTATCTCTGACAGCTAAGATATATTCTGCCAAATCATAATCTCTGGTTAGGCACAGATATCATTTTAATCTATACAAATAGGTTTCTTTACATTGTGTTATAATCGGGTTTACTGTGATTGGTGTTTGGAAAGCAGTGTTGTTAAGAGGAGGCAGTTAGTCCCAGCACCAGCTAACATAGGGGACTGAGTGATTCTGTTCAACAGGTATTTGTTGATGTTTTTCTTTGTATGTGTGAAATGTATCTGCAGAGTTCTGTTGGGTGTTTATACCAACAGGTGCACCTCTGATGACTGAGTGGACCCTATACGTCACCACCATGTAGTGCAATTGGTCGGATTATTATCATTATCTCTCTTGCACATGCACACCATATTCTACTAGGGTGGGCGCTCAGTATGGTGGCTGAACAGTCAGTAAAGTATGACATAGAGAATAGCAACCATTTTTATTGGTCAATTGCAAAGAAGTTCCAGTGGCAGGGCAACCTTAGACAGAATACGGAAAACAAGAAAAAAAAAAAATGCCATGGGTGTATTAATTTGCAAACTCCATAACGTGTGGGTGTGGCCAGTGCTTGGTAATGTTTGTTTTTTTTTAACCGAGAGCTGAAGCTTAGAAAACCACATAAGTGCTCTGAATGAAAGTCAATTTTTACTAAAATAAAGCTGTTAATCTGGAAAGCCATTTTCGTGTTGAATATGCCTTCCAATGCTACTGCAGCTATCACAATATAACTTTACATACACTATATTGCCAAAAGTATTCACTCACCCATCCAAATATTTGAAATCAGGTGTTCCAATCACCTCCCTGGCCACAGGTGTATAAAATCAAGCACCTAGGCATGCAGACTGTTTCTACAAACATTAGTGAAAGAATGGGTCGCTCTCAGGAGCTCAGTGAATTCCAGCGTGGTACTGTGATAGGATGCCACCTGTGCAATAAGTCCAGTCATGAAATTTCCTCGCTCCTAAATATTCCACAGTCACCTGTCAGTGGTATTATAACAAAGTGGAAGCGATTGGGAACGACAGCAACTCATCCACGAAGTGGTAGGCCACATAACCTGATGGAACGGGGTCAGTGGATGCTGAGGCGCATAGTGCGCAGAGGTCACCAACTTTCTGCAGAGTCAATCGCTACAGACCTCCAAACTTCATGTGGACTTCAGATTAGCTCAAGAACAGTGCGTAGAGAGCTTCATGGAATGGGTTTCGATGGCCAAGCAGCTGCATCCAAGCCATACAGCACCAAGTGCAATGCAAAGTGTTGGATGCAGTGGTGTAAAGCACGCCGCCACTGGACTCTAGAGCAGTGGAGATGCGTTCTCTGGGGTGACGAATCACGCTTCTCCATCTGGCAATCTGATGGACGAGTCTGGGTTTGGCGGGTGCCAGGAGAACGGTACTTGTCTGACTGCATTGTGCCAAGTGTAAAGTTTGGTGGAGGGGGGATTATGGTGTGGGGTTGTTTTTCAGGAGCTGGGCTTGGCCCCTTTCTTCCAGTGAATGGAACTCTGAATGCTTCAGCATACCAAGAGATTTTGGACAATTCCATGCTCCCAACTTTGTGGGAACAGTTTGGAGATGGCCCCTTCCTCTTCCAACATGACTGTGCACCAGTGCACAAAGCAAGGTCCATAAAGACATGGATGAGAGAGTTCGGTGTGAATGAACTTGACTGGCCTGCACAGAGTCCTGACCTCAACCCGATAGAACATCTTTGGGATGAATTAGAGCGGAGACTGAGAGCCAGGCCTTCTCGTCCAACATCAGCGTGTGACCTCACAAATGCACTTCTGGAAGAATGGTCACAAATTCCCATAAACACACTCCTGAACCTTGTGGACAGTCTATACTTCTGTGTTGAAGCAATGCCGCCGGTGAGGTGCAGCCACATTCCCAACACAGTACCCTGATGTGCACCTCATAAATGTAAGTACATGTCGTGGCGACGCAGACTGCAACAACTGTGACTGGTCTGCTCGGTAGTCTCTCGGTGACTAGTGCTGACCAGACAAACAGAGAAAACTCACTCTCCTTCAGCCTCGATCAGTTGGTCATACACACCATTTCCTCCGCTCTCTTCTCTCTTTTCTGCTTTTCTGTAATTATTAAAAACGTTATTGACTCCAACTCTAACATGATCCAGACAGTTTCTGTTGCCACACACACAGTGGCATTGAACCCCGCCACCAACTACAATTTTGGTGGTGTAATTGCAGAGTGATGCAGACACACCAGCGCACAAGTTTAAAGGCTCACAATGGAGGCTCCGCGTCTATCCTATGAAGAAGAACAAACCAGGCTATAAGTGAAAAAAGTACAGTGTATAAATGAAAAAATACAGCTCAAGAGAGGAGTTCAAGCCCCGCCTACTGTCATCAGTGTGTAAAGCAGGCTTGATTGTCACATTGTCTGAAGAAAGACCTAAAAATTCAGTCAACATGTACATTTGTTTAGTGCAATTCATTTACTGCACTGTGTAAAGCTGCATTCTTCTAGTGCGCAGAATAAAAATTGCACCGGTAATAGCAGATCTTACAGTGGATTCTGACATTCTTCCTCTGTCTCTCTGTCTCTACCCACAGTTTTCTAATATCTGCTGGCTTCTGAATGAAACCATTCTGCCAGCTCCCTACTACATTGAGGAGAAAAGAAAGAAAGATCACCACAGATTCCACCTCCCCCCAACTGCATTCGCTTTGCCTTTTCCGTGGCCTATTATCGCACCACTCGCAATACAATATGTCCTTATTGAAGCTTTCAGATGCAAATGAGAGCACTGTCGCCTTCTCTGTGTCCTGCTGACAGCTGTGACGCCTGCTAACCAACCTCCTATAATTGCCACTAATTGTTATTCCCCAAGCAGGACTCAGCTCAGGACTCACTTCAGAACACCCAGCCCTCTGTTATTTGGTCTGGGAGGGGGGGGAGTGGCTGATTCTGTTGGAGGGGGAAACGAGTTACATACATGGGATTACGTAATTAAATTACAACACATTACTTTACAGTTACTAATCAATAGTGTGTGTGTGTGTGTGTGTGTGTGTGTGTGTGTGTATATATATATATATATATATATATATATATATATATATATATATATATATATATATATATATATATATATATATATATATATATATATATATATATATATATATATATATATATATATATATATAATATGATAGGCCTGTATTCACAATATTAGGAATGAAATGTGCTCTAATTGAAAACAATTCATGGTGTGATTGACTTTAGCCTACTAATTACATTAGTTGTGCACTATTAGATGGATCCCCTGCTCCAGGAGGGAGACCTGAGGTCCAGAGGTGAACCCAGTGAACCAAGTCTCTGTGCTTTGATAGACACATTGGCTCAAGGAAGACTTAGAATTTTTCTACGTTCTGAACGGTCAAAAAATGGTGTTTGTAAAGTGAAAGGTGTGGCCGTGAGGATGAGTTAAACAGATTTTTTTTTGTCAGTTTCTCCCACTCTACCTCTGATGTCAAAAATGGTTAAAATAGGAGCGGGGTTGCCCTAATCACCTGAGTGACGCCACCGGTGATTCCGGGGATTCCTGGTGAGTTTGGTCCGGTGAGAAGCTAGAGTTTGAATTTAAACCAAAACACATGTGAGATTGGTGGCGGGGTTTGACGCTGTTTTTACCACAGCTGTAAAACTCAGATTCAGGCTTCTGGGGCTACATGCAGACCCCTCTATTGTTCTGATCTCAGCACATGGCATGACATCCCAACATCACTTTCTGATACTGAGTCACTGTTGTGTTGAAGAAGTGTGTGAAGAAGTAGCACTGCTCGGGGGGCTGATAATAACCTCTTGTAAACACAATAATGGCTGAAGCTCTTGGCAAGACTGGTCAGCAAACAGCAGTTAATGGTAATGCAGACTATGCAGCAATAACATATTTACAAATAAATCCTTTACATGTCAGTATAGCTAATAGAATACTACAGATCTGGTCTTAATTTGTAATGATTATTAGATAAGTTTGCAGTCATAAAATAGTGATTTAATCAATGTCTCAGTGTAGAAACTCAGGAGTCACTGTTCACTTGGTTATCAGCATAAGCCTGGTCAGATTTCTCTTCTCATTAAGTTGTTTGAGTGTAGATGGAAACACACATAAACCTAGTTCTCAATTTTACCTGGTTTAGTGAGGACGTTTCATTGTCTTACCATACCTCAACAATGATGTAGTTTTTCTGGGCAGTTGGCTATTCTATATAACAGGCATATTGGTATGAAAGCAGAGAATCTTGCTAGATATATGATCCATTTTATAGTGAAATCAAATAAAAATATGGCTGACATAAACCCAAAATGAAAAAAAGTTGCAAAAAGCTTGAATCCAAATCCCACTGTATGTGTACCTTATGTGTGCCTTCGTCCTTTTTTCACCAAACCACAATACAGCCCTCTCGGGACTGTGTGTATGTGTGTTTGTGTGAGGATAATGTAGTTGAATAAGTTGCTGTTTGCTTCATCAGTGTTGTTAGTTCACATCACTTCCTGTGGGCATGAGACCAAGACAGACAGACAGAGAACAGAGAAAGAGTTTATCTGTGTCAGGATGTTGACTAGCTGTGTGTCTCTCTCGCTGCCTGTCAACTCTCTGTTTATTTGGACTGACAGCTGTCACAGTGCTGCTGCTGACACACACACACGCACGCACGCACGCACGCCAACAGACTGGAGAAGTACAAGACGATGAAAGGCTTTGACGGTCCTTACACAGTTTGCTGTTTTAGAAAATGAACTTGAA
Source organism: Trachinotus anak (assembly GCF_046630095.1). Classification (NCBI taxonomy): domain Eukaryota; kingdom Metazoa; phylum Chordata; class Actinopteri; order Carangiformes; family Carangidae; genus Trachinotus; species Trachinotus anak. The sequence continues at coordinate 5,484,269 of NW_027273884.1, forward strand.
ATTGAATCATTGGATTTTCATTAATCAATTGTACATACTTTACAAATAATGCGTGCAAACAATTTTTGCATGTTTGTCAGAAGGAAACAGGGGAAGACAGAGGAGGGTATGACATGCAACACAGGCTGAAACAGGATAGTGGACAGTGGCATGTGCTGTGACCATTCAGCTATCTCCTAATAATTGCAAAGTAGGTATAGTCAGTTTTGTCTTCCTCATGTTTCAAGCCACTTTCAATCTTTTAAATATTACACCACCATCTTTGATGAACTTTGATTATGTGCTTTGAGTTGTTGCCTACACAGAACCATGAAAATGAAGAAAATGCGTTAATTAGCACAAGCAGGTGCTGCAGGAGAACTGATGAAACATGTTCAAAGTGAGAATTCTTTCTGTTCTGTGTTAGCAGTGAACAGTATGTTCAATAAAACAAGGACAGTGCAGTTTTTCTTACAACATGTATCTGGGAAAATTTGCTTGGAGGTTGATTGTTGACTTTGCATTATTATCACATGGTCCACTTACTCGATTTCTCCTTCATCAGCAGACTGAGTTTTGTCCTCTCTGTTCAAAGATGGTCTCAGTGTGATGGGGATCCCTTCCCTGTGGATGGCGTGAGTCATTTTGGTTTTGCTTTCAGGTCGTCCTGTCTTTAAGGCATATGAGTGTAAATCTCTTGGTGTTGAATGGTTTGTGTTGAGGAGCTCTTCTGACAGTACCAGACACACAAAGGTGTCTCACTCAGGTGTAAGAAATGTGTATAATTTATACTTTAATGCAATTTCAATGTGAGCTGCTTAAAAAAGAATTGTTCAAACAACTCCGAGCTTCATTACCAGGGAAGATTAGCATATTGTTTGTGCTTCTAATCAGAGTTTTGCCTTATATAAAAAAAGTATTTCAGTTGTTCAGTTCACTCCTGTAATATCCTGTATCTGTGCAGATTGTGCACATCCGGATTTGACTTTCTTTCTATAGATTGCTGAATGACTAAATGTTTGTTAGCTTGCAGTCCACTTTGTTCCATGACTAATATCGTAATTTAGGCTTGTTGATGTGTGGTGAGGAGAGGCCTTTGAAGTGACACTGAAACTGGTATATAGACCTGAGCAGCCATCTTGAACATGAATGAAAAGAATAAATGGTTGTCATGGAGGAAAATATCATCCCTCCGTCTCTCTTTTTATTGTTTTATTCTTCTTTCTGTGCTCTGTCATTTACCATATGTGGTCACTTCAGCTGAAGCAAAACTCAGAATTATACTTCTTTTAACTCCCTTTTAGTTGCTGTATTAAGCAGTACAGGGGAAGGAGAAGGGAGTATGCATTTAGTTTTGTTTCCTTCTTTTCTTTCTCTGTCCCCTTATCTCTTAGCTCTCCCACTTGTGTTGCTCTTAACTTCATCATTCTTTCTTCCTTCTGTCTTTCCAAACCTATGGACTGTACATTTAAAATGCTTTCACTGACTGTCTATTGTCATATTTCAAAGACACAAAAAGATATATACTTACTGCGGCTGTCAAACGAATAATTTTTTCTTAATCGTGATTAATCATGAATTTTATCACATGATTAAAATTATTATTAGTTTGCATTTCAGAACTGTTTTCTCTTGCTTGACAAAACATAACCATCAGTCTGTCCGAACTAGAAGCTAATGTTAGCATGTCTGTAATTATGAAGATGTCTGATAATTTATTTATCCGTAGACGAGCTCTGGGTGAGTTATATTTTTATTTCCCAGCTCGTTCGATCTTCACCAACGACAATTCAGGCGTTGGATTTGAACACTTTAGATCTCCCAACACGCCCCTTTATGCAGACTGGAACCGCCCCCTTTTGCTCCCATAGACATGACTTGCCATTAAGTATCTTGCTCTGCCACGTAAAATCTTTGTAGGAAATGTCTGTAGCAGCTTGACAACAAGTAAGGGTGCATCAGAGGGTCAAAATAGTAGCAGCCAAAGATTCTAGAATGTAGCGCTCTAGAATTTTTGGTAACAGCACCAGTGATGGTGTAAAATAAAGAATCCTTGGCAGCACATGATAAACACAATTTAAAAAAAACAAAAAAAAACGCATTATGCTCGGTCCTTAATCTCATTGTGATTAACGCATTAATGCTGACAGCCCTAATACTTACTTCACCTTAGCACACAACTACAATAATGTCAGCTAATCTATGGTAGTTCAACAATATTAATGATACACAACAACTTTGTGGGGAATTTGTGACATTTAAACTTTTAAACATTGTCCCATACAATTGTCCCACGTTGTTTGATGATATTGTGCCTTAACTTCTATGGCCACATAGTCAAGCTGGTCAGCTAAATGACTTTGGAGATTACTGAGGACATACAGTAGACATGCATGTGCATGTAAACGCACACAAACAGATTCTCTCTGCCCTCTCGTGCACACAGCAGCGAGCGCAAGATCTCACATACAAATAGACTGATAATCTTCATCGTCCAAGAAGGGACATTTCTTTTCACAGTCTGCACATTCACGTCATATGGTCGTACATACAGCCAGTATACTTATTCATACCTCTTCCTGTGTACCTACACAACTTGCACATACAAATACACAAACTCACATATACAGTATATACACACACATCAATACATAGTGTTACAGGGGCAGAAGGGACAAAGCTCTTGCCAAAGCAGGTCCTCTTCCAGTTTAAGAAAGGCAGTAATATGAAGTATGGATTGAGGAGTTGATCAGCTCTGTTGTTGAGTTCAGCTGCAGGTAGGTGTCAGTGCACCGAGACATGGAGTGCAGGTCATTTAGCAGTGCACAATACACCTCCATTATCTTCCTTAAATCCTCAAAGTATAATTTCTAGTTTCATTCTAGGGTTACAGGATTCACTTTGGCTCATTACTCTTTGATAAATTATTCTGTGACTGATTAAACAGAAACCAACCAATTCCTAAAGCATGGACATAAGCTAAAATGTTTCTTTTCAGACAATTTCTACTTGGAAATTAGTTTTCTCAACCTCTGATCCCTAACGAGACTTTAGGTAGACATGGCAACATTACCACCCACATAGGCAACAGTAACACTTTATGCTCTTAATAGCACAACAACATGGTTTTCGTTCGACACTATTTTAGCCTGATGCCAGACCTCATCATCTCCAGTCCCCACCAACATGTCTGATTTGCTTGGTGATTCAGATACATGTGTTTTGTGGATACCTCTTTACCCAGTTGTAAAAACAACCAACCAATCAGAGCTTTGTAGTGAAACCAAAGTAACCAACAATTAAGTCACTCACTAGTTGATTAGGTAAAAACAAAATCATCTTTCATACGACTTAAAATCATAACAATGCACTGCAAGTTTTCCACCCAGAAGACATCTAGTCAGTCAAAGTCAGTGAAAACATGAGTGTGCATGTACAGGGCCTTTACATAACAATACATCATTTAACCACTAAAGAGACAACTTGTCCCACTGTCTGTCTCTCTGCTTGGCAGGATGTTGAGATACGGACCAATGCAGCTCTGTACCTGCCCCAGATCAGCGATCTCTTGAATCGAGTTCCCCGTCAGATGCTGCTGCTGCTGAAGACCAACGACCTGCTGAGGGGCATTGAGACCATCTTACAGACCAGAGCCTCGTCCTCATCCTTCATCAACATGTCCCGCTGCTGCATACGCGCCATGGCCAGGTCAGAAAGACTGTAGACTTTTCCCTGTCGTAGCTGGGGGTTTTTTTCTTGTTTAGTTGAAATTTGAGTTAATTTGTTCACAGCCACAGTAAAATGGGATCATGAGAAAAATGCAACAGGTGTTGCTGTAACTATTTACAAAGTTCCAATTCCATTCTGCACTGACTCCAGTCTGGTAAACCCAGAATGCAAATGGAGGTGGTTTATTTATTTATTTATGTACTTATTTATACATACATAAATAAATAAATGCCCTCATACATTTTTCCCCCAACTAAAGCTTCACATAAAAATTGTGAAAATGTAAGTCTTTGACAGTTTTTGTAAATGTGTTTCATACAGTACTATGGCCAAAAACAAAGGAAACTAAAACACTGTGGTGCTTCACCTATCTGACCGGTTTTTACTTCTACTGTAATGGTTAAAGTCATATTCTGCTTATTCTGTGTTTAGGATTTAGACCATTCTGACTTTGGCAGCCCTGCTAGTTGTACCAGATAGGACACCGTAAAATCAGTAGTTCTGTCTCAACATAGTTTTTTTGACCATTATTTTTCTGTTACTGTTAAAGAGACATTTCATTATGTTCCAGCAGACAAAATGAAGAGCGACCATAGTAAAACATCAAAATTTATACATATTTTATATACGTGGTGGAATAGTGAGATTGGAAATCTGTCAGAATTAAAGACAAACTAAGCTGACAAGTAAGTGGCTTTGGAAGAGAAATTGAAACTGGCCACCATAGGTTTGGAAAGGAGGAATGTGAGTTGTCACTTCAGCTCACAGCTGAAGGACAGGGCTCTGGACACACACACAGGGGGTCTCTAGCCTGGCACTGTACTGCTGACAGTGGCAGAGCTTGTCTGAATAAGGACATCTTATAAAATATTAACCAACTATAGTGCCAGGGGTAGTAATGTAATACAGGCACAAGGGGATCCTGTGGTGCCACCTTAACTTCAGCATTGTGCACACACAGCTGCTCTGTTTCACCTTTTCTAAACTCACACTGTGTCCATGTGCTGTCAGCAACCAAATCAGCCCCTCTCAGGCACGTGGCTTCTTTTTTGTTATGTCCCTGTTTTTTCTAAATACAAGACCAAGTAGATGAAAATGATTATCAACCTGCAAGCCAGGGCCCGTCTGTCTACAGTTTGAATGTCCTCCCAGGGTTTGCATGGGTTTCCTCCTGGAAAAAGACATGTGGGTGGAGCAAATGGAGCTGTCTCCTTAGAGACATATGTACACTAAGGGACTTCTTGAAGTTTCACAGGCCACAGGTCATGTGGTAGCAACTAAACTAGTTCCATTACCTGATGAAGACCACAAGATGTCATTGACAGATAGGAAGTGGACCTTTTGAGCATTTCTTCCCTTTCACATATACTGTTACACAGATGAGGACACCCCTGTCCCCTCTCAAGCAGGAAAGCAAGAAAAACACAGATAGGAAACTTAGATTTGCAGCCTCATTAATAGCTGTGCAACAACCCACAGCGGAAAAATCTTATGCCATTCTTAGGGCTCTGTTTTAACAGTCAGCCTTCATCAGAGTCATCATATTTTCTGTAACACTGTAAGCTGTTTAAAAAAAAAAAACAGATTTGTAGGATGTAATATGAAGCATACTGATGACCATGCATCAATGTCACACTGGAGTTGTGTGTTTTGATTTTGATCATTAGCAAATTCCTGGACAGCTCAAGAGTATTTGTAAGAAATCTTGAAGATTCAATCCAGTATGTTCATATGCTGCCTAACCTTTCCCCTCTTCTGCTCACAGGCACAAGAGGAGTAAAGCTCAGTCCAGGAGGAAGCGTCTGCAGATAAACCTGGCAGAATCACTCAGCCTGTGGAGACTCACTATATATGAACTGTTTTTGTGGGTGAAGGACTCCGTGTTGGTACATTGGCTCACTGCACCGCTGGCATTTCTGCACTGAGGCACATCTGTTCCAGATTACCAACAGGCTGCAACTATTGGCTCTTGGGTGGTTTATAGTACACTGCAATATTAACAAATTTTAAATATGTACTCATAAACGCACGCACGCACACACACAAACACACACACATCCTTGTACACCTTTCTTTGTGGGAACCCATTATTGACATGCAATCCCTAGCCCTTTACCCTAACCTTAACCTAATTCTATCCCCAACCCTAAAACCATGTCTTAACCCTTAAACAGCCATTTAAACTTATGGGTTCCAGTATTTTGGTCCTCACAAAGCTGTTGGACCCCCACAGCCCCCCCCCCCCCCCCCCCGAACCCTCTGAAGTTGTGAGGCCTGGTCAAAATGTCACTCTGTAAGGACTCTAACTCAGGGTCCTCACAAAGATAAAAGTTGCCGCAGACACACACACACACACACACACACACAAAGATGCGTTCCACTTGGTATAATTTGTAACTCCATGGATACATACAAGGACAGGATGCTGATCTTTGGACACCAGGAGCAGCTTGTGGCTGCTGATAACTTTTTTAGGCCTCAAGATCACAACTTTCATCTGTCCAGGCAGCAGTGTTGAGATTAACTATTTTCTCATGATTGTGTCATAACTGTATTTCATTTACTCAGGATCTTGTTTTACTTTAATTTAAGAACATTATCATCAGATAATGATTTTTCTCATAACCTTGAGGTACTGGACCATTATTCCACATATACTATTTATACCATACAAGTGCCATTGTGCCTAAGACCAAAAACCAATACCTGGTCTCCTGGTCTCACTGACTCTATCTGTAAAGATGCACTATAGCTGGAGATGCTGCATAGAAGTACTGGGTGTATGGATGAACTGTAGTTTCTCAAGAAATAGTTCCAGCACATAATTGTCCCTAAGACCACAAATTGTGTTTTTTACATTTCTGCTTAGTGTGGATGAGGTTAATGAGATACAACATGTTTATTAGTGAGCTTCAGGGGTAATAGCAGGTATATTTTAAAGAGACATGATATCCATGATATCATGATATCCATGATATCCATCTTCTCATCTCTCTTTCAGAAAAAAGGCAAAACATACAGGCAGGTGACAAATTAAAGGAAAACCTGAAAAATTAGCAGAGAAACATACCGAATGCAGATGCTTCTACACAGGTGCACTGCATGGAACAGCTGAGCAATTCAAATCCGATGTTGTTCATGTGTATAAAAATGCTGAGCAGGCCCAGTTGATTCTGATTTTGTATGAAGATGGCAAAGGGAAAACACACGGATGGGCGGGGAAAGACAGGGGATGCATGGAAGGGGCAAATACTTTTTTGACCAACTAGTCAGACAGCACTCACCACCACCATCATTAAAACGAAGAATTGAAGAACAGTGTTCATCCCTCCAGTAGAGGTCAATACATTTGTAGAATCAGTGCTCTGCATCAGCTGTTCTGCTGGCATGTGGTGGCCCGACACTCTATGGGCCACCTTACTTTATGTTTTTTTTTTTTTTTTTTCCTTTATGTGTCACCTGTCATCTGTATTTCTCAAACTGTTAGATATTCCACTATAATATGATGTGGGTTGTAAAATGTAACCCAATAAGTTCATATTTTCAAAACCATACTATTATTACTTGAGTAGTGATGCAGCAATGGAGGCTGGAACAAGCAGATGGATAGAAAGAAGAGTTTCCACCCAAATCAGCCAGACACCGTATCAGTCTGTAACACAGCCAGACAGATAAGTAAGTCATACACAAAGGAAGGTATCCAGTCTAGGGGCGGAGTGCACTGGCAAGCATGCAATAGGTGCAGGTTGAAATGGAGGTGAAGGTGATTAGCATCCTGTGTCAAAGAAACAAAGGAAGGAACAACATGTAACAACAAAGAAGAAAACCAGATACTACCATTAAATGGATGGGAGATTTATATGAAATATAAGAGGACTTTTGAAGTTGTAGTCGCACACCTGGATGATGTGCTACTGATTCATTCCTGCTCCTCAAAAAATTACCTCAGAATGAAGCTTGCACCAAGTCAGATAATTGTCTAGTGCAGTAATGCTTCAATAGTTTCAGTCTTTTCATTGTCATTGTATAATAATGGATCCTTTGTTTGTTGTTTACTTTTTCATTGCTACTGTTGTTTTTAGGTCAAATACTGTACACTCATTCCACAAGCACAGCCATTTGTATTACTGTCATTAGTTGTTATTTACTGAAGCATTGCTGCTGTGATCAGAATGAACTTTTGCTTTCCTGGCGATTCTCTTTTTTTCTGTTACTCAGACAAATTTTGGCAGATTGTTGCCCCCCCAACCCCAAGGTATTACATTGTTTTATTGACTGTGGTTGGTCTAAAATGTAACATAATTTATTGCATGCTGTCCAGAAAAGCTTCTACGCTCTAGGTTATTTGCATTATTTTAAATCTTTTTTTAAGTGGCTTACATTTTTTTCTTCACAACTTTGTCGCTGTTGTGACTGTGACACAATTTACATTTACCTTGTTTTTTGAACACAGTGAACAAAGGCTTTTTTTTGTTAATTGTTTGGTAGCATGATTTCTGATTTCTGAAATTATCTCCCGTGATTTGTTGATTTATATCAGTCTTTTTGCAGTCATGGTGGGCAGCTCTTGAAAACCTTCACAAACATTGAAGGCTTGACTTTATACCAGTAGTCAAAAGTCTGTTGCTTGGTTACAGTTATGTAGCTTTTACAAGAGGATGAAAACACATGAATAGAGGATGGCAAATTGACAAATCTGTAAGCAACATCAGATCCAATTCTGCTTGTTTGGTGTGTGCAAAGCTCCATAGTCATTTTGTCAAAAAAAAAAAAACTTTCCAGAAAAGGTTTTGTGCACGAGCCAGTGCATGCCACAACTGTAGACAAACCATGGGCCACCCTGTCATATTTGAGGTTTGCCACATTAGAGAGCAGTGTTGGGAGTAGGGGAGAGTTGTGTCTATTTACTACATAGTACACTATAACTCACACCATTTTACTTGTGTCAGAATTCAGTATAAAATGTATACACTGTATAGTGCTCTAAAATTCCCACAATGGAATACAAAAGGTATTTAGTATATACACTACTTCCTGCTTATAGTTCCACAATGCAATGCCTCATATATGATGCACGTGTGATAGAGTGCTGCAGGAACAAATCCTAAAACCCTGGAATAAGTTATAATAAGCATTTTTGCACTTCTACTTCCCTCATCCCGAAGTCTGTTTTTTTTTAATGGGTGCCTGAAATAAGGTCTGTGGTTAACACACTCAAGACATTTTCACTTTTTATTTTATGAAATAAAATAAACCAGTAAATACCCTACATGTGTTTTTTTTAAGCTTTTATACGTCTTAAATATTTAACGTCATCATGCCAAACATGAAAACTGATCTAGTCATGACTCCGCCTTTACAGACCCATTGTGTTTATGCTCGCACTCTTGCAAACTATTACTAGCTTTCTAAGATTAAAGGCATTTGTGGGAGAGGTAAGTGCTAAATTAAATTAAGAGTTGCAAGTTCTGTGGTGGTGACCCTGAAGTCATGTGACCAAGGTGTCGTTTGTTTATAACCTGACATTAGCCTTTAGCTCCTACTTGCATTCAGGTGTCAAAAATCATAAGTGGTGATCATTTGTGAAGATGATCTTGAACAAGAGTTGCTGGAAACTTGGAAACTTATTTTTCTTAATTATGCAGGGATAGAGAGTGAACAGAAATACAGCTGTGGGAAGATCCAGCCATTCTCTGTGATTTGGAATAACCAGGTAGAAACAAAATGGTAAATAAAAACAGATTTCAGTGATGTATAAATCATATAAACCCATATTTAATTGAAATTAGAACAAAGACAACATATCAAATGTTGAAACAGAATTTTTATTGAAAAATATTTTCTCAATTTGAATTTGATGCAGCAACATGTTTCTAAAAAGTTGGGACAGGGTCATGTTTACCTCTGTGTTCATCAGCTCTTCTTTTAACAACACTCTGTAAACGTTCAGGAGCTGAGGAGATCAGCTGCTGGAGTTTTGATAGTGAAATGTCCCATTCTTGTCTGATATAGGATTTCAACTGCTCAACAGTTCGGGGTCTCCTTTGTCGTATTTTCAGTTTCATGATGCTCCAGATGTTTTCAGTGGGTGACAGGTCTGGACTGCAGACAGGTCAGTTTAGCATCTGGACTCTTCTACTACAGAGCCATGCTGCTGTAATACTCTCAGAATGTGGTTTGGTATTGTCTTGCTGAAATATTCAAGTCGTTCTCTGAAGAAGACGTTGTCTGGATGGCAGCAAATGTTGCTCCAAAACCTGTATATGCCGTTCAGCATTAATGGAGCCTTCCCAGATGTGCAAGCTACCCAAGCCATGGGCGCTAATGCCCCCCCACCCCATAACGGATGCTGGCTTTTGAACTGTGCGCTGATAACAAGCTGGATGGTCCCTCTCCTCTGTAGCCTGGAGGACGCAGCATCCATGATTTCCAAAAAGAATCTGAAATTTTGATTCATCAGACCACAGGACAGTTTTCCATCTCACCTCAGACCATCTTAAATGAGCTCAGGCCCAGAGAAGTCAGCAACGTTTCTGGATCATGTTTAGATATGGTTTCTTCTCTGCATGGTAGAGTTTCAACCTGCATTTGTGGATGAAGGGATGAAGCGACAAACTGTGTTCACAGACAGTGGTTTTCAGAAGTGTTCCTGAGCCCATGCAGTGATTTCCACTATAGCATCGTGTCTGTTTTTAATGCAGTGCTTCCTGAGGACCCAAAGATCACAACCATCCAGTATTAGTTTTCAGCCTTGTACAGAGATTTCTCTGGATTCTCTGAACCTTTTAGTGATATTATGAACCGTAGAAGCTTAAATTCCCAAATTCTTTGCAATTTTTACATTGAGGAACATTATTCTTAAACTGTTGCACTATTTGCCCACACAGTCTTTCACAGAGTGGTGAACCTCTCTCTTCACTGCACAGAGACTCTCTGGAGCCTCTTTTCATACCCAATCATCTGCTGACCTGTTGCCAATTAACATAATTAGTTGTGAGATATTCAACCCAGTGTTTTTTTTTTTTTAAAGCAATACACAACTTTTTCATTTTTTTGTTGCCCCTGTCCCAACTTTTTTTAAAATGTGCTGCTAGCATCAAATTCAAATTTAGCAAATATTTTTCATAAAACAATAAAATTTCAGCATTTCAACATTTGATATGTCTTTGTTCTATTTTCAGTTAAATATGGGTTTACATGATATGCAAATCATTGGATTCTGTTTTTATTTACATCTTACATTTTAAAGTGTGCTTTTTTGGAAACGGGGTTGTATATGATCCTTTAAATTCACACATATTTTAAAGCAACAGGCTTATGACTGCTCTCAAACCTGGTGCTCAGCCTTTATTTTGAATATATAGATTGGACTAGTTTTCATGGGCAAGGTGTCGTGGTCCTGAGAGGGAATCTTGCAGTTCACCATTTAAACTGAGGTAACAATGTAACCAGTGACACAACTTACTACATCCTACAGATAGCAGACCTTTGTTGTGCAAGTCTGCTACCACTATGTAGTCTACAGCATAACCTCAAAAGTATGGCAGGTGTGACATAATCCCTTAAAGGCAGATCACATTATTCTTCCCCTGTAGAAATATTCACTCTGTCTACCACTTCTAATGAAATCTGGACAATGGACACGTTCAACTTTGTATTCGTTTTGCTGCAGTCTTCAGCTGGGTTCACCTTTGTTCAGCTTTGACTGAGCAGATGTACTCGGCCAAAAGAGACAATGATGCTCTGTGTTCGGGAATGGAGAAGTTATTATTGTAGTGTGTTTTATCACTACAGTACACAACACACTGTAGCCTAACAATCATATGCTGATTATAGTCTGTCACCTCTCTGATCAAAGTTTATTACCTGCACTAGAGACTTTGCATCATGTCTTATTCAGGACTGAGTGCGGGAAAATTCATTGAATGGAAATATAATGTGGCCAACAGTCTACAGCCACATTAGTGGTTCTGTGAGGCTACACTTCGGCACAGCAGTGTTTTTAAAAATTTCAACCTGACCGAAATTTCGGCGGAAAGTAAAAGACAAGGGATCGCCAAAGTTATACAATTTATCCTGATGGATGCATGAACGTCTATACCAAATTTAATGTCATCAATGTAATATCTTACCAAATTTCATGATAGTTCACTTGAAAGATGTTGAGATATTTCAGTCTGAACCTGAGTGTTGGACCAGCTTCCCAAACTTAGGCCACGGCAGCACATGACAGCAGTCATCCTCTGGACACTAAACACAGACACGATGAAATAAATAGCTTTTAACTTGTATTCTTTCTTTTTCCCCTGAAATTCAACCCAGGCCCTGAATATCACCCTCTGATTTCCAGCCTCACATACTATAATCCCTGCAGCAGCCAATCTGCCAGACACACACACTAGTCAGGCTGCTGATAATTCGCCTTTCTCATCCAGTCAAAGTGCATAATTGCAAAAACGACTAAAAGGGAGAAAGTATTTCTTGACCGCAAGTTAGGCAGCCAAGTCAGATAATAAGTATTTTAACAGGATAGTGGCTGTGCTTATTTGCAATGCCCCGTCAGGTGAATTGTAATTAGTTTCAGTTTTGTTGGCATATCCTCTACATGACAGGGACACATTTTGTACAGCTGGCCTGTGAATTAGTGACAGCGGATTAGACCAGTGTCACACAAACTACATATACACACAGAATACACACTATTGGTAATTTTTTCCACCTGTTTTGGTGATAAAATATTGGTTTTTACCATCAGCACTCACACACAAACCAAGACTATACTACACATCACCATATACACACCACCTGCTTCCACTGTTTCCCAGTGTTTTCCAAGCATGGTATGTGTATATAATGATGTGTAGTATAGTTTTGGTGTGTGTGTGTGTGTGTGTGTGTGTTTGTGTGTGTGTCTCTGTGTGTTAGCCACAGGGGGAGCATCCATCATATCACACAGAGCCACCCAGACCTGCCATAGCTAATAAGAGCAGGTTTCTCTTAACCTCTTTCAAAAAAACCACTTTCTCCCTTCACCCTCACTCCATCAGTGGAAGTGATTTGGAGGAGGATGAGAGGTCACAGTAGTGATGCACAGATCGCAGTTATATCCATGGGCACCACGATTATTTGGATGACATCTGAGCTGATCCACATTTCACAAGGTTTTTAGACGTGTATCTATAGTGCTCAGTAGGTCTTGGGCAAAATGCAAACCTAGCTGTATAACCTGGAATAATCCATTAATATATTGTTGAAGACAGATTTGTTACAGATCCTGCTTCCAGAGGTCAAGTATGAACATCCACGTTCAAGCATTTGAGATTTATTTTGCTCCTAGCATCACAAACACGGGTGGAACAACATCACTTCATGCCCCTCGCTACTGATGGACACTGTGCAGCAAATGTCAGCGATGTCAAACTATCCGTTATAAATATACCACTGCCTCACTTGGTTTAGCTTTACTAAAACTGACCAGTAAGTGGACAAAACTGAAGTTGAACAAAAATGACAAATGAAAAGTCATATGAACAACCATTTTTATATAATGCTACCATTACCATTTTGAATTTTATTGCATTTTTGGTACATCCTTTGAGTTGTTAACAAATTCACATTGTGTGGCTGCTCCGGTCACCCTTCATGATGTCAGCGTTACAAATATTTTAGAAACAAAAACAAGGGTTTACATCCCAGTAGATCAACATATTCACAATACATTTATTTTGCTTGAAATAGTGGGAGATACAGTTTGTACTTTGGACAGAGCAGTTAACAAAACTACAAAATCCACATTTTTGGTCATTGAATTTGTGAGTAAAACCAACCTTGAAGCACAGTGGTACTCAGGTAAATCTGGTTAAGCCTTGTGTGTTGGAGCAAAATGTTGGTGGCCTGCACTCTGGTGTGGGCGATGTCAGTGTCATTGTTGCCTCTGTTCCACTGTGTTCTGGGTAATAAATGATGTGTCACAGACGATTGGCCCACGCTGTTCACAACACAGACCACACTCCCCTCACTTGCTACTGAGGTAAGTAGAGTGTAAGTGTTTCTTTTCTTCCTTCCATCCCTCTTTCTTCCTCTCACCCTCTGCCTCCCTCCTCTTTATTCTCCTGACAGACGGTTCACTCACAGAGGCCTTTTGCTAATGGTTTCTTAGTTACAGTGAAGCTCATATTTTCCTCTTACCAAAAAATCCAATATGCCAGTCACTGTGGTCCGCCTACAGCATGATAGATGTGGTGTAGTTGTTTGGATTTGAAATTTATAGTAGAATTAATCAATAGTACACTTACTGTCTATCGGAGGAACCTGGCTCAATTGATTACAAAGTCACATTTTAGCTCAGTTATGTCCATCCGTTTAAAACAAAACAAAAGAAAAGCTTTCCTCAGTGTTCAGTACTGTTTGCCATCTAAGCAGCAGGTCTAATAGCAGTGATGGCCCCTCTCTGTGTCACTGTCTGTCCAACACTTTGGTTTTTTTGGGCATTTTTTGCCTTTATTGACAGGACAGTAGAGAGTGACAGGAAAGGGGCAGAGAGAGGGGGAATGACATGCAGGAAAGAGTCGGGCTGGTCGGGAGTCGAACCGGCACTCGCCTGCTAAGAGCATCCGCTCATGTGGTACGCGCCTTAACCATGCCGCCATTGGGCCGCCCAATTCCTTCTCACTTTTGAGATATCTCCTCTTTAGAGATTCTGCATACAAACTAAAAGCACGACAAGTCCGTTTTTTTCTAGCAGCAGTGCTTTATTTCAAGCTATTGTGAGCTTTTATTCAGAAAAGTTCCGTGCCACCGCAATGTCCAAACAAATACTCCATATGAACTAGGCAAAAAATGTGACTGGTTGTGACATCATGTGTAAACAGAAGACAGCCCTGTGAGCTGTGAGTGAGAATCATGGCGAGCAGACGAACATCTGAAAAGAGCGTCACAGCGGTGGAAAGATATGAATCACAACGTCCGGTCAGGACTCTCACAATAAAATCAGAGTGAAAACAGAACGCACTTCATGATTATCAACAAAGGTTGGTGCATAAACTGTTCCCTGATTAGAAGCCACTGCTCTGAGGATGTAGAACATCTAACAGAAAGATGCCGGCCTCACTATCTGTCAGGGAGCTACATGACAACCACAAACCCTGCGTGAATGCTGAGGTGCGTTCTCTCCTGAAGGCCCGGGACATTGCATTTAGGTCTGGTGATGCACCGGCACTCAGAGCAGTGAGGAGAAACCTGACGGCAGGGATAAAAAGAGCCGAGCAGTAGAACCAGCCCTGCCTAACTGTAGTCGTGCTGCTTGTGCTGATGTCTGACTGTTGCACTGCATGTTGCATATCATCTCTACTAACACTCTCCACCTTAACTTCCCCCACCTGTAATAAATGTGCTGTTACTGACCATTTGCATAAGAAAGTATGTGACCATAAATTTGTGTCGAAAACACCCTTCAGCCCTTAATTTACAAAAATTCTTCATTTTTGTCGTGATGCATCCTGCAGTGTAGAGGAACTCTGTGACTGTTGAGCTACATGTGTTAACAGTGACATTTACACTTGCAGCTGCAGTTGGACAGGAAGAAACCAACTCATGCAATATATGACTTCATCTTTAACCTGCACAAAGCAGAGCTCCTTTAACCACTTCATATACCACTGACTAGTTGTTTCACACACATCACATTTTATCTACTGGTTGTGTACAATGTTAAACCTTAGGATGTGAAAACTTTTAATAACTCTGTGTAAGCAAAAGTGGCCCATTGTGCCCAGGGCTGTCCTACCTGGGTTTGACACCAAGTGCACAGTGTGCACCTGGGAACAAACAACTTACAATGTCTAAACATGACAAACAAGAGGAGCAAATGTCTGGGATTTCAACAATCTAAAAAAAACTCTGTGGGATCTTTTAGAACTAACATTTGTAAAACTTTGTAATCATTTGAGACCTTCATTGTTCTTGTCTTTGCCTGCCAAGAGTCTTCTCTGCCTTTGTTGGTGCATAGCTACTTTATTTATTACTGACTCCAGCTATCTGAGGAAAATAGTGTGACACTGTCAGACTGAATATTGTGTTCCACTCATGCAATAGGTTGAAGATCTGAAGAGTGGCCTGGTCCCCCCAACCATGTGACTGAAGCAACGGTGGGAAGGTAGCTAATTCACAGAGTTCCAGGTAAGGCCTACATCATCATCTGAAGGACAAATGTCCAAAATGATAATATTTCATGAGGTGTCTGTTCTCATGCTATGTTGTAGAGGAATGAGTAGATTTGTTTAGTGTAATTTGATTAATCTAGTTTTAGTTTGTTTAGTTAAAGATTATGTCACCCCTTGGGAGCGCTTTTAAATCCCTGAGGACAAACTGACACTGTCACGAAACAAAGTCTGTTGCACAAAGCTCTGGTGCACACATTCAGAATCTGAAACAGAGGCGCAGACTAGAGTTATCTCTGGCACAGGCCCAACATGTGAGCAGACAGGATGTGCACGAGAGGACACTTGAGAGCGAGTGGATCCTCCCCTCAGAACATAATTAATATGGCAGTATGTTTGATCACCAGTTCATAAACAGGGAAAAACCCACAGTGTTCTCGCTGGTTCTAGGACACCCCACTAGGACGTGGCTGGGCTTGCTCGTCCAGTGTGGCCCCCTGGTCTGCTCACATATAGTTGCTCCATAGAATCAAGACAGAGCCTAGCACCTGCCCGTCAGAGCTGTGGCACCAGGGAACCAGGTGGACCTGGCCTGCCCAGATGGCAGCAGCTTAGATCAGCCATGGCAGAACCCTGTTTACAAGGACTTTTGACTCTGCCCATGCCGCTAACTCCAGTTGGGGTTTCTCTGTTTCTCTGAGATGTGTTTATTGATTGGTAAAAAAGGAAGGGCCAAGAACTTGTGTCCTTGTATGAAACACACTCATTTATAGAATATAATAGTCCAAAATAGGAAATGGCAGCTTTCACAGTGAATAATGGAACTGGTGTAAGTATGTTCAAGGAAGTATTAAAAATCTTTAGCCTATTTACTGTTCTTTTGTTTTCGTTGATTAAATTTAATTTGATTTTAATCTGTCACTATTACACACTATGTATCAGTAATTCCAAATGTTAAGGATTGATATGTTAATATTTAAAATGTTAAATTAAATTAAAATTATATTTTTATTTGATATATAGTGCTAATATATTTTGATATGGTTTGATATATGTTTTATATATAATCTTTTGACGTTGTCAAATATGTGCCAGGCTATAGAACCGTTACAGGTTCAACATAGAACCATTTACTTTGTCAGGGCTGGAAGACATTGCATGGCAGTTCCATGGTCTCCCATCTCTACCTTTGTGCTGTCATATGTGCTGCTTTCCAAACAATAAACCCTGGATTACCAGTAACATCAAGACCCTCCTCAACCAGAAAAAGGAGGCCTTCAGGGTTGGAGACAGGGAGAAGTGTAGGTGTGTGAAATATGAGCTGAAGAGGAGATTAAAGCAGGATGGGTGTGGATCCCTCCTTCACAGCCTGGATTGTGGATTACCTCACAAGACGACCACAGTACGTCAGGCTGGGTCACCGTCTCTCAGGTACAGGGGTGAGCAGCACTGGGGCTCCACAGGGGAGTGTTCTGGCTCCGTTCCTGTTCACCCTGTATGTGGCAGTCTTTAAATACAACTCTGAGTCTTGTCTTGCCACATCCAGAAATCAGGAATGGGCAGGAAGGAGAGTACAGGGATCTGATGATGGCCTTCAGTGAATAGAGTGACAAGAACTGCCTCTTTCTGAACACCTCCAAGACAAATGAGATGTTCATTGACTTTTGGAGGTCTAGGCCCACCCTTCAGTCAGTCAGTGTTTGAGGGAAGGACATTGAGGTGGTGCACACTTATAAATACCTAGGTTGCACCTGGGCAGTAAACTAAACTGGAAGGGGCAGAGCCGGCTCTTTTTCCTTCTGAAGCTCAGGTTCTTTGACATATGCAGTGAAATGCTGCTCATGTTTTATCCGTCAGTGGTGGTGAGTGCTCTTTTTTATGCTGCAGTCTGCTTGGGCAGCAGCAGTTCACATAAAAACTCAAAGAGACTGGACAAGCTGGTTAAAAAGCCTGAGTCTGTGATTGGCAGTGAGTCTGGACTCACTCGTGACTGTTGTGGCAAGATGCATGCTCTGTAAGATACAGGCCATCTTAGACAATATCAACCACCCTCTCCATATCATCCTTGCAGGCCAGAGAAGCAGCTACAGCAGCAGCCAAC
The DNA here is from genome assembly GCF_046630095.1 of Trachinotus anak. Lineage (NCBI taxonomy): Eukaryota > Metazoa > Chordata > Actinopteri > Carangiformes > Carangidae > Trachinotus > Trachinotus anak. The sequence goes on from NW_027273884.1 coordinate 5,502,236, forward strand.
GTCTCATCTCTCTGCGCTGCAGGACTAAACAGTTCAGGAAATCCTTTGTTCCCACTGTCTTCAGACTATTCAACACCTCAGCCAAAGGCAGTGGATCAGGACACTCAGATCTTTACTAAATACATTAATAAGCTACTGTCCGATTTGAATTTCCCTAGGGATTGATAAAGTTTTTTTTTTTTGGTAAATCTTTTTATCTTTATCTTTTATGAAGTTGTGCAGTTTGGACACCATCAGTTCCTGTTGACACTGTAAAATTTGAGACAACAAGAACATGGATGCTGATGAAAAAATCTGAATCTATTGATTATGAGTCAATGAAAATAGTGAATTTGGATGATTATAACTAGGTGTGTATGATGTCTGTGTGTTTCGATTTGACTTAGTCAAGACTGAGAAGAAACTGTGTGATGTTCATAGTAATTGGGTAACAGGTCGGGCAGGGAAAGATGGAGAATATTTTTACAAAGACTTTGCTGCTTTTCATGTCATGTTCAGTTATCAGATTGCATTAACTGTGCATGTGTGTGTAATATATTTTGATAATTACAATCTAATTAACACCAACAGCAGAGCCTATTTTCAAATATACACAACCATGTGTTCCTGTGACGAAACCTGAGGAAACTCCATGCACTAATGACAACTTTGGAATGCAACTGAAACCTCCTTAAAAAGAAAGTAAGTGAACTGTCAAACTACTGAACTTTCACGCACAATAATATTTCGTATTCACCGACACAGACAGTCAGACAATGACTGTCGATGTGTGGACATAAGTTGCCAAACTAAAACCTTTTCATGGAATTTGGGAGCACTCCTACATCTAACTTGATGTTGCCATTATGACATTTTGTTTTGTGAATATAAAGAGGTAAGGATTGGGACACTTTAACAAGTCGTTTGGAAAAACATTTTAGGTCATAGTATTTCTTGCCTGTTGAGGTATTTGCTAGGATCTAGATTTTGATATAATGCCATTATCCTGATCAGACCTGACTGAGTATCATCCCCCCTTCACAACTAGGTCATGGTTTTGATCCACTTAGTTTTACCATAAAATCTTCTTTGGTTTGGAAATGAGTGTTGAATCCATTTTGTATGTAGTGTTTTGAAAGTTATTTGACATTGATGTGTTTCAGTATTTTCAAACAGATAGTGGATGCAGACTGATATCATTGTGGCTTAACCTAAATCAATAACTTATAAAAAAATAATGTGGATGTGATGTATGAAAAGTCTAAAAAAGGTCATAATCTTGGTTTTGCTCTGAATGGGGTTTAGGAAGCAATGGGGAGGACATGGAAACTCCCTCTTGACATTTTGATTCTATCTATAAATGAAGATTTTTTTTTCATAGAGCTTGAAAAGCAAGATTGAGAAGGATTTTTCCTATCTTATCATGGAAAAAAAATATTTCCTTGAAACTACAGCTTTAAGCAGAGACTACTACATCACAAGTGAGGACTGGGCAGAACCTGTTGTCTAGATATAGTCCATACTTTATCTAGGGAGATTCTGAAGCAACTTTGGAATGCAATTGAAACCTCCTTTACTTTATCTTTACTAGGAGATAACTATGACTATAGGAGATTCAGAAGCATTGACGCCTGGATGAAACATTTTATTTGATGAGATTACAAATGGTCCCCACAGGCAGTTTGACCTTAGGTAAGTAGATCTACATGCACTATATTTTTAATTTCTATAAGTCTAGTAGTCACAGATACAGTGTAACTGGATTGTACAGGATGAAGTTTTAGACAACTTCAACCTGAACAGTTTTTTAGATATGACATCTGACGCTGCTAAAAGGTATTTTCATGCCTTTCTTAAATAATGGACTGGTTATGTTACACATCCTGGGCATGAGGTCTGTATGCAGCTTAATTTTGTTTTGTAAAGAACTGCATTTGTAGCAACAAATACACTTCCAGATATGCTGGCATACAGATAACTATTCTGTGTTAAGCACAGAGAAACAGCGAATAACATGAAAGATGAGGAAGCCAGCGAGAGTTAGCATTGCAATAGAAATGACATTAAACACAGTTTTTACACCAAACAGCTTTGTTTAACATATTCTTAACAAAAAGTTCTTTGAATAGTCAAGGAGCCTTACCAAATAAACAAAATATAAGAGCTTTGAAATATTACATGACCATATCAAGTTCAGCACACATGCAACATGCACAGTGACCTAGGCTAGCTGGAACTTCCGTTTCAATGATGGATGGATCTTCAGCACCTCCTTGCTTCTGATTGGTGACTGCGCTCTATCAATTATGTTTGCTGCCTCTATGATTTATGACAGTGCAATGTTAACACTTAAATATATATATTGCAAAGCATATATAGAGAGATAATATAATAATAATTCATTATTATGCTCTTACATGCACATCATCTTGTTTTATCATCTACAATGACCTAAAAGTGGTAAAGTCGCTACAAGGTAAAACATAGTTTTCATATTGAATGAACACGCTGTCTTTTGTCCTGTTGGTGCATAGATTATAAAGTAATGCATCAGCGTTTTATTGTACTGCCTGGTCATGTGCAGCTGATTGACCATAATGCATCATGTCTGTTTTGAAAATGAAAGGACTTCAGTAAGTTTGCCTCAGGATCTACAGTGGACAGTAAAGTCTACCCTCCGTAATTAGATGTTTCCAATTTTACCCCACTTTTGCCATGAGATTAACAATTTTTCGGGATTCCTGTGGGCCATTCATCACGTGACTGGGACAAGACATGAGAAAAAGTCAATGGGATCAGGCATTACGAGAATCATAATAACAATAGGTCAGCTTTGAAGTTCAAATGAGGGCATATGCTATTTCTTATTTTGGACCTAATGCTAATCATTCTGTTGTCTTTTTTGGTCTTTTTCATTCCCTCCTGTCACTCCGGTGGTTGTATGGTTGCAGGTAGCCGAAACCCTTATTCTCTCTTCAAACTAAATAACTTTTGTCCACACACCTGTCTGAGCTGCGTGTGCAGCAGTAACTCAGAGGAAACTAGAGGCCTGTCTGAGCGCAGCTGCCTTGCTTGTGCCTACCAATAACTGGAATGTGAGGCTATCATGCCATTGAGTAAACTCTCAACCTGTGGGAAACTCTGTAAAAAAAAGCCATTGCCAACAATGGAGTCTGAGTCCCATATAAATAAAATACACAGCACAGGAATGGGATGGGATAGGAGTCGTTGCTCTGGGATTGAGACAAGGTATTTTACAGATTTCAGTTGCCAACCATAAGCTACCTTGTCTGCTCACCTTTCTAATGTCCTGTCTGCATTTGTTAAATAGTCTCTTTTGGCATTTGATTTAGTCTATTTCGAATGTAACTCTGTATTTCCCAAGTGTATGCTTAGTGGTTCTTATGTGAACATGTGATGCAGGCCTTTTTCGTTACACATGAAGACAGTTGCATCACGTCAACAAGCATTTTTGGACAATTTGCATTATTAGATAAAGGACACAAATCTTTTCATATTTAGTGGTCAAAGCAGCAAATGCTGCCGGAAACCTATTGTTTTTGTTGTCATTATTCTTCTGCTTGTTATTTTTCTCTGCTAAAAGTGTTTGTGCAACAAAAAAACCTAAACCTGAGTATTGGTTGCAAATTCCAACCAATACTCAGGCACCAAAAATGACACTAATTTACTTCAAGGTAATAATCACCTTTACCTCTGCAGTTTTCTTGATAACTGGTGGAATGGAATGGCTAGAATAAATCTTTTTTTGCCATTTTGATATAAAAATCATTTGCATCTTTGCTCAAATTATCTTCTGCTCTAAAAATGTGAAATTTCCCAGGTATATAAAAAAATCAAATTTTAAACCAAAATGAACTAGTCCGAGGCTGTGCATACAATTCTCATGAAATCTGGTCTACATCGTCTACAGACAATGCGGACAAAAAGTTATCATAAGAATTTCCATATGTCAGTCATTAGTTAAAAAAATCACATAATCATGAGATAATCATGAGATCATGTGATCATAAATCACAATTGGCTAATGCTGTTACAATAAACCTAAGGTCCTAGCTTTGCTATGCAATCTGGGGATATTCTGCCTATAAGGGGCACAACTGATGCAAAAAATTTATGTCTGGGAATCGGCTGATTACATTCGTACAACATTTAGTTCAAACATTCTAAGGTTATTACTCAGTCCATGCATAATATTTGGTAATGGATGATTAAAGTGGGCATGACTTTTTACAAGAAAACAAAATTTCTAATCATTTCACCTTCAAACTTCAAACAGAAAATCACAAGAAATCACTCGTATGTCCAACAGATCTGAAATCTTTCACCACATCCCCTGAATGGTGATGAAAGTTTGCCTTACTGTAACCTACGGCCAATTCAGAAGTCTGTCACACAAAATTTTTTTAAATATGCAAAATCAATTAACATCACTATCTCCACAAGTCTTCGTTCAAATGCTACCAAAATTGATACCAACATTCTCTAGAATGTAGATGTCAATCAAGTGTTTCATAAGCTGTTTGGGTCGGACAAATAGTGAATTTGCAGTCATTTTCTGAATCAGAATCAGAATCTTCGTTGTCATTGTACAAATATATACAATGAAATTAGTAGCAGCAACTCAAGTGGTGTATTCATTCATCATTCAACACGCAACATAAAACATTCTAATAAATAAATACATTTAAAACAACAACAACACATTTCTCGACTGTAAAGTGCAGCATTATGTGAGGTACAGCATAGTGAAAAAATAGCAGCTTGAATTTATTGTTTGTTCAGTGTAGCAACGGCTGTGGGATTCATCATTTTGCTGTAATTCGTACTGCATGCACAACATTTTCTTTTTTCGCTCAGTGTTGGATTCAAAGTCAGCAACATATTTGGTGATATCCCTGAAACCAATAGAATGATGTGTAATTCTTTTCAGGACGTTCACATCAGCATTTTGATTTTTAAGTGTAAGGTTTTAAGGTTAAACAGAAAAAAAACCCATTTTTGCATGTAACATCATTGACTCAATTTCTGTGGTGGCGCGTGTAGTAAGTTACCTTCTCTGTGGATACCAGGGTCAGATGGCCTAAGTCTTGCTAAGTCCTGCTTCAGCAAAAATTTAATAGCAATTCAAACATTTGGCATCGAAATGCTCACGAGCTACATGGACCCTGATAATTGTAGCTTGCAGCTACACTCTTTTATAATTTCTTGAATTGTACTGGCTTGTTCTAGATGTCAAGGCAAAAGTTGAAGATTCTACCCACTTTTCTCATTTCTTGTTTCCAGCACCTGTTTAAGAGTTCTTTGGATATGGATACCTCTCTTCCATCAAACTTGCAATTGGTCTATAAGTAAGGCTCTACTCTTTGTGTTTTTCTTCTGTGACAGTCAGTGTGTCTGTTAAAGTGCCTCACTGCATTTCCAGTTAGCCATCATGTCTTTGGAGTGTGGTTGTATAATTTCACAGCTGACAGTTGGCAACCATGCAGGCTCACACACTGTGGCAAGGAGAAGTGTGTGTGTGTGTGTGTGTGTGTGTGCGTGCATGTGTGTTATGTGTCCGCATGCATGTGTATGTCTTCTCTCCAAAACTATCAATCTGACATTCACACCCACTTCATGATTAGGTTGGCCAGCTACGAGTTGAGAATGGAGCCAGAGTTTTTAACCTTCCTCTCTTTTTTTTAATTCCAAACATTGAGACCTAATAAAGATCATACAGATTGTTTTTTTTTTAAAGATAGACACTTGTGTATAATCACATTATACTGCAAAATCTGAGTGTAAATGAGATCCAGGTGTGTGAATGTAGAGATGCCACATGCACAACTCACACACACAAGTGCTTTCACAGCCTCCTCCTTGCAAAACTTTCACTTGCTCTCTCACGAGTGGATTGTGGGCCTTCTTTCTGGCAGGGAGTGGGCAGACCTGGTCACCATGGTATCCCTAAATATAATTGGTTGAGCGGGGTTGCCATCTTGGACAGCTAGGTACAGCAACACCAACTGGACAAACCATGTAGACCATTGCTACATGAAAAGAGCTTGAGATAATTTTTATAGTGATTTGGCACCATATATATAAAACCGACCAACAGTCACATCACCTCCGACAAAGATGAGTCACGGGAACACTGTCAGTCAGGTTGACTCAGTTTCCTTATTTTATCTATTCTTAAATCTGCTAAATTATCTGCCCTATTGCCAGAAAGTTACATGCTGCATAATATGTGACATATAGGCCTATACATGCATTATAAATACTGAAGGTGTCTGAGTCTCATACCCATGACCACATTCTTATTTAAACTGACTGCCTGAGTCTGGTTAAGGCTTACATAGAGGGACCAGGGGCCTCCTGGTGACCTTCCCATCATCACAGTTGTGCACAGATTCAGCCGGGTCCTCCACATGCTGTATTGCAATTGCTTGGACTTGCTGGCTGTAGGTGCACTTCAGGTGACACTAACTTCTCTGCAACCCACAGTGCAGAAACTGGCAGAGAACCACCAAGCACAGTATTCACATTTTAAGACAATTTGGCTTATTTCCTTTGAAATGTATATAAATAATTATAAGAATAACAATTGATAATAATTGTAAACAGAATAATAATCAACATCCATATTCAGGGAAGACAATTCGCCTTTATTTTATTGGGGCCAGTAAGGGACCTGGACAATGTATAGAGCGTTTTCTTCCAAAAAAAGCTGTAAAACCACCGCTTTATGCAAATTATGTTCTTCACCATGTCATTGTTCCTGATCACCTCCCAGACTTTCAGTACAGATCATTGATAGTTTTGCCCTGTGGGCTCTCAGAGATGATCTCTACTACTCCCGTACACTAGACAATGTTTCATCAATATGCTGAGCTGAGACAGCACTTACTGGCACAGAGACTGACAGAAGGGGACAAAGGAAAATGATCCAACACTACCTGACATTGTTAATTTGACTGTAGTAAAGAACCACTATACAATATGAAAATGACAATAGGTAATGTCTAACTATATTTTTCTTCTTCTTTTTTTTTTTTTTTAATTTGAAATGTTCACAGTTCTGCTAAACATGTCTTTGGATTGTGGGAGGAAGCTGGATCACCCAGAGAAAACCCATGCAGACATGGAGAGAACACACCAGCAGGTTCAAACCTGTAACTTCTTGCTGGGAGGTGACAGTGCTAAGTGTCTGTACTGGAGAGTAATTAGTTTCAATAACGGTGAAAAATGTTTCATCCATCCATCATCTAATCTAAATCTATCTAATAAATCCATCACAACTTGAAAACACATTCAACTTCATGTTAATAGAGCTGATCAAATTTGCTTTTGAAAAGCTCACTGTGCTCATAAATATCTAAAAATAAATAAAGTTCTTTTGCATTTATTTACAGATTATAAAATGTGAGTGCACAGACCACAGGTTAACAGGTTAACAGGTTAACAGGACAGCTAGATAAATTAAATGTAGATAAAACAACAACCTTAACTCTCTATGTTGACATTGGGCAGGTGAAAAAAAGTTGTAACTCAAGGCCTAAATCATGTTTTGTCAGGTCACCGTGACCTTGACCTTTGACCACTAACAGAGTGTGGAGAATGAGAGTGGACTGGAGGGATGGACGACCTGAAATGAGATGTCGTGCCTGTTCTCTGGTCATTAAATATATGTTTTGATAGCTTGAAGACTTTAAGGTCAAACGTAGAGAAAAGTTGAGTTTTCCTGCAGCCATATATGTTGTGTATGAAGCATAAGGTTCCATGTTGTATCACTATGTTAAGATCTTTACTCAGTTTTTTATTAACAACATTATTTTTCCTTGTTAATCTACCTAACAAGTAAACATTTCCAGGGCTTTAAAATATTAACTCAACACCCCATCATTGACGATTAGTTTGATATGGGGCTTGCCCACGTGCAGCAAACATTTAGCTTTATCCCATTTCTTTATTTTTCAGTGTCCTCTTCTCCCTCCCCACATCCCTTCCTTGCCTCCACAGCTTGCATCACATGCGAGGGAGAGACAAGACAAGAGGGCATGAAGATGCTCAATAAGCTACCATTATTAATACAAGTCATAGACACTGATTCTGAAGATTGATGATGATGATAGAGGTCAAACGAATCCACAGGTTGTAAGACTTATTCACTGCAGTGTACTTTAGAAGATTAAACACCCAGAATATGGTCAAAGTATAGTGACCGACTGCATTCAATATAACATTTAAATTGCTGCACAGATAAGCTGGAGAAAAAAAATTCCTTCATGTAAATATATAGTAACTACAGCTCTTTCTTAAATCTTAAACATGGGGGCAGAGAGTGTCAAAGACCATGGAGTGGTAAGACTGGAGTGGTAAAGGAATGAGACAGTGGGAATAGGTGAGGGTGTAGGTGCAGGGAACAAGGAATAGCATAGCTGATAAGACTTAATGATGTTATGGCAATCAAGAAAATATTATATTAACAAAAACAACACTCATCACGTTAAGCACTGTGGGCTATGTTTGGGGCTAAAATCCATTAAACTTCAATACAACCAAACTGTCACAAATTAGCATTTTACCATTGCTGAAGTTGAGCTTTAATTGACTCAGCAAAACTGCTTACTGTTTGAAAATTAATGTCCCCTCTGGGTGAAACAAACTTCATCATGCAGAAATAGCCCAAGAGTGTCAAACCTCATGTGGGGGTGGTGTACTGTACAATGCTGCCCCTTAAACAATGAACATATGTAGCCATAAACACTAGTCACAAACCTGCGAGCCTTGTCAAGTCTTCCCTGGACTGGCACCAACCATCGGCCTGCATCTCTGGGTGATGCCAGAGAAGATGATCTCCATGTCAGGACTTTGCAAGTGGAAGCTGTGCAGCTGCTAGTCAGGTGCAAAGTGCAGTGGGCAGCCCAGCCCCAGCCCTTGCACACACCAGCTCTGTGCTCCCCGAGGGCAGAAAGGGCTGAGCGAATCAATGCACCACACACGGCTCTGCCAAGAAGTCATGGCACAAATCACAGTGTTAGACATATTTTATGTTATATTATGAGATGCAGCTAACTTAATTTTTGATCCATTAAAACTGTAGTTGGACAAATCTAGTCTAGTGGATGAATGGGAAACACTGTGGCACACTCTGCTTGGGTGTAACAGACAGAGTGTATACGGTCTGTGCTCATGCCATCTAAAATCAATTAACTGTTAGCTAACACTAGCTTTTCATGCTAATACTAACACTAATGCTAATGTAATAAATAAAACATAATGTGGCACTTTTACATTTACCCCCCACAGTGTTGTGGGGGGTAAATGAGCTAATTATAAAATGCTGATCTGTTGGCTCTTGAACAAATTGAGACGACACCAATAGTTAAATGAAATAACGTTATAATTTTTTAAGAACAACTTAACAAAAAACAACTCTCACTCAGTTAGGTAACGTAACCTGAGATTTGTAAAACCAATTTTAAAACTCAATGTTATGTTTTACCCTTGATATACAGTCTGTGGTTACAGTGGTTACACCACGCAGTTAGCTCACACACAATAACTTCGGCGACAATAACGCCACAAGGTTACTCCTCATATATGCATTTGCCAAATGTGGACATGCATGCAGTTAGCGACTAAGACTACTTCAATACATTATGGTAGCTAACTTTGTTAGCGGTGACCTAGCACAGTTAAGATGGGCATGCATAGTGTCCTCGGTTCTCAGGTCAGATCCACCCTTCAATCCTCCCAGCTCTGCCCTCTTGTCCAAATACGGTTTCTTCTGTTTTGAAAAAACCAAGATGGCGACGTCCAAAATGCCAAACTTGAGACTTTAAAACAGCAGTTCACAAACCAATGTGATGTCATTTTAAAAATAAATACTTATTCTCACCCAGGTTAAGTGTTTGACTGAAGTGAGCTAACAGGAGCCTTTGTAAGTGTGTTTGTGTGTCTGTGTCGAGGGTGACACTTAGTATTGGACTTGCTGGAGTGAATTAACATTGCTGTGTAATCACTCTGCATTATGGACCAGCTCAATAACTTGACACTGTAGGTCACTGGCTTGTCAGGCTGCTTCTGTCAATAACATGCTTCACCTATTCACACGCAGCTATTGTAACACACATATCTCAACATACACACCAACATTCCCTGCAGGCAGGCATAACTTGTATCCTCTGAAGTGGTGAAGATAACACAGTGATGTGATCAATAGCACTCTGGTGGCATCCACTCCCTGTCCCTGTGCCCTTAGGATATATATTGTTTGAGGGAAGTAAAAATCCTGATGAATTCAACCTCTCTCTTCCTCTCTCTTTATTTCACCTTATCTTTATTACCATCGCTGTCCCTGAGTGCTCTGTGCCACTACTGTAAAATATCAGTCCTCTAAGGGCTTCTATTATTTGCTAAGAAAATGTTTCCATCCTCCAAAAAAAGATCCACAGAGAGCTCTGACTTTATGTAACATCTATAGATGAATCAGCATGTATATATACAGAATGTGGTTAAATGACTGAAATGGTAGATAGGACAGGAAAGAGAGTGAAGAATCTATGTGAAGACATTTTACTACAGTAAATTGAACCAATTTAAACTTGCAGAAGGGCAGAATTTAGGCAGGAGATTGAATCCTGTATCCACCATCCATTTTCACAATGTGCTTTTCTCTATTCATGATTTATGTAAAACATCAGATTAACACCGTGCACAGGCCCTCAGTCTATCACAGGAGACAAACAACTGTGTACTGTGTTGGATGGAACAAATAACATCCTGATAATTTTGCTATTCCTACAGCCCTAAAGTAGGAATTCAAACCTCTGTCCAGCTGTTGGTACAAGAGGCAAGAGCATGGAGTCATTAGAATCGTAAGTGGTCATTCTCTGGATATCAGGAATGTGTTCAGCAAATTTCAAAGACAAACGGGCAGACTGTGTCCAAGGTTGACATTGTTCCCTGAGCATAGTGTAAAAGAAAAACTCTTGTTGTGTCTAAAATAGAAGATTCATCCACTGGGCTCAATAATAAATCAACAAATCAATTTTAAAAAATCTTGTGGTCCACATTTCCGCACAGATGTAGTGTGTCTCTCTTGTGCACTGTTAAGCTGTTAAGATGTTTAGCGCCAAAATTCAATGCCAAGGAAGTCATTACTTATTACACTTAGTCCTTAGAGGTAACATTATATTATTTTAGAAATGGATCAGGTTCGTTTTATAACCTTAAACAAGTAGTTTTAACTTAAGTTTTAAACTTAAACTTTCCGTTCAGGGAAGGATTATGTTCAAGTTGCCACACACATGCTAAAGGAATTCCCAATCGAAAAAACATTTACTACAGAAAGTATTTTGCAGATACCTTCACTTTTAACATTCTTTTTCATATGCTGAAGAAGAAGAAATCCTGAAATGTATTTTCATGCCAAAAAACTAATATATAATTGTAACTGATAGGAGGTGAGGATGTTCTTAGAACTGTCTGGAAAACGTGTTGTTCTAATGTTTACATACTTCATTCAAAATTTGTTGCTTCAATATCTTTGAAGAAAGGCTAATGGACCTCTCTATGTAACTGTGTCTTTTGTATATGTGTTCCTGTATAGTAGCAGTATGGTATAGTTTATATGTGACTGTGCGTTATATTGCACAGCCTTTATTTTCACATCTTTGCCTTGCTGGTAAAACATGATCTCTGAGTGTCACACCGCCCTGAGCTCACAGACAGACAGTCCATGTTTGCACACTGAAAACTTCACATCATCTTGACTGCTCTCTACAGGTGTTAGGAAAGCTATAACACTGGAGACTCAATAGATGCAAATGGATCTTGAGATGCATCTACTCCAAGAGTGTGAGGACCATTGGTTTCTCTTTCCTCTGTGGTGACATTAAACACAAGCAGGGATACATTTAGTGGAGCTGAGCTCCATTACATTACTTGAATACCATAAACGTCTGTGACAGGTTCTGAGCAGCACTTTGGAAAAGAGGACGTCCCATTGCACAGTGTGTTTTTTAGGGTGCGCTGTACATATTGAAACAGATTTTTTATCCTGTGGTACTGTTTAAAGTAAGTTTTCATCTTTCAAATACAGGGAGAGAATATATGATACTTAATTCCTGGATTAGATTTATTTCTCTGGGAGCCGCTGGCGCATTTTAACATTACATGCACACAGGGGAGCCTTAGCATTATTGTAGGCTCCAGCCCCACAAGTTTTGGTGCCCCAGATGTTTTGATCAGGTTAAAGACCTGGATGGAATAATTAATTAAATCACTCTAAAGAACTGCAAAATAATGTCATACCACAAAATACAGGGAAGGGCATCATTTATCCTCACAGTATTCTGACAGAAATACTACAGTCAGGACTGTGTGCCCCAGCACTCTCCATGTTGCTGGGTAACTCCTTGGCTGCTCCCAGCGGCGGGATCAGCACCTTGGAGAGCGCTGTGGTGCACAGGCCAGACAAACACACGCCCAGCACCAGGATGAATGAGCAACAACTTCAGAAAGGATGAATAAGAACAACATAACTCACAAAAATCATGCATTTATGGACATAAATTCAAGTTAATTTGTGTTTAAAAAAAAGCATCACAGATGTTGCTTCATACATGGTCGCAGCTCTGTTTCTACAGTGTTTCTTTATAGATTGCTGATGTGAAATAATGCATTTTACACCATGAGTAAAGCTATGTGCATGGTTAGTAACCTCCCTCCAGTACATGAGCACTAGGTTCCGACCTTGGGCTTATTGCTGCATATCATTCCCACCCTCTCTCCCTGACTTTCATGTCACTCTCAGAATAAATAACTTTTAAAAAATTGATGAACCTGCCGAGGATGCCCTTGCATGGATGCATTATAATGTGTCATAATACATCTGTGCGCACTTGTTGTTCTTTTGCTTGCTTTTACCTTCAAAAGTCAAACAAATCAGTGAACAACAACAGCGTCCCAGCTGCACCTCCAAATCAGTCAGTCAGAATTGGAGAAGCCTCTTGAGTTAGAGGTGAAATGTTTTTCTGCAACCAAGTTCAGTTCCCCTTGATTCAACTTTTCATGGATGACCATGACCTGGATGTGTGTGAATCTTCCCAGATAAACCTGAGTGTTGCTATTGTCAATGCTCATACAAATATATAATCATATTTCTTCATGGAGGAGCAAATTTGAAGCTTTCTCTTATTTGGTGTGAGATTCAACAGCTTCGTTGGAAAGAGATTAGAGCCTGTTGGCAACCCAACCAAAAGTGTATAGATTTTGGTATTAATCTTTTACATTCATGATTTTTGCAAAGGCATACTAACCTAAAAACCTCTTATTTGGTAATCATGAGAATGTTTCAGAACAGAAATACACTCACACACCTGCATGCCTGTGGACAGTATTAGAGCGGCGGGAGAGACGCTGCTGCCAGAACAGCTGCTGACCACTCTATGCAGCATGCATTGGAATAAATTACAATATAGCAGATCTCTCATTTGCCCCACAAAGCATAGGCGAAATCCACACTGAGACTTTGAGTGGGACTGAGTGAGGGAGTGAGAGAATGTAAAAGTAATGAGACAAAGCAATGGTGTCTTGAATGTTTTCTTGGCACACCTTGGGCCGCTTAATACCGACCATGTGCCAAGAATGTCACAGCCTATCTATGTATTATTGCTGACCATGGGCTTTGCTCTATGGCCACGATTTTCCATCTTTCTAATGGCTACTTCCAGCATGATAATGCACAAACGGCTGTCTCAAACTGGTTTTGTGAACATGACAGTGAGCAACAGGAGATAAGTATCGTGAATGTGCAGCTGAGAAATCTGCAGAAATGATGTGATGCAATTATGTCAACATGGAACAGAACCTCAAAGGAATGTGTCCAACATCTTGTGAGAACAATACCATGAAGATCTGAAGCTGATTTGAGGGCAAAGATGGGCCCTACCCAGTATTAACATGATGTTCCTAATAAAGTGCTCACTGAGTGCAAGTACTGGCATTTGCCCTCAAAAACCTTTATAAAATATATATTTTAAGTTACATTACAAAACAACAAAACACTATATATCTTTTTAAACAGAATGCAGTCTTTGAAGCAGACACGATTACATGCCAAAGCTTTAATAAATGATCCAGTGAGAAATCTGGAGGTGTTTGAGGAGAGATAAAGGCCATCAAGACAGAGAGGAAGTGCCACAACAAGCTTATTAGCAGCCGTATCAGCCTAGAAGATAACATGAGTGTACTCATGGTGACAGAGCAAGTAATGAGCTAATCACACAAGATATGACATATATATATGGATGAAATGGAGATCTGTGTGTGTGTGTGTGTGTGTGTGTCTGTGTGTGTGTGTGTGGTATGAGGAGGAAAGACATCAGCACTCAAACCAAGCTATTCATGTGGTGCACATGCAAAACAGAGCAAAGGGGAGAGATACAGTAGCTTTGAATGATGTGATTTTAGTTACAGCTACACTAATCACTGGATGATCATTGTTATGACTGACTGGCTAACCACAACAAAGAGGGTGAAGTTAAAGCTGTTGCACGATCCTGTCTAGATACAGTTCATGGAATTCATACGGTTAGCAACGCCATAATTTGCTAAAGCAGTCCATGTTTGTATTGTTGAATCTTTGGCCTCGTGAATTCTAGCAGCAGACAGTTCCATAATCACAATGTCCTGCAAAAACCATAACCATTGTCCAAAAAGAGGTTTATTTGGTTGAATCCATTGATGAACATTACATTCTTTTGTTGCATCAATGTAGGCCAAAAATATTTTACGCTGCTTTGCATTCAACTCTACACCAGATTCATTATTAGGTAGCAATAAAACTGGTAATTCAGGAATGATTTTCACCATTAACCTCAACAATGTACCTGTTCCTGCACCTTGTGTTTCCTGACTTTAGTCTCAGGAGTCACATACAAGCAGTCTAAAACATCTGATTCCTGGAGAATGTTGAGGAATATTCTCTGATGCTAATCAAGGCGAAACAAACTGTCATTTTCTCTGCTTTGTGTTTTTGAGAAAATCATCTTTGAATTTAAATACTGTGTGGATTTACAGGTGACGATGTCTAACTCCCTCATTTTACTATTATCATTTCAACAAGTACAGTTTCCTTTTTCCCCCCAACTACTCTGAACACACACTTGTTTTTCAGGTCATTCATCGGGATAAATCCTGAGAGAGGCATCAGGACTGGTCAGGGAAAAGTCCTGTTGCAACAGACAGGGAACATCACCAAGAAAAGATGACATCGGTCAACCACTGAGTCTCCAGTCTACTAAAGAATCAAGAACTTTGAGTGGGATCTAATATAAGTCAGTCACACACACACACACACTCTCTCTCTCAGCCATAATCTTTTTTCAGGTACTAAGTCATTCCTGGTCACTCATCCAGTCAGTCATTCACTCTGTTATTTTCAATGTCATTTACTTGTTTTTATTCTTTACTCAAGTGATGCACTGTTTTCAGTCATTGTCTCAGCTTGCTCACTCAGTCATTCACTGTAGATCACTTGGCTACTCATTCATTCATTAAGCCATTCCCACTTACAATCCTTATAAATACACATTTTACAGTACAACAGCTTATGTTAGAAAACCTTGATAAAATTTTTATAATATTTTTTGTGTTAATTTGCATTCAGTGTTTCATACTCATGCAGACTACAGCCCATTAGAGATTTTCTTTTTTAAATGACAGAAATTTTGGTTTTTGTACCTTGAATGTTCTTCAAGCTTTTCAAAAGTTTTTCACAGGATTAATAAAGAGAGACATGGTTCGACAAGACACCCTGAAGCTGTACTATTTGTCTCAAGTTCCAATTTCAAAGACCATTTTATTCAGTGTAGTATAACAGTGTTTTATAGCAGGACTGCCAAGAATTAATTTATCAAATCATAAAGTTTAAGGGAAAAAAATTTATCACTGTAGTCATTTTTGCTAGCAGTTAATTAATCAGTAGCTTACGTTGTAGAATGTTTTGTGAATGCACTGCAGTTTACAGTAAAAATCTGCAAATATACATCCTCTGAAAGAAGTGTAAATAAACAGTAATAAGCTGCTAATCTTTCATCAGTATTTTACTGTAAATGTAGAAAATAACATTTTCTGCATTTACATAAACAGTAGCAAACTGTAAATGACAGCAGCAGCAAGGTACCATTAATTTTACAGTAAAATAATGGCAACCCTGCTTCCAGTAGATTACTGTTTTTTTAACAGCGGAAAATTTAAGCATAGATACCTTCTCACAGTGCTTTTGTCAGTGTGATCACAGCCTATTCTGTATGACATGTCTGTTATATACTACCAGCTTCAAGTGACCCCTTTCAAACAACATGACACTCTGCAGCTGTGTGTGCTGCACAAAACTGATAAACTAGGGAACCTCCCTTACATATCCTCTTTTCTCCCCTCTCCTTCTCTTTTTTGGAATACCTCAGAAACTGACAATCTGTCCATGATCTGTGTCTTTTATCTCTCTTCAACCCTATTTTCTATAAACACTGCCTGAAAAACACTGGTGATGCAAGGGGAAGTCCTGTCTTCTATTATCTCAGATAATTTCCCTTGACAGAAAAAGTCTTGGTTATTTTTTAAAGATTCTTTGACTCTCCTTTTCTGTACTTTTTTTCATCATAAAAACCTAGTGAACTCTGCAACTGTAGAAGTTTCAGAATTGGCATCTAAAGTTGTTACTGGTCAAAGATGATCTCCATCCAGATGAGCGTCTTAGCTCCATGTCAGAAATAATTGCCGTTCATACACACACCTGAAAACATATATCACATGACCATTGATTTAAACAGGAAGCAGATTTTCTAGTTCGCAGTTGGTTAGTTGCAAAAAATACCACGAATAAGGAACTGCAAAGACAGCATTAAAACGAATAATTTAACTGCACAACAGCTGCTTGCAAGGACAACAAGTTCAGTGACGCCTGTAATTCTTTGTCTATCTTGCTTTCAATACTGGTAGACTGTGACTGAGACCCAATCAGGACACAAGGTAGGTGTCCAAAGGTCTCCATTTTGCCTGTCCAGTCAACAGCGCAAACCTGGAATTTTCAAACTAAAATGGGGCTAGCAGCGTTTCCAAAGGTCGTAAGGGCTCAAAAACTCCAGAGTAGTGTGGACAACAGGTGTAAACACAGCAAAACTGATGCATTTCAAAACTAAAATGTAGTAGTGTGGATGTAAATTGGTATAAATCAGAAAACCAAATGTACTCACAAGGAACACAAGATGGTTGGTGGTCTGGAATTTAGATCTATTTCATTAGTTTATCTGATTGGAATAATGTTAAGGTTCTAACTTAGACTTAATTTTGTCTCAAAGTGTCCAATAAGTATCTGCACATCTGGCAGAGTATAGAGGTGGCATCTGGCTGTTTAGACTGGAACCATGGTACACTGGTGCACCCCGCAGGTCTCCAACCTAAATTAAGCCTGATGATACTCCACGCAATCAGAGAATTTGGGGCAGCAGGTAAGAGGAGATGGAGTAGACATGTTTCACTTGTTTTCCCACCACTCCTTTTTTCTCTTTACCTATGATTGGCACAAATATGTTCAAGTGCATGCAGAGGTGTGGCAACAGTACTGAAATTGCGAATGAAGTGTCTGTAGAAGTTGGCAAAACCTAAAAAACATTGTAACTGCTTTCTAATAGTGAGTGTAGGCCAATCAGTAACAGCACTAACCTTGACTGGGTCCATTTGGATGCTGTCTTGAGAAATGATGAACTCATAGTGTTCCCTTGGGATGTTAAAAGCTGTCCTCCACTCACCCCCTTCCATTATTCTAGCCAGGGGATAAGCATTTCTCAAGCTTGGTAAAAAAAATCTCCCTGCAACAGCTCAAAAGCAGATTAGATAAGTGGGAGGGGGTACCTGTTATTGATGGTGATGTCATTTAACCCATGGTGATGCAGGGGCAGAGTAACCTGCCCTTTTTATCCATGAAGAAGGAGAAGCCTGCTTTAGCAGAGGAAGAGGAGGGCTGAATTATCCCTGCTTCCAGAGAGGCCAAACAGTGGAAAGATCTGAAAATTCAGCCTCTGGGGACAAAGGAGGTGACTGGGGCACTGGAGACTTAGGACTTTTTGGAGACTGCTGGGCAGGAAGAGAGGTGGACTCCTGGAAACTCCCAGAAGGGAATCAGGTATGTGAACACCCTTCTCCCAAGTTCGTTTCCTCACCAGTGGCCTGCTTTAAATGCGAATTGTATTTGGTGAGCAATGGCAATTCCAGAATGAGTGAAAAGATGAAAACTCAGATGCTCCATGTGTCCCCGGACCACAATGACTTCCACAGGTTGAGTAACAAATGTCCATCTAGAGTGTTGGCATCTAGAGGCTTAGACAAACGGACACAGTTAAACACAAGCTTTTAGCTAATAGTCCATAAAGCTCTTGTCAGAACCTAAGTCAATTAAGACCTTGTAACTTAAAGACTGAGATGGAGTAACTAACTGAATGGGAGTTTAAGATCAAGATGATGAATTAGGAGAAGTGGTCTGACTCACCAGCGCTTTCCTGTTCACTGGCAAGCCCAGTTTTATACTGGACATGAAACCAGAGTAGATGCAGCAACCCTTCTGAAGACTTTTTCACCTTTTGAGAAAGCCTAGGTTGTTCTGGCTGCATGGGTTAGAGATAGGTTAGAGTCTTCCTGCTAGTCAGTAACCAGGGTGCGTAATTCAGTGGCATAGTCAGCCACCTGGCCTCTGCCCTGGCATGGGTCCACTGGCGTGTTGTCAGGTCAAGCAAGGCAAACAGTGCTTGCTTAGTTAAAGCTAAAAATTAAATTAGAACAATACTGAAGTGGAAGCAATATCTCTCCTTACATCTGCTCTCACAACAACATTCTGGTCCAAAAAGGATCTGATGCCTATTTGCATTCATCATGCAATTTATTGCCCAGTTGTGGCAGCAGCAGCATATTGTCTCTGAAAGCTAGCTTGACATCCAGCTGTTGTATCTATAATCTCTCATTTTTGTAGACATAAACATTTCCCATTGATAAGGGCTGGAGTTTATCAAGGAGAGAGGACAGCAGCCTTTTTTGGGGGGTTGTGTATATCCTGGCATCTTTGACAGGTGATTAGCTACAGCCAAAGTATGCAGTCACTGTCCTTGACTCACCTTCTACCATTCTGAGATCAGTCATGATATTACAGCATCATACGCATGTGTAGACATGTAGGAAACTAAACATGGCAGTGCTAGAATGTAAATGGGCAAATTACACTGATTTATCATCTTTGTGCAAGATTTGCAGTCAGTCTGTGAAGTCTGAGACAGAATATTGTTACAGAAGTAGTGCAGCTCCTTCCAGGAATATAGGTGTGTGTAGAGAGAGAGAGAGAGAGAGAGAGAGAGAGAGAGAGTGGTAATGCTGGTGACCAGAGCAGAGAGTTAGCTAGTAAGTTAGAAGTTAGCAGTGTAGCTGTGAATGTACAGTGTGATGTACTGTATATGCTCTTCAGGCTGTTTTTGCTACAACTACAACTACAACTCCTTAAGACCCAAGTTCACCCCTGTACTTCCCAACTACAGTCCAGTCTATGAGCAAGGAAAGGTTAACAACACTGAGACTGGAAAATGCAAGATTCTGCATTGCCACTGGAGTGTCATTGTCAGTTAATGGTAAATATTTTTGGTAGAAGTGATTTTTCCTCCATACTGCACATTTGAAAGGTGAAGATATCCCGGCAGAGAGCAGCAAGCTGCAGAGGAGGAACAGGAAAGCCCCAGACAGCACAAAATCATAACAGAACCGGACTTGAATTTAAGAGAGATTTTCTACTGCTGTCATGGAAGATATGTTGATGAGTTATGATCAAAATGTTGGTGAAAAGGTCAACTGAGTGGCAGATGGAAAGAGTTTCAAGCCAACTCTGCTATACCCCATGCCTCAGCTTGGCCAGTTCCTACTGACAAGAACTCAAATGCACAACTCAGACACAAAAATAGGTGTCTCTATACTGGGCAAATGTTGGTTCACAAGACAGCAAACAATCACAGGCAGACAAATCCAGTGGAGAAGGCTGTAGACAGGGCCTCTGTCACACACCAGGAAAACTCACACTAGAAATGGCTCGAACTCCTGTCACAAGAAATGAACTGGCATAAGGGAAATGGAGGACACAGACTAAATACAGTAGGAGAAGGAAGACGATGAGACACAGCTGCAACACATTAGGGCAGGGCAGAAAATCACAGTGGACAGAAACACACAAGGACAGGAGAGTTAGTGATTTCACAGTAAAAAACAAAATGCATGAAATAATAAGATAAAAAATAAAGACACGACTTGGAGGTGGAGCAAGACATGGCATCACTAACATTTTTACTTTATTAAAAGTAAAGTTGATTTTTCATTTATCTGACCAGTGGCATTTCTCTCTTGCTTAAATCAGAAGTGACCAAATTTACCAATAACACTAGCCTTGATAAATTATTATTATTATGATTCAAAATGATGCTGTGCGAGTACTGACAGCAACTCTCCTGTGTTAGCTTGGCTAACACAGGAGAGTTGGCTCCCTTTAAAATCCACAATAGAGTTAAAAATTCTCCTCACCTACAAAACCATCAATGGTCGGGCACCATTGTATCTTCAAGATCTCATAGTACCCTATTATCCAAACAGAACACTCCGCTCTCTATATGCAGGCCTAAATGTGGTTCTAGATGCAATGCAAAAAAAGATACTGTTGTGAACTTTATATTATTTGTTGTTGATTCTGTGTAAGTCATCTGAGTCAACTGTGCTTCAATATTTTAAGGTGTGACTACTAATTGAGTGGAATCAACACCTGATGAATCCTGGGTGGGTTTGAACAGATGACGTGCACATGTGTTTGAACTTCCTTCCTCCTCCTCCTCTCTATGTTCTCCCTTACCCTTTCACAGGACACTTAATTTCAATAGCACACCTGTTGTTATTTGGGATAAAGTTACTTCAACATCTAATTCTGTCAGAACACAGGCTGCTTAGCGTATTGTCTCAAATCCAAAGCTATATAACACCTGGGAACAAAGCCGGACACTATATTCTGCCTTTCAAATCTGTCTGACATGGGATACCATATGGTCTTTTTTTTCTTTACTGTTTAAGGTTCCTTCCATTTCTGTTTGACACACTAAAGTGCTATAACACATAGATATTTAGTGTGGTACTGTATGTACAGCTTCCAGGTTTGGGCAGCTCTCAGTAGCTTTTCGCTAATTATTGCCATTGGTAGCTTCCTCTAACACTGACAACAACCTGTCTACATTTACCTGGCAGGTGACCTCTTGTGGTCGTAAGCAGGAAGTAGTATCATATTTACTACACCATCACAAAAACTCTTGGTGAGGTTATTGGGTGAACCAATATTGTCTCTTACAAATTGTATTTAAATACAGCTAATTTGCAACAGTAAATTATTTTGTTGGAAATGTAATTGCAACCCGCATTATGTTTTCCATTAATGTAATGAGGATATGTCATTAATTTACATATTTGCCAGGTATAGCATAAATTTAGATACTGAACATATTATTTTTTCCACCAAACTATCCAGTCTTGCAGTAGAATATCCACTACAGCATTATTAAACTTTGTGATGCTTATGTTTCAGCACACACAGCAGCACCTGGTTCAGGTGAGGGAAATAGGTTTAAAAAATAAAAAGTTCACAGTGACTTAAGACACAGTGTTTTTATTTACATTCAACCAAAACCACAGTGTATCCCTAACCTTAACCAAAGTGGATGAAGTTCTGAGTATTTTACAAAGCTTTGCACATGCATGGATGGTTGCTCCCGGATGTTTGTACCGTTAACTCTCTGCTCTCAGGTCATTCCACTGGGCTCTCACCTCCCTCTTCTGCTTCGTCATAAAACATCTGCCATCTGGAGACATATTACAGAAACTTTCTATCTTAAGTCTTAAGTTAAGGCAGGAGGTGTATAAGAGATTATCTACGCTTAGCCGTGTCTGACTCAAAAGTCCCAAACTGATCTGTGTAGTAATACATCGCATAGTAATACATCGTGTAGTAATACATTGTGTAGTAATACATCGCATGCCATAGTTTTGCTCGTATGTAGTAATATGGTTCACAAACTGTTATTTGATGACAAGATAAAGACGTGAAAACATTCAAAATAAAGCGTGCACTGAAACTGATATTGGCTTTTTTCAGTGGGCCTTTTTTTAAAGTGGCAAAAACATGTTTTTGTGGATGCCACCATCCACAGCAGCACTTCACTCAGCTTCTGTGACTCTGCTCCTGGCTGCTTTCTCCAAACTGAGAAAATGCTAAATATATATGAGAAAATAGAAGAAGATAGAAGAACAGTTAAGAAACAAGCATGAAAGCAACAAACTCAAATGTTAACATTACAAAGAAAAAACAAGTTTACATGTCAGTATGATTTGGTCTGGTTTTCTATAGTATAGCTGGTTGTTTCAGAGCCAGAGCTGTGTATAGTTATTTGTCTTATGATGCCAACATGATCAGTTCCAGATATGATTTTATCAGCCCTTCTTCGACATTATTTTTTCTTTACAAACATGAAGCAAAGGGAGGAAATAAAAAATTCAAAATCAAAAGTCCCAAACCAACAATTGTATGCAGCTTGTTTTGGCACCATCAAAGTAACATGGTATGTCACAAAGTACTGTCCCATTCCCCTTTATACCATTTTGAGCCCTTGCAGCCTCTTGCACTCAATTACTCACCAGGTGACGTCAGTTAGGCATAAGTGGGGACATCTGGCTTGGGCCTGTGTTTTCCACTCCCTTTGTACCAGTTAGTTCCTTGTGACAAGAGTTTCAGCCATTTCTAGGGTGAGTTTTCATGGTGTGTGACCTAACCTCAGTTTTTGTTGATCCCCAATTGCACCAATCACCAGCACAAATTCCTTGTATGTGGTAACATACTTGGCAATAAAACCGATTCTGATTCTGATTCTGATTCTGATTGCCTCTGCCTTCTCTTTTGGATTTGTTTGCCTGTGTTTGCTCTCTCATGCACTGACTGTTTTTTTTTGCCCAGCAAAGAGACTTCGATACTACCTAATTTTGTGTCTGATTCGTGGTTGTCAGTCTTGTCGAGTGATTTTTACCATTTTAAAACCTTTATCACATCACACTTATTTTGTCACACCTTACATTACACACGACTGAAATATGGCTTTCTGGATATTTGGATAAGCTCCCTGACTTGAAACATAAAATAAAAATCAAAGATAGAAGTATACACATCAGAGCCCTTAGACGTGTAGTACTTGTGGTCTTTCTACCATCCATTTCCTTCTTCTCTTACTATAACTTGTCATCACAAGACTTCTCTTCAGTCCATTTCATGTCAGATTGCATCTCACTATTTACTCAGTCTCTCTTTTCTGTGAAGTGTCATCATCATTGCACCTGTTGTTCAGTGCTTTGTGACTTTTGAAAGCACTGAACTGTGTCTCGGCCAAGTTCATCACTTTCTTGTGCCCCCTGTTAAAATTTTGTTGTTGGTACTTGTAACGTTTTGTCTGTATTTACTTGTGTTGTGTGTATTTGCACAACATGTGTTGTCAAATTGATGAATAGGTTTTTTTCTGAATTTGCTTGTGTTTTGTCTGTTTCCATGTGTTTTCTGAAGCTGCAGTGCGTCAAGGTCTCAGGTCAAGTAAGAGTTAGAGTAAGACATGAAAATTTTCTCATATTTGAGAACTGGTGATCCCATCAATGGAAACTGATGAGGTCCCTGAATCCTCATCTTTCTTTCACCACAACTTATGATTATTATTATTATTATTAGTTGTTGTTGTCATTATTATTATTTTAGCAGTTTACAGTTAGCGCCCTAATGGACCTTTTATCCAAATAATTCCCTCACTAACTGCAATGTACTGTACATTGGAGGTTATTATACATTAACTGAACTGATTTTAGCCTATTACTTTCTAACAGAAAATTACATAAGGCATGCAGTATACCTCAGCCAGCTGCAGCTTTGACCACTGCTGCCAATGTCACCTTTGCAAATTTCACAAATAGAGTCAAAGTATATGTTGACCTGAACACTGAGAATCTGGAGACATGACGGAACTGAGCCACGGTGACAAAGTGAAGATCAGACCTGTCCAACCTACTGACCCTGACGCTTTAACCACGCACGGTCCTGTTCCATGATGAAAGCCTTCAGCGCACTGAAGCACACGTAAAGCCACATGAGCGCGTGTGCGTGCGTGTGCGTGTGCCGCCGCTCACCAGCGCGTGTGCCTTTAAATGGCGCGTGCAGGCGGCGGGTGGAGGGCGGACCCGAGTGGCGCGCGTGTGCGCAGTTGTGTGTGTGTGTGTGTGCGTGTGCGTATGCGCGTCTCTCGCTTGCAGCCGCTGCAAGTGGCACCGAGCAAACAGCGGCTTTTGTGCGCATGATGCACCGTGGTCGACGCACCTGTGCGCACAGTGAGCCGAGCCCAGTGCCGCCCGGTCCCCCCCGCCGCTCCGCGCCAGCATCGTCAGCAGCGGAGAAAACAGACTCCTGGATTAAAAAAAAAAACTAGGGCTCTGTGGAGTTTACAATTGGATTTTAAGCAGTTGGATACTTTTGGTGGTCTGTTTAACTAAGGTCAGTAGCATCGTCTTTTTATTGCCATCTGTTCATGTTGCCTGTGCGCGTAGAAAAACCCTCAGAATTTAATGTTGCAGGGCAAAAGCAGCAGCAGCAGCAGCAGCAGGTTCTAGAGGAAATATGCGGCAGAAAAGCTTCGCGTTTTCTCTCCTTGACGGGCAGGTGTCGCGGAACTTGCCACTTTTCCAGGACTTTTTTCCAGTTTGTGAGCACAGGAACGGCGAATGTGACGAGCTGGGGCAGGTGTGAGTCTCCTTGAAGGAACAGCAGCGTCGAAATGGGAATTTCTGCCATGTTGGCCTCTGAATTCCCCCGGCGGAACAGAGTCAACGTGACAGGCGGGTATAGTATTACACACGTCCTCTCCGCTCCCTGGGGACGATGTTTACAATATGAATTATCTATTGCATTTATTTCTTTTATTATACTTTGCAAAGCGTTCTAACCACTCTTGCGAATCAAATATGAAGATCATCAACCCAGAAAAAAAAAAAAAAAAAAAAAAATACTTAAACCACGACCTGCCGGATTTCCTTCCCTCCCTGTTCCTTGTTTTTAGATTGATGAATAATAAATAACGCTAACGCCAGGTATCCAGTGTCCACGTATTGTTCTCGCCTGCAGCTTCATGTGATAGGCGAACGGTAAAACAGATGCAGCCTGACAGTCGGCGCACATCCTCGTCCGCCCAGCAAACACGGCCGATGCGCTCTTTAAATATGGATGCAAGTTTTATGTAATTCGACCCTTCACTATGACATGCAGTTTGATGCATGACCTTCTGTGTTAACGGAGATGGACAGAGAGCAGCAGCGGGCTGCCCGCTTCACGCCATGTAACCATCACATTCCTCCATTATCCGTCTTCCTCCCTGTTTGTATCAAAAATCCAGCTGCTGGCTGCTGTTTTCACACATTGGCCGTATGAATTAAACGAATGTCACTGTTTTCTGCATTTTAGAAAAAAAAAGAAAAAAAAAAACTACGACAAAACCGAGGTTTAAAAAAAGACAACTAAAGATTAAGGATGATCTTTTCTCCTGTCCATGTTAAAATGCGCTCGAAAAATCTAAAGAATCTAAATTAAACCAATCAGTGAATATTTTTTAACGTTAGAACGAGTGTGTGTGTGTGTGTGTGTGTGTGTGTGTGTGTGTGTGTGTGTGTGGTGATGGGGTGTTAATGATAATAATGATTTGGATTATTTCGGTTCCCCAGAGGATCAAATGGCGTCCGCAGGGACAGCAGGGAGGTTTGCTGAAATGTGACCGCTCTGCTCCCGTTTCATGCTGCTCGTCGAGCTCACAACTTTAGTCCGTCATCAGTCCACAATTTCAGAAGCCACGGTCTGGGCCTCGAATCTATTTAGCCACTGGCAGAAATTTCAATCTGGATGAACGCAGCCTTTTTTGCACCGTTTGTCATTAACGTTGCGCCAGGACGTTCTTTTTATACAGCACATGTTGTAATTGCAGGAGCATTGGAGGCCCTATGCAGTGCGCCACACAACACTTGCCGCAAAATAAGCAGCCAGGTATCCAGGCCTCCGTCTCCTGTCCGTCTAAACCCACACGCTTGTCTGAATACACACCACTGTGAATGATCAGCAGCTCCAGTTTTTCAACTGATGTTAACAGAATCTATATTGTTGCAAATTCACAAAAGTGCAGCCTGTGACAATTGTATTGTTATTCGTCGCTGCAGCACACGTTGTGATTTGAAGAGTTAATAGGATTAGATGATTCTTTATGCTGGGGGAATTCCTAATCAGGCTTTTTTTTTTCTTTTTTTTTTTTTCTTTTTTTTTTTTTTTTTACAAAACTGGATTCGGAATGGGCGTGACCCAGCCAGGGAATGCGTCTCTTTTCCCCGCAAAGGGCCCAAAGGTGCCTGATTACCTGCTGTTAAACCGCTTAAGAGAATCATTCCCACCAAAGGCAGTTCGTTTGATGCCATATGTTTGGAGAAAAAACAATTCGACCTTTAAATTGGTCCAAACGATTCTAATGTTGTTTTACGCCTACCCCCCCACCCCCACCCCCTTTTTTTTAAATTTCGTTTTGCTGCATTGCTGAGAATTAAAATGATCAGGCTCGATTAAAAATGACCAACAAATGTATGATCTGATCACATTTATGATATTGATACAGTATGGATACAGACGATGCCATTGTAGAGGCTGCTGGTATTGATTAGAAGTGATCCCATTTTACAGGCTAAAAGACTTGAGCCTCTGCTGAGTGTGATGACACGTACATGCACGGTGACTGTTTTCTGCAAAATATGAAACCAACATATTTCATTTTCCTGCTGCCCCCCCTGTTTTTAAGGTTGGGTAAGGATTGCTGTGTGTGGGATGGAGGCTGTTTTGGGTAGGCTAATTTGGCTGTCTTTTTTTTTTTTTTTTTTGATTCTCTTTGGCAGCCGATTAACTGCGCTGACAAATCAGGCGCAAAAAGCCAAGGGCTCTCAAGGTAACACTAATCCCTCTGGGCGGGGAGAGTCAAATATAACGCGGGATTTTGGAGAATGCTCTTTTCTTTAATTTGGTCGTTTTTCTGCGTTCAGACGGTGACGCCCCCCCTTCCTCCCCTTCCCTTGTATTTTTTTTTTTTCCACGGGTGCACTAGTGTGTGACATTGCCAGCACCATAAATGTTATGTATATCTCAGATTATGTAATGTATCTGCAGTGCCATCTTTATAGATATCATTTTCAATAAGATATCCAGATATCAATTAAATTAAAATACTCAGGAAAATGATTCTTCCTTTAAAAACACAGAGGCCTGTCATATCTTATACCTTTGGAATTTATGCTGATGCTCCAGTTAGAGTTAAAAAAAACAAAAACAAAAACAAAATCATAATGAATCACATGAAAAACAAATTCAGTTTTAAAGAAAAAAAGGTCAATGCCACAGTGAGAGACAGAGTGATGTTATATAGATTGCTGGTGGTTGTGAGGAAAAAGGCAGGGTATTTGTGGGTGTGTTCGCTGGTGGGAGTGTGAATCGTGTGTGTGTGTGTGTGTGTGTGTGTGTGTGTGTGTGTGTGTGTGTGTGTGTGTGTGTGTGTGTGTGTGTGTGTGTGTGTGTATTTTTTTTGTCAAACTGACGAGTGGTGTGTATTCAGGTTTTGGTTGTTTGTGTGCATGTGTAATGTATTTTGTGTACCGTCATTTGTGTGCGTGTGTATGATGAGAATTTTGTGGTGCGCATGCAGTCAATGTGTTTGATGTGTATTGTGGCACTGGTGAAGTGTGTGTGCAGACATTGGTGTGTGATATATATATATATATATATATATATATATATATATATATATATATATATATATATATATATATATATATATATATACATACATACATATGTCTGTATGATGCAGGCGTTGCTGTGTGTGTGTGTGTGTGAGAGAGAGAGGTGTGTATGCAGGCATTTGTGGGGTGCTTGGATGCTCTCTAACTGGGTGATGTAATGCCGTGAAGGATGCTGCAGCAGAACCACAGAGCCCAGAGAAGGCGTGTCCTGCCTGCAGAGTAGCTGGATAACAACACGGTGCCCACGCTCCACACGCAGCCAAACCTATGCCCAAATAACACCTCCTCAACCACAAACACACCACGAACACGCCCTCCATCCCTCACTTTCGGCTCATACTCCCATTTTACATGTACCTGCCTTTTATTCCTCTGATTTTTACTTCTAAAATTGGCAATCTGAGCAGCAGAGGGTGTAAACAAAAAATTGTGGCAGTGGACTGATTTACAAATAGTAAAAAAAAAAAAAAAAAAGAAACATTCTGCAAACAAGCCAAAGGATAATTCCTCTATTTAAATTTAACTTAAGGATTTATCTAAATCAGCTGACTGATTTTAATTGAAAAGTCAGTTTGCGTGGCGTCGCTGCCCCTCTGCTGATTAATGTCATCGTGTCTTTATAAATGTAGGGAATAGGAGTGAAGTGAACTGTGCACTGTTAAAAACCTGAAGCCTGAATATGTACGTGTATATTTCAGAAATGCTAAGACGTTGTGACTTAGCCCATGAGAAGGAGAGAGCTGATTCTAACTACTGATGTTACATATATTTGGCTGTGTCTATGTCATCATTTCATCTTCCTTCTTTTTTACAACAGTATCTAAAGAGAGCCATTTTTTGCATTTCAGTCGGTGATTTATCGACGTGATGAAGAGAGAGGAGGATGAGTACTGTGGGGTAGTGGTGTGGGGGGTAAATCTGTGCGAGCTGTCCCACTCATGAAACATGAGATGCATGAGTGGAGCGGAGTGAGGTGGAACATCGCTCCTGTCTCTGTGGTTTCCTCTGCTTTCTCTTGTCTTCCCCTCTGCTTGTCTCAGCTCCTTGCCTCCACTGTCAAGTTGCAATGTACTGGTCAAATTTTTTCCAGATTGTACCACTGCAGCAGCAAAGACCTCTGTCAATCTGTTGTAAGATGTAAATGACAGTGTCTGAGTCTGTGCATATTTTGAAGGCCTCACATGGAGGACATTTTGTCACTGCATCCGAACAGTGTTACTCTGTGTGGTGTTTTCTTTTCGTGACAAGTATGTGATCAGGGCACCTGCTGTAAAATTACTGGCAAGTGGCATCCATTTAAACACGGGGGGCCTACCGGTGGGCTGCTTTTATTTGCATTTACACACACACACACTTCCCATCCCAGTCCACGTGGTTGTTAATAGGATCCAGAGTGCCGCTGCCTTTTGTCAGTGTGTGTATGTGGACGCGTCCCTGTGGGGTTTGTCAAAGGAGCCTTTCACCGAGAACAATGACTCATGCCGTTTAGCCTTTTAACCCCTGATGCTCAACAAAAGACACACACACACACACACACACACACACACACACACACACACACACACACATATGGGCGGCAAACTGAGAAGTCTGAACATTCTTCTATTCTTCTTAACGTGCATACATTCTCAAACATTAGTGTACAGTCTATAGCTGTGAATGCAGAGAGGGACCAGGCCTTGGGTGTATGATCCTTCTCTGATTAGCTGACACCAGACAGCAGTTAATATGAAAATAGCAAAGATACATAATGCAAAGGTCTGCTGTAAAGATACAAATGCTGCAGAAAAAATAAAACACCAATAAGTCAAAAATGAACCAAAAAGATAAATTGCTTAATTTTGTAACTGTCAAAATAATTTCGAGGGAGGACAGGCAGCTCAACTCTACTTCAAATTAGGTCAGTTATATTATTTTTCAACTGAAGCAGAACAATACTGATATTTTGTGAATTTTCAGCACTTCTGACTGTGACCATTTTGATGCTCAAAAAACCAAGTCAACCAATCTAAAGAACAAACAAACAAATATGTCAGAGAATATTGACCTCTTTTAAATAAGATATGATAAAAAAAAATACATTATTTATCTCTATAGGGAAATTCACAATTATCCGGTAGCTTATTCATGTATTTAGTTAAGTTATGATTGAGTCTGTGTCATGATCCACTGCCTTTGTCACAGCTGTAAAATAGTCTGATGACAGTGGGAACAAAGGATTTCCTGAACCTCTCAGTCCTGCAGCGCAGTGAGATGAGACGCTGGCTGCTGCTGTAGCTGCTTCTCTGGCCTGCAAGGATGTTGTGGAGAGGGTGGTTGGTGTTGTCCAAGATGGCTGCATCTTACAGTGAATGTGTCTCTCCACAACAGTCTCCAGACTCCTTCCAGTCTGTGTGCACAGACTAGCTTGTCCAGTCTCTTTTAGTTTTTATGTGACCTGCTGCTGCTCCAGCAGATGCAGCATAAAAAAGAGCACTTGCCACCACTGACTGATACAACATGTGCAGCTTCTCAATGCAAACATGAAAGGACGTAAAAAAAGAAAATAATAAGTAATTCAGCTGTGTTGCAGTTTGATATTATTATTATCAGTAGATGACAATAAAAAAATTATGTTTGGAAAGCTGCAAAAGGCCAGATTTTAATCGTGAGTATTAAATTAAATGACACTAAATGAATCTTCAAAATGGCAATTGTAATAAATATAATAATCATACACCCAATCCTGATACATAATACAGTGTACAAGGAGGAAACTCTCTATCTCTCGGAATGGATAGCACTGATTGGCTGAATCTCTCCTCTTTAGAGGGTTGATAAGCAGCTGCACATGTATAGATCTAACCCTCAGCCACCGGGGGGGAGGCTCTGCTGAGGCTTGATAACAGCTCAGAATAAAGAGAAATAAATCTCATGGTTGAAAATGTTTGTTGGTGGAGCATTTACATTTATTATATGTGAATCTGAACAGCTTGGACATAATTATAGGTAACTGCTGCACACTGTAGAATATATAAAAAATATAAAAAAAATGAGGTTCAAATATCTTTTTGTATAATTTTTTAGAATTGAAAATTAACAATTAATGGATTATAATAGAAACAGCGACACATATGACCATTTCCAAAATAAACTGCACGGAGGTTCAAATTTCTTTTTGTACATTTTTTAAAATTCTCATTATTGCTAATGGCTAAGAAAACAAAGGCTAAGAACGTGTTCTGCCTGTTTGCCCATTGATCTACACATTGTTTAATCAAAGTGTGAATGCGTATCTTGCCCATGCCATCAAAAAATATATATATTTTTTTTCAGCTAATGGAAAAATAGCACAGAAGATACCAGTATCGTTTCTAACTTCTGGCAGCCTACAGCCCGCCCCCTCCCCTCATCATATTCAGGCACAATCACAGAGAGCTCAGACGCAGACCTGTCCCCTACACAGTGTCTGTCAGAGCATGCTGAGGGGATGTGGAACACCGTAACTGGCCTGGTTTTGGTGACGTAAGGTGTTATAAGTGCTGTCAGGCGTTAAAAAAATAAACACTGAAGTGGTATTTTAGTGCCATTTGGTGCTGATGAAATATCATTGGGATTTATGTAAGCACATTGTCATGTCAATATATATTTGGCCCTGTTGCATAATGGGTAAAGCCATGGTCAAGCAGTTTGAGACCGCACAATGGACAATGTGACAGAAAGACGAGATTGTCACACAAGTGAATAATAGTCTTTTTTCCATTAACGATATTATCAATTTTACTGCAAATTTTCTCTTAACTCTTTGAACTCATGGAGAGTATAACATAGATCTGACCTTGAGTTAATTTTAATATGAATTCTTTCATAGTGTTAACAGTCAACACTTAAAACTACAGTATGTTTCATTAGTATTTAATGGTAAGAAGGTTTTAAGTGAAAATAACTAGAGAGAAAACACCACATTGATTACTGCAAATGTCCGTTGAGTGTTTAAAACTCAAGAAATGGACCGATGCACTGTACATGCACCATCAGGCTACTAGATGGCTTCTCTAACTTTTAGGTGACCTATCGCTCAATTTGCCTGTTATTTGTACCAGCCCACCCTAATGTGGAAGGTAGAACTGGCCCTGGGCAACAACATGCACTGCCTTGCAATGGTGGATTTAGATATGGGCAACATGGACAGCCAGCCTATAGTTACAGAGGGCATCTTTCATTTGTTTATTTATTTAACCTTAATTTTACCAGGCAAGACATTAAGAACAAATTCTTGATGTCCAGGGCGTCATACAAGCTAGAACCACAACTGATGCCTTGACTAGTGGGTTTTGGACAACAAGAAAGGATGCATGCCTTACCTGAACCCTGGAGCTTAAAGCAGCTATAATTGATATGTTTATAATAACATCAAGTTTATTCATGTACAAATTGAAAATGTGTATAAAAACAGGTGGGTGGAAACATGTGGCCCATTGATTAAGGAGGGAAAAGGAAAAAGTGCTTCCATCAGTTGTGATTTATGTGGTAGCTTTGACATCTGGTGCAGCTGATTGAGATTTACCAGTAATAACTCACTAAATCAAATACAAAAGATCATTGTTAAAGCAACTGTAATGTATCAAATAGAAATATGAGAACAATATGGGATTATCTGAAAGTCGTTGCATGTAGTGATGAACCTACAGTGAACTATCACCTGAATCTGCCGCTCCCCTTGGCTTTACAGGGCTTCATAGTGAGTTTCAGCTCAACGTTTAGCTGTCTGACAAACAACTTCACTGTTTTGGTTCACTATTGCCACCTCTGACTGCACTGTTTTCAGTCACAAGAGGCAGCAGTCTTCTGTGAAAAAGCTCTAAAATCCAAATGTATGCTACCTGTCCAGCACCACACCAGACACATACAGTTAGTGGGTAGCTGGTGATCATAGTAGAGCGTCTTCAGAGAGACAGATATTTTCCCTCAAGAGTTGATAGAGACCAAAAACACAGGACTTAAATTTGCCAGGTGGTCCACTTGGAATGAATAGTAATGTTGGTCTGCATCTACTGGATATTAAAGTTAGCAACTTTTCGCCATTTTTAACGTGTTTGTTATAGCAACCTAAAAGGTGATGATATTCAAGACTGCCCTCCTGTAAAGAATGAGCACAGAGGTTGTCTGTACCAGCAGCGCGTTACGACCCATATTTATGTTTTGAGCGTTAGGCAAACTCTAATGGCTGTAGTAATTATGACAGAGGCAAAAGAGGAAGTTAGGTGATGTAGTATGTAGAGTGACAAAGTCCCCATTAGGAGGCGGTTGATGCGGATAAATGGGTCCAAAAAAAAACGTTCACACAGGAGACCCCTGTTGTTTGTCTTATCCACTGTTCCACAACCTTTTATGACATGAGAGCTGGTGCACCATACACCATGAGCAGGCTCTACATAAAAGTAACCAGAAGGAGACTTTACGTGTGAGCTGCAAAGTCTACATCTCAAATATACAAACCCACACTGGAGGACAGATGCATGACTAAATCTGTGTATGCGCAAAAACAGAAATGTGCATGTGCATTTCTTCTTGTTCGATTTTTCAAACTTGTGCGTCTGCCTGGTTTGCACCTGCTTGGGAATCACATGTAGAATAAGAACAACTGAATAGCAAAAAAGTAACTAAGTCTGTCAACTGTAAGTTGAGAGCAAAGTACCCTGGCAGAGGACAAAAAGAAGTGGTCAGAGTACAAACGAGAGGCAAAAAAACGTATTAGCATATACAAAGAAAGCATGAGGGCAAACAGGAAGAAGACTGGCAACACATAACGCATGCAACTGGCATTTTGTTATATATCAAATTCACCTCACATTCGACCCTCACAGTCTCCTAATTTGAACACCATTGAAATTCTTTGGATAGATCTTAAATGTGCTGTGCTGCATGTAAACTGCACTGGCTACAAACTCTTTACAGGCTATAACATCTCCTGGGGGATTAAGTCCTGACTTTGTGGGGTGCCCGGACTTTTGCACATGCCACTGTTACTGTTAATTTTTTTTTTCCAAGTATCAGTATGAACATTTGAAGAAGCAATCATTGTTCATGTCTGTTTGCTGCATGGTTTAAATTTACTTCTTCCCACTTCAAAAATCAGTTGGTTCGGCCGGCCAAACGCTTGCATACAATTGTACTTTGACAGTGAAAGATTTACTGCTATGTTAAGAATGAAAATTTTGCAACTTTCTAGACTCATTAATAAGAATTCCTACGGTATTTTAGATAAAGGTTATACATATAATTAATTTAAGGAGACAAGGTTTTAAGACATATTTTTGCAAAGTATCAATATTTTTTTAAAGTGGAGGTAGATTAATACAAACTAAAAATATGACATTTAGTCATATTGCATCAGTACCTACGTTTTTCTGTGTTTGTTAGGATTTAACGGGATTCAGAAAAAAGCTGTCTCTCCAGGCTCGGCATCAGATAAAGGCAGTCTGCCTGGCTGACTGATAGTCATGCACTGCCATGAGAATAATGAGACTAATTTACCTAGCAGATGACCGATAACTCCAGACAACCTTTGTTGAGGAGAGAGAAATGCAGCACCGTCACAGGCATTTTTAATTAGGATTGGTGACTGCCAATAGTACAGTACATGTTAGCTGTAAACAGTCCTCTACATTACATTGCTTTTTTACAAAAGCATGCTCAATATGTGTTTTAAAAGCACATTGTCTTAATTGCAACAAATTCCCACATGTAATTTGTGCTAATTGTAGCATCCATCAGGGCTGCTGCTACCTCCAAGGAAACTATCCTTGGAGGTCCTTTCTTCCTTTCTTCTAGAAATTTGGAGGTTTTGGGAACCTGTGGGGATTTAACATATTATGTTGGTGGATATTGGATGTTGGTGGGCTGATCCCAGTATTTTTATGCATTTTTTTAGCCTGATACATAGATAAATAGATACAACACTAATCAT
This sequence comes from Trachinotus anak, assembly GCF_046630095.1. Classification (NCBI taxonomy): domain Eukaryota; kingdom Metazoa; phylum Chordata; class Actinopteri; order Carangiformes; family Carangidae; genus Trachinotus; species Trachinotus anak. The sequence continues at coordinate 5,537,139 of NW_027273884.1, forward strand.
TTCCCAACCAGTTTTATTTTTTTGCAGTGTGCAGAGTTGCTGTTCAGAAAAAAAAAGTTTAGATTTTTGACTTTTTCACATATCTAACAGATTCCTCTCCATCTTAAATAAACTAGCTGGACATTCTGAAAAATACACTGTCACAAATCTTAAATCAGAACAATTTCTCATTTTGGAGATACATGGTTTTTCAGAGGACAGGGACATTTCTGTTGGCTTGTATAACATTAGAGCTGTCACAGTTTGTTAATTAACGGATCAGACATTTTACAAAAGTTTATCTGTAATTTTGATAAATCTGTTCAACTTGATAAAAACAACTGGAAGAGCACTAAGAGCACAGACTTCAGCATAGCATTCAAGCAATACGTTACGGCAGGTTATATATGAGTTAGAATTGAAACATAATTATATTCGTGTCACATCTAAACACAATAGTCAAGTTGAAAGCTGTTGAGGTTGCCTTCGTGGTCTAATGTCTAATCTATATGAATGCATTGCATTTTAGAAGCTCACTGTGTTTTTTGTGTAAATTTCTAATCTGAGAAGTCACTGTATCTGTAGCTGTAGCTGTTAAATGTCGTAGACTACAAGTGTGAAGTAGCATGAAATTAAAATACTTACGAACAATGAGGTACTTGTACTTAAGTTCGGTACCTGAGTAATTTACCTTCTGTTAGTGAGTAGGCCTACAGTACATTAAAACACAGGTAACTATAGTAACAGTACTGATATTTAATTTTCTTTTCCTTTCTTTTTATTTAGATGTGTACACATGCATGTCATCTGCTGCTATCATGGGTTTTAGATGCAAGAAAGCATCCTGGGATGTGGGTGTGTTATTAGTAGTGGTAAAATCAAAGCTGATGAAGCCACTGTGTTGTGTCTCTTTTTTTTCTGACAGTGATGGAGCTGAGAGAGGCCAGTGTATCCCTTGTCAACTTCATTTCCCAGCAGACAACATGAAGGAGGAACTTCCACTCGCCTTGATAGACGGAGACGTCCATTCCATCAGACCTTGCACCATGAGTTTTGACAGCATCTGTTTTGAAGAATAAAAAACATAATAAAACATCGCCACCTCCTCCCCTCTCCCTCTGTTGCTCCTTTCATTTACCCTATAGAGGAAAACAACAGTTCCTCCATATGACCACCCTGCTGATACCGGACAATTCACTGATGTGATTGACCTTAAGACTGTTAACCACAACGACTGTTCTCCTGCTACTACCCTTATCCCTTATATATTTATACATATATATCTGCACATATTGTTGATAAAACTGTGGATCCCTCAAATTCAGTCCAACCACCATAAATAAGATTTTAGTCTGATTGTGTCCCCCTCGGACACCTTTTTGGATAAATAACTTCTTTGCAGCTATGGATCTTGTAAGTTTTTCTATCAGGCTGCAAGTGTTCTTCAGCACATGTATGGGACTGGAATTTTTAGGCACACCAGGTCAGTGGGCACGCTACCTCCGCTGGGATGCCAGCACCCGTGGTGACCTCAGCTTCCAGTTCAAGACGGAGGCCTCGGAGGCGCTGATGCTGTATTTTGATGATGGAGGTTACTGTGACTTTATGCAGCTGTCAGTGGTGGAGGGCCGACTGCACCTGCATTTCAGCATAGACTGTGCTGAGACCACGGTCGTGTCAGACAGACGGGTGGATGACGGCAGCTGGCACTCTGCCACTCTGAGCAGGTATAACCTGCGCACGATGCTGGTGCTGGATGGCCAGGCCACCGCTGATGAAGTGCGGCCTCAGCGTCAGTTCATGAAAATAGTCAGTGACCTGTTCCTGGGTGGAGTACCTCAGGACATCCGCAGCGGTGCGCTCACTCTGCCTACGGTGCGAAACATGCAGCCCTTCAGGGGCACAATTACAGACCTCAAATATGGCATCTCACAACCCCTGTTTCTGGGAAGCCTTAAGGTGCCCCTGGAGTCAGAAGGGTGGTGCACTGTGAACCCATGTGAGAATGGTGGTACGTGTTCAGTCGTGGATGGAGAGCCTATCTGTGACTGCTCCAAAACAGAGTACAAGGGCCGCTTCTGCAGTGAAGGTAACACACACCTTTAAATTCTCTGACACTGTCATTCATCCTGATAGACTTTAGCAGGACTCCAACTGTGAAACACTCACTTCAATCTTTCTATTTCTTTTTTTTAATTTTGTATTCTAGCCATTCTAAATTATAATTTACTGCATTATATGAAGCTTGATTTGGGCAAATCAGACATATGACAAGTAATTCAGAATTCTGGGAACAAAGGTAGTTGAAGGTAGTGGATAAGGGAAATATCGCAACATATAACATCATCAAAAACACAAATTCTGGGTTTTCTCTTAATGTTCTTTCACATTTGGAGAGCTGCTCTAATCCAGCATGGAAAAAAAAGCACATTTGACTTTGTCGTTGTTTCCTTTGTACAATGGTGCAGCTGATTTCACCTTTCCAATTAATTTGTCTTGTTACCTTATAGGAAAGTTAAGACCAATGTCGTGACCTTGAAGACGTGGCTTTTTATCTCTGTAGTCTAAGGATTGTTTCTGCTATTACACCTGGTATCATGGACTCTGAGGCAGTTTGACTTTGTAGGCTTGCTTGGCTCTCCCAGTGATTGCCATTATCCCTACATTTTGTGTGTGTGTGCATGAGAGAGAGAGAGAGAGAGAGAGAGAGAGAGAGAGAGAGAGAGAGAGAGAGAGAGAGAGAGAGAGAGAAAAAGAGAGAGGGAGAGGCTGACACTGTACAATCAGAGAGCTAATCTAAGCACGGTTAGCCAGTGAGGCGCAGGTTAATGGCATCGGTCCTGCAGGCAGTGATAAGGACGCCCATAGAGAGAATGGGGCCTCCTGAGCCCCTTTTCTTCATCCAATCACAAGATGGCAGGTGTTTTATATTACATCCTTTTGTGCTGAGAATTTTGCTTGAGCTGTGTTTCAATCACTCTACAGCTGGCTGTACCCAGACCAAAATTGCTGTCTATTAAAAGAAAGCCTTTTATTCGTTTCCCCCCATGTATTTCCTCCCTGCAGGCTAAATAAAAGGCGCTTTTCACTTGTTTTATGTAGAAACTTGAACTTCCTGTGATTTGATAAATCCCAAGTGCGGAACATTCTGTGATAATGCCCATTTTGTTGTGGTCATTTGTGATCATGCAGTCCGTGCAAGAAATGGATCCAGGCACCTCTGCTTTTTTTTTCTCTGTGCTCGGAAAAAAAAGTCTTGTCGTGTCCTTAATTATTCACAATCAATACAGATTCTTCAGGCTTTCCAGCAGCTGAGGAGAACATAATAATCTGACCCCTTATTAGATAATCAATAACACTTAGATGAGAAAGTTGCTGAGCCCTTTTTTTCACTTAATTAATTCAGATTACAGGTAATTTGTTTTAACATGTTTGTTCTGCTGTTTTTTTCCCCCCTCCATCTATGACTTTCAAATTATTTTTCTTAAACTCTCCAAATCAGGAAATTTACATCCCATTTGGTCTGATGCCAAATCCCTGGTACATAAAAAGGCCAGGGAATCTGAAATTTAAAGATTAGGCTTTTTTTATCTATCACTGCCAGTGTTTGAAATAAAGGAGAGAAGGGGGGGCTGGCATTTAAATGACAAGGTGGGCTCTTAGGGTAAAATTGTTTGTGCGTGGATTCCTCTCTTTCAGCCACTACAGACCATGAAAACAGTTGGATAGTATTAAAGGAAATCTGCAAGCTCAGCTGGTGCTTGCTTTGTCACAACACCAGTCGGGTGGATGTCTAGCTGCAGCTGCTGACTGGCTCTGAGAGGAGGAACCACACTTCCTGTAAACTGACCTCATTGCTCTGAGCACCAGTGAAAATATATTTGAGAGCTTTATTCCTGTTTTCACAGCGTTACGTGGTCTTTCATCAGTTTTTCCCAATTATCCAAGCCTCTCTGATATAATCATTAACTTATCAGTCTTTCAAAGGTTGTTCATGCATCACAATGGTTAAGCATCTACCTGAGTCATCACAATCAATACTTTGTTTCCCATCTTCTCATTCATTATTTTACCTTAGTCTGTACAAGTTTGTCTTTATTCCACTGTATGATGGTTCTTATTTTTTATGTCAGCCCTTAACATCACAAGTCATATTTAACCCAACCTTTTTGTGTAAATGTAATGTTTTCTTTTTTTGAATGTTCCTGAGTTCTTTGGTAAGACTGAGAACTTCCTTGAGAACTGTAACGAGGCTAATGCTTCTGTTGTCATTATGTTAGTCTGCTGCTTTGTTGTGGTGGTCTATTCCGCCAGCTGAGCGTGGTGATCCTGATGGTTGTGTGGTATGAATTTCACTACTTTCCATCATCTGGAGACTGTCTGGGCAGGATGCACATATTGACACTACATAAATTCTTATATATATACCTACAACCCCGTTTCCAAAAAAGCTGGGACACTTTGTTTAAAGTGTGAATAAAAACAGAATGCGATGATGTGCAAATCATGTATGTTGAAATGTTGAAATGGTGAAATTGTATTGTTTTATGAAAAATATTTGCTCAATTTGAATTTGATGCCAGCAACATATTTCAAAGAAGCTGGGACAGGGGTAACAAAAGTATTATATAATTAATTTATTCTGTGTGGCTGTGGTGGCTTAGTTAGTTATTTACCTTTTTGTGATTAGCCTCTATAATGGACACCCCCTTCGTTTATACTCAGGAATACAGACGTTTAACCTGGTTGGGTCATTGAACAACATTAAAATCAGTAATTACAGCAATGGTGGAGAGTAAATAATTACATTTACTCTAAATACTGTGCTCTAGTACAAGTTTGAGGTACTTTTACTTAACTTGAGTATTTCCATTTTATATTACATTATGCTTCCACTCCACTTCGTGCCCATGGCTTGGGTAGCCTGCACATCTGGGAAGGCTCCATTAATGCTGAACGGTATATACAGGTTTTGGAGCAACATATGCTGCCATCCAGACAACGTCTTCTTCAGAGAAGGACTTGAATATTTCAGCAAGACAATGACAAACCACATTCTGCACGTATTACAACAGCATGGCTCCTTTTCTATTTACATCTTACACAGGGCCCCAACTTTTTTGGAAATGGTGTTGTATAATCTTTTACTTATTGTGTATTCTGGCTTACAAAGGAGGAAAACATCACATGCTCAGCCACTCACTACTACAACAGCACTTATCTTTATATATGATTAAGGTAATTGGTGGAATGAACATAAAAGAATGCAAACTACTAAACCTGGCAGATACAGTATGCTCTAAGTCACTATAGTCATGTTGTGCTTGGCTTGAAATGATACCGAAAGTGAGCTACGACTTTGGATATTTTTTGTCTCAGTTCTCGCTGATACTGATTAGAACCCATCTCCTATTACATCTCCTTTTGCCAAATGTATTTACCATAATCCATGACAAAGTTCATGCTGAGGCTTGTTACTTTTAGGCACACAAGGTACTAAGAGAGATACTAAAACAGTGTAGCGGACACATTTCCTTGTTCTCTGACGGAATGAGTCAGGAGCTGGAGGTCAATAGTTTGTCTACAGGCTGATGGAGTGGTGAGATGCATTGTTCATTATACCACTTTACAAAAGTGACAGTGCAACATACTGATGATTGTGTTTTGCTTGGTCTTACCAGTAATGGGGCTACAAGTGTAAAATCTATCGTGATGGTGCCACGAAAGTATTAAAATCCATACATTTTTTTAATCCTCTTCAGAGACTGAATTTGACACTAATGTGATTAGTACATGTCATGATAATTTCCCTCATAGATCATCCTTTGTTTCAGTGGAAATTTTGACTCGAAGAAGCCATGGAATATCTGAAGGCTCTGTCCTTTGAGAAACAGGAATGTGCTTAGTCATTTTCACCTCAAATTGCCCATTGAAATTTGTACAAGTAAAAATTTAACCCTAACCCCCATAAACAAAAGTATCAACTGGACATTTACAAAATAAATAGAATTTACTATTTACAGGTATTAACTACAATTAAAACATCTGATCCACAGATATGCATTAAAAATATTAAATAATAGATTGAAGATCAATCTAGAGCAGTTGATTAAACTAAACACACGCATCACACACAATCCCCACTATCAACAAATAAACAACCTGCCTAGTAATTTTAACTTTCAAGATGAACAGGTGTAAGGTGATACTCTTAAATAAGGCATTTTCAAGAAGAAAACAATGCTCAGAAGATCAGAATTAATGCTTTTAGTTACCTATCACCTTAAAACTGATCACGATTACTGCAGCTGGGAGAAGCAAGTGTGCTGTGTAATGCAGTCTCGCCTCCCACCCAAAAAAAAAAAAAAACAGGTCAGCCATGTGGAACTTTTACAAAGTGTATGAGACAGACATTACGTACGTCGTCTCAATGGTAGTTTGACCACAGGTCTCCCCACAGGAGCAGGGGAATCTATTGATTTGCAGAGTTCTATCTCTGTACAGTATCAGTATTAACCACGCAATTGCTGGGCAGATTTCATATGATGATGAAGGAAAGCAAGAAATGTTAGGCTTAAGATAGCAGTTGTGCAATTTAAAATCCGTGTGTCTTGTTTGAAGTGTGCTGCTATTACAAAACACAAAAAATGATTGGTATCAGCCATGGATTGGCCAGCAGAAATGTGATTTGGGCATCCCTACTCAGAAGTAAATCCAAGTAAATCCAAGAAAAAGCATGAATGTTAAAGTGTACTTTTTGAACCAAAGGGGAACTGAGCCTGGACTGATGCACAGTAGCTGTGCCTTTTTTCCTACTGGGGCAGGAGCAGCAGCTAGACATCAAACCCCATACAGTCCTTCAGATGCTGCTTTAAAAGTTTGCTCAGATTTGATGTGCAACCTGACTTGCAGCTAATCAGCTTCCCACATACTCTGCATTTTGGCTTGTTGCTGTTTTCTTTTCTAAAGTGAAGCCACATTTTTGACCATTCACCGTGATCCATCTTTCCCACTGTTGTGACGTTATCCATGTATGTTAGCTCACGTGCTAGCCATTTTAACACAGTGTTGCCCCACAATGGCACTATTTTGTACTAATGTAGGTGAGAAGTCTGTCTCAGTCGTTCTTAGTGCTGGTATTCCTGCTCTTACATCTATAGGTATTACTTAATGTCCTCCCTCCCCTTTGACTCCTTCGTCCTCTTGCAGCTCTCTCTCCAAAACACACAGACACCACCTCACCTCCAGCCACTCTGCTGTGTTGTGTGACACATCAGTGAGAGTGCACCGGTGACTATGGTTGTTAGGCCACTTTTCCCAACCTTGATTTAAAGCCTTCACATTGGGACCTGTTCCCAATGTTGGTTTTTATGTCTGACTCTCCCTCTCTTGCTTGTCTGCCTGGCTGCCTCCTGCAAAGCATTCATAGGCGAGTGAAAGTAGGGAACTTAAGCAGCTCGAAGAGAATTTGGGTTGCTGATTAAGGGGTAAATAACTTGCTTAATGCTGCGTTTTGAATACATTAGAGAGAGTGAGAATATGACATAACTTTATAGTCAGCAAAACATTAACCTTCCCAGAGACACAGAGCATCACATACGTATGCATATATACATAAGTACTTACCAGAATACTTCAAACGCAAAAATAACAAATATCCTTAGACTGTGAATGATGTGGAGGAAGAAAAAACACTGTAAAAATCTTTTTATTCTACACTCTCAATCTGTACAGACAACCTGGATTCCACACACTGAGTCCTCAGCCATACTCTATTTGCTGCCTAGTGCACTGTACAGTATTTACTTGGGTGTATATTACTAGTACTATCTGAATTCTAAGATGAAAGAAAAAGCAATTATTTAAATAAGCACAAAGCATAAAGGCCAGATTCTCATGGTAAATCACTGAGCTTGAGTAAAATGCACAGCACTTCTTCCATCAGTGCAACAGCAGAGTATCCCTGCTGTTATTCTCTTTTTAACACTTACACAGTTTCCATTCTTTATTTCATTCCAATCACTTCTACTTCATCATTTTGAGTTACCTTAAGTTAAAATGCAGCCTTGTCATTTATTTGAATGTAACCAGTCCATTAGAGCATTGTGGATGCCAACAGAGAAGGCCCTGCAAAAACAATGCATTATCATCCAGCAGGGCGGTGCATCTGCCAGTCTCATATGTGCTAACACCAGTGGCAAGCAGAGCCTGCCCAGTTAAAACTATAAATAGATTATACCGCAGTGGATGTGTTATCTCTCCTTAGAACAGTGTTCTGTCACCTAAAGGATCTGTTGCTTATTTACATTTAACATGTAATTTACTGCCCACTTGTAGCAGCAGCAGGCTATGATCTGAAAGTGACTACCAGCCATTGTAGATTAAGTTTCTGTAATTTTCGTGGGCATGAACGTGTCTCATTGACTAAGGCTGGGGCTTGTCCAGCTGAGAGGAGAACAGCATATTAGTTTGTACACGCACACTGATAATAATCCTGGGCTCTGACAGGCTTTAGCCAAAATGCACTTGTCAAGCTGTCCTTAGCTATTCACGGTCAGCATCCTTCACAAGGCTACATTTGAAGACCAATTGCACCACAGCGGCACAACTAGGCTGGTTTTGAAGACCCATATGTGGCAGAGAAATATGACTTTCTTTTCCTGGGCAACGAAGCCTGAATTAGGGATCAGTTGATTTGGTTTTTTCAGGGCCAATGCCAATACGATTATTAGTAATCAAGAATACCGATAACCGATATTTGAAACCGATATGCCAACACAAAGCCACTGCTAAATAAGGACTCTTGCTGTGTCATCCGGGTGTTTCTATAGTTTATCCACCCCATTCATTTCCATGAAGGCAGGCTAAATAACAGAAACACCTCTCTACATTATGTAACACAGCTCCACACACTACATCCTCCAAAATGATCAGACAGTTGAAAAAATAACTGTCTAAAACAATTTTTATTACAAACTTAACATTATAACCTTGTTATAACTGTAATGCAGAGGCAGCAAAGTGCCTGACTAGAATTCAGTGGTTGCTTTTGGTGCTGTGCTCATCTGGGAACTGATACACCTGGTAGCCTAAAGATGCTCTTTAATAATAATAGTTTTATCATATATTATTATTACCATATAATATGTTTTACCCCTCCCCTCTCCTTTTAAAATGCAGTACAGTAACACATTTACTCAGAGTACACTTCATATGACTTACTGTTTACTTTTATCTGAGTACATTTTTACACAAGTAATTTTACTACTTGAGTAAACTGTCTTTTCAGTTAGGGTTAGGGTTAGGGTTTATTACAACTTCAGAAACGTCTGCTGTCTTACCTTCGACACACAGATCCGCTAGCTAACTGCAGCTGCTCTAGTCTGTGCCCGTCTGTGTTCATACCAGTGTACCGCAGTGTTGATAGGCTATTACTCATGACCCTTGTAGACCATGCCCTCCGAAGGATGTGGCCCCTGAATTGGGACACAGCCCTTGATTCAACTTTGACTGTTGTGAGATCTGTAATGATATTGCACGCAGTACACATATGCGCGGATGTGTGGAAAAAACCCCCCAGAAAACTTCTGCATCTCTTTGCAAGAGCTACACTAAGTTTGAGACAGAATATTGTTACAGAATAGGTCAGTGCATAGGTTGTATGTATAGCGGGCGAGAGAGCAAGAGAGAAAGGTGAGGCTTTCTAACTTCTAATTTCTGCTAACCTCTTTTCTCTGAAGGTTAGAAGTTAGTAATATAGCTGTGAATGTAGCAATGTGCACTTTAGGTTATTTAATAGATAGACAGATAGGTTGATGGATAGATAAAATACTTTATCAATCCCTTGGGGAAATTCATATTGTCCAGTAGCTCATTAATGTTTTCAGTTGAGATTTAAGTCTGTGTCATGATCCACTGCCTTTGTCTGAGGTGTTAAACTGTCTGATGACAGTGGGAACAAAGGATTTCCTGAACCACTCAGTCCTGCAGTGCAGCAAGATAAGATGCTGGCTGCTGCTGTAACTGTTTATCTTGCCTGCAAAGATGTTATAGAGAGGATGGTTGGTATTGCCCATGATGACTGCATCTTACAGTGCATGGGTCTCTCCACAACAGTGAGTCCAGACTCCTTACCAAGCACAGACCCAGACATCAAAGGACCTGAGCTTCCTGAGGAAAAAGAGCCAGCACTGCCCCTTCTGGTAGACACCATCCATGTTCAGGGACCAGTCCAGTTTACTGTCCAGGTGCATTTCATTGTCACACCACATGCTGTCTGACCAATGCATTTCCCTGTGTTGTCTTAATGGAGGGCTGTTTAAGTCCCTTAGACAAAAGCTACTGGAAATAATAAGTGGCTGAAAACAGTATTTGTGAAGAGAAAGAATTTGTTCTCAGCAGAGGTGTGAGTACGACACAACTGTCTTGTTGTACTGATGGGAATAGTGCTGTGGACATCATACATGAATAATCTTTGGTAAAGACAACAGGTAAACATGGCAGGAGTGCTGAGTCTTCATTATCAGCAAAATAACACATTGGCAGATCAGAAAACAAGGAAGCGTCTTACCAAAGTTGATGGATATATATGGAAATAAAAGTCTAGTTTCTTTTTATAACCTTTTGTAGTAAACCAGTCTTCAGCAAAATAATCTGTTTTGGTTCTATCAAGTATGCACTGGCTGAAGTAATTGTGAAATTATTTAGTCCATTATAGAATGGCTTCGGTTCTTCACAATTTAAAAACCACAACAAAGTGGTGTAAACAGAGTTTATATTAGTGTTAAATAGTAACTATATATGTATGTCTATGTATGATTTGGTCAAATGTTATGCTGTTCACACACACACACACACACACACACACACACACACACACACACACACACACACACACACACACACATACAATAATACACATACAAATAGAAAGGACTATAAACATACCCCTGCTTGTGCTTCTGTGCACTTGGGTGTAACAAGGACAAATATATTTTCTATTATATTACCCCTTTTCTCTAGTGAAAGTACTGAGTATATCGACTAAATATGTGTCTAACAAGCTTTGGGTAGAATGTGACAGTAATCAACTAAAAATAAAAAGAATTTACCACTTTAAATCAGTGTTAACATGGTCTGACTTTCCAGGCTCTGTACATACCCTTATTTCCCCATATGGATTAGGCAGTAGCTGCTGAATATGCTGCCCAGATCAGTCAGTCAGTCAGTCACTCACTCACTCACTCACAGCATCACAGGATCACAGGATGCTATAGCTATAGTACCTTTAAAATCCAGATTTTGCCAATTCATTTTGAAAGAGCAACGGCCAGTGGGGAAACTCCAGTTCAGTCATAAAGCATTTGGCTGATCAATGTTGGAACTAAGATCGCTCGACTCTTTCATACAGACATTTATGATTATGGGGCGGGCCCTGCTGCTGTGGTCCAACCAAAAACTGGAGCAGAGACTGAGAGAATACAGACAAAGGTTGAGGGATGATCCAGTGAAGTACCAAAATTATATATGAATATATGAAATAATTGCAACATGTATGAGTTTTGTTCAATGACTGATTGTTGAACTAACAAATATAATATGGCTTATTGTTTGCAAAGTCAATAAGAAATGCATTTAAATGTGTTGGCTACCTATCAGCATATGGAATCTTGATTACTGGTCCAAGCCACCAACATAAAGACCTTTTTTTATGATTTCAAGACCATCTTAAGCCATTTGAAGAACCCCCACAGGGAAAAATAATACCAAAGATACATTAGATGCTCATTATCCACAATCAGATATTCAGAAACCTGTTGGCATGTGTAGATACTGTAAGATGCCCAATTTGTTCTCTGGGACACCATTAGTACGAGATGAAATGTCACTTGAAGCATGATTTACAGCTTAAAGTGCCTGGTGTTAGTTCAAAAAATAAAATAAAATACACACAATACAGTCAGGACCTAACATACATGAATTCCCAGCCAATGATCTACTAGCTGTATGTAGCTGTTTGCTGTAGTTACCCCAGCAGGAGCAGATGGCCTCTGCAGCCCATCCTTCAGCTGCCCATGTGTCTGTATCAACATAAAACATGGCTGCCAATGAAAGCAGTCAGCAAGGAGATTAAAGCTGCTACAATGATGATGATGAAACCAATAATAATAATAATCAAGACTTCTGCACTATAATGACTCAATGAATGAGTCATTATTGTGTGTGTGTGTGTGTGTGTGTGTGTGTGTGTGTGTGTCCACACCTACCTTCCACATACTGGTTCCATATTTATAACACACAGAAAACAATCAGTTAAGCCTGCAGTGATGAAAGAAGGCAGAATTTGATATACCTCATTAATTACTGTGCTCTCCCAACACATCATGAGTCATGCCTTTAAGTAATCCATCCCTTTAAGTAATCCACTTTGAGCTCTAATCCCTCACTGTCCTTGCCTCACCTTTTGGGTATTGAATTAAAAGGAAATCATGCTTTACCTAGATTATGTGTCCACCGATGAATAAATATGTTTGTCAAAACTTGGGCTGCTTCTATCAGGAATTTCTAAAGAGAACTTGAGGATATAGATTTGTTACATTCATAACACAAGAAAAATGTTTTGGAAACCCCTGATACAGTATTTGTATCAAGTTAAATGCTGGTAAAACTGCCACAGGAAAATGTTCCTGTGAGCGGTTTCTTGAATGGTACCTTTTTAAATGTGTATGCATTTAAAATGTGTATGCACAGAGACACCTCTGTGTCTCTATAGCTGTTTCTCTGTTCACACACACACACACACACACACACACACACACACACTGAACAGAGGCACAATACAGGGGCTGTAAACTACCAAAGGAAGTAGGTCAAGATAGTGAAAAAAAAATAATGACAGAGTAGGAGGGAAGGCGAGCAAATCCAGCTGATCATCAGGAGAAAGGCAGAGAGAGGATGAGCTTTGAATGATGGATTAGTCAGAAAATCAAGTACAAATGGGAGAAAGAACTGAAAGATTAATCTGTTAATCTGTTCTCTCACTGTTGTTACTCCCCACTGCAGCTCCATCATGTAAGACATTTACTCTGTACATACATTGAAGCCTGTCCTACGCAGTAAAAAAAATTATAGCTTTGGTTGAGTGGTCGAACACTTAAACCGTCCCAAACAAATTAGTGTTGTGTGAGTGAATGTGTCTCCGGAGCAGAAGTGTTGTGGCTTTGTCATAGTGCTACACAGCCTCTTAAAGAGAAGGCCAAAATGGACTGCTGGATGTGAAAAGCATCTGACTTTGACACCAGAGACTTTGTTAAGTATCCAGTCTCCTTCTAAGAGTCAATCAGAATCAGAATCAGAATCAGAATCAGAATCAGTTTTATTGCCAAGTATGTTTTCACATACAAGGAATTTTTTCTGGTGATTGGTGCAATTGATCAGCAACAGTGGGGCTCTCTAGCCTTGTTGATGAGGCTAATAGCAGATGGGAAGAAGCTATTTTTGTGGCGAGAGGTTTTGGTCCTGAAGGACCGCAGCCTCCTGCCAGAGGGGAGTGTCTCAAAGAGTTTGTGTCCAGGGTGGGAGGAGTCAGCTACAATCTTCCCTGCACGCCTCAGAGTCCTTGAGGTGTACAGGTCCTGGAGGGACGGAAGATTGCAGCCAATCACCTTCTCAGCAGAGTGGATGATACGCTGCAGTCTGTTATTGTCCCTCTCCGTGGCAGCAGCGTACCAGATGGTGATGGAGGAGGTGAGGATGGACTCAATGATGGAGGTGTAGAAGTTCACCATCATAGTCCTTGGCAGGTTGAACTTCTTCAATTGCCTCAGGAAATACATCCTCTGCTGAGCTTTTTTGATGAGGGAGCTGATGTTTAGCTCCCATTTGAGATCCTGTGTGATGGTGGTTCCCAAGAAGCGAAAATGCTCCACGGTAGCCACGGGGGAGTCACACAGGGAGATGGGGGTGGGTGGGGCTGGGCTCTTCCTGAAGTCCACTATCATTTCCACTGTCTTCAGAGCGTTTAGCTCTAGGTTGTTCTGCCTGCACCAGGTCACCAGACGGTCAGTCTCCCACCTGTAGGCAGACTCATCGCCATCAGAGATGAGTCCAATGAGAGTGGTGTCGTCTGCAAACTTCAGGAGCTTGAATCTGCTGTGTTTTAACTGTGACCACAATTTTCCCTAACCTTTGATAAATATTATTTGCCTAAACTGAACCAGACTTAACCATAGAGGTGGCAGAAATATAATCTTATCTCAATGAGAGACACAGTCGGGAGTTGTATCGGATAAAAAAATCTGTATTAAATGCGAGAAATTAAATGGAATACTGGAAATTGATGGGTCTATTTGTTTAACAAAAATTGCTTCTGATTTTTTGATTTTTGGTGCATGTGTAAAAAAAAAAAAAAATTCAAAATATGAATTATAAAAAACAAAGAAAGAAAACAGGCCCAATAGAGCAATTCTGTGTTGTGGAAGTGCTATTCTACTGTAAGTGTTATTGGGCTACTGTGCTGCCATAAAGACATGTTTTCAGAGGACAGAGGGAGATCATGTGACTGACAGGTACCTACATTTGACAAAAGAGCTGAGGTGTTTACTCTCAGGATCCAGTGTTTCCCACAGAGTTTGAGTCTATTGTGGTGGGGGGCTTTCTTAAATTAATTATTCAATAATACCCTACATAGGAGGCTCCACTGTAAATCTTGCCAAGTGCCAAGTACTTTGTGACACATAAGTGACTTCACATTGTGTCAAATAAATAACATTGTGATTGTTGATTAAAGATTGAGATTGGCCAGTGAGCTCAGTCAAATGGCATAGCCCATATGACTGGTACACAGAAAGGGTGGAGCGGGAGATGGTAATAATTTCTTTTTTTTTTTTTTGGTAATTGGAAACTGGTCACAGGTGAAATACAAAGTACTAAACTGTGTTCCACAATTGTTTTCCCCACTTCATGTGGTGTGTTAGAGCAGAGAAACACAGATACATTGAGAGATTTTATTGTTTTATGAAAAATATTTGCTCAATTTAAATTTGATGCAGCAACATGTTTCTAAAAAGTTGGGACAGGGTCATGTTTACCTCTGTGTTCATCAGCTCTTCTTTTAACAACACTCTGTAAACGTTCAGGAGCTGAGGAGATCAGCTGCTGGAGTTTTGATAGTGAAATGTCCCATTCTTGTCTGATATAGGATTTCAACTGCTCAACAGTTCGGGGTCTCCTTTGTCGTATTTTCAGTTTCATGATGCTCCAGATGTTTTCAGTGGGTGACAGGTCTGGACTGCAGACAGGTCAGTTTAGCATCTGGACTCTTCTACTACAGAGCCATGCTGCTGTAATACTCTCAGAATGTGGTTTGGCATTGTCTTGGTGAAATATTCAAGTCCTTCCCTGAAGAAGACGTTACCATCATCAGTGGAAATGAGTGAACTTGTAGGTAGGCTAATTTTTTTTGTCAGGCAACAGGATAAAAAATATGCATTAGAGGGTTACTAGTCTATGTAATCACATATTTATGTGTAAATTGATCATTTTGTTGCAACCTGAGTAGTAAACATCTGCATAAGTGTATGGGTATTTAAATTAATTAATTTGTAAGTAACTTTATTTTTTAATACAAAATTATGAAAGAGATTCCCCCTTTTTTTTTCCTCTGAGCACCTCCCCCCAGAATGCACAGCACTGCTGTTGTAGTATTGATCTACATGCTCTTGGCTTCTTCCCAGCACAAATAAAAAATAGTTTTGTCTAATATTTGAAGACATGATAGGTAGAAGGTAGACAGATTGGAGGTACTGGATGGCAAACAAGAGTCTTCCTGTCAGAGTTCCAGCTCCTCAGATCAGATTTAATTTCCATAACCAATTAAAACAAAATATTTTTTATGGAGAGGGGGGAGGGAGTGAGCAATGTTGACACCTAAATAACAGAAACTAGTTTGGGCCAATCGGAACAGTGGAGTACCTGATGGAATTTGCTTAGCTGCCTCAGGGAAACACTCACTTTTATTGATGTCATGCTTATAGCTTGAGAATGATCCAAAGGTTGTCAAGATGATTTGTGAAATATCATCTATAAAAAATATCCAGCTCTGCCACAAATAGCAAAAATGTCATCAGCATTGAGAGATACTTGATGTTCCAGTCCAGCTCTATAAAGAGTGGGGAGGATCTGAGAGCAATGGAAAAAGGCACTATCGCTATAGCACTGAACAGGGCAACCTTGACAGACTTTTGAGCATTATTTGTCACACAAGCAATAAAGGCAGAGTATAAAAGTTGTATCCAAGAAATAAATTCAAACCCAAAACTGAATTTCCCCAGAACAGAGAACAAATGATCCCACTCAACCTGACCAGAAGCTTTTCTGTTTCTAAAGTAGAACCACTTCAGCAGTTCTGGGAGATGTCAGAAGAAAGAAATATTTAAAAGTCCTCTAATGTTAGATGATAATTTCTGTCCTCTGACGAACCCCGTTTGAGGGGTTCGTCAGGGAATTATATCTGGCAAACAAGAATTGACGGGGCATGCCAGACTTTAATTTTAGATTTAAAGTTATTGGTCTCCACCTGCTGTACTCTTCCAGGTTCTTGTCTTTCTTTGGAATAAAAAGTCTGACTTAAAGTAGAAGGGAGGGAGCCTTGTTTCATTTAACTGTTAAACATGTCTAATAATAAAGGGGCAAGTAGGTGGGAAAACTTTTAGTAAAAGTCAACCAGAAATCCATCTGGACCTGGTGCTATATTATTTTGCATTAGTTTAGACAGGGGGCTATCTCCTCTCACTGTATAGCTTTATCCAAATCATTCTCGTTATTATAATCTATAGATGGAGGAATGATGAAAACTTTATGGAAAATCTGATAGTTAACCCACCCTCCGATGCAGTGGGATTTGTCCCGGTGCTCCCAGTGGCCGTTGTGACTACGACAAACAGGTCCATTGTTAACGTGTTTGTGAGGGGAGAGAGTAAATGTGAAGGACACTCCTTAAGAATACTCCTTCCTGTCACTTCTCAGTTCTCTGTGTTTCCACCTCTCTACCCTGTGTGTGTGTGTGTGAGTGTGTGTGAGTGAGTGTGTGGATGTGTGGAAGTAAACCACTCGAATCTCCTCTCAAGAGTGTTTGTCGTATGTTGGAAGCTTATGTATGCTGTTCAGTGCTGTGGTCATCTTAGATGAACTGTTTCAGAAAACACACAAAGATAATGAATCCTTTGCAAGATTATTCCAATACACACACACACACACACACACACACTCACACACACACACACACACACACACACACACACATACACACACAGATGACCATTTGACCAGCTCCTTCCATGTTGGAGTAGAGCTGACACAAGTCCTCAGTTTAAACTGAATTAATATCTAATGCATATCTGATTGACATTCATCTGCTTGTGATCACATTAATAGCCCAACATGCCCAATCAGTTCTTGCTAAGAACATTTAATGCATATTAAGTCAAGTACCTTTTATTTCATTTTCCAGCTACATTATGTCTGTGAGTGGCCCAACTCAATAAAGCCGTGTATATTTCAATAATCAATCAAGGGCAATGTTTTTGATGATGAACATTGCTGTTTTTTTTGCCCTGCTAATATGCAGGAGGGAAATGTCAATTCACTGATCTGTTCCAGTATTTCTAGATATCTTCACAAATTTCATGGCACACTTGACATTCATAATTTATCATCAGCGTTCGTGGTTTAAAGAATATTATTTCTAAATGTTTAAAATGAAACCCTAATGTCCACAAGAGGACAAATATTTGAATTTATTCATTTATTTCTTTATTACATTTTTAACTTTTTAAAAATGTCTATAACTGAAAAATAACCAAAAAAATTCAAATATGTTATCAAATTTAAAGTGAGACAATGTCACTTTGGCTGAACAGTGGCAACAGTGGTCTCCCTCTGTTGTGCAATTAGTCTCAGAACTTGTACGTAACATGAGCGCACAGAACAACTGCGTGAGTAGAAAACCGTCTTCGCGAGGGAGCATATCTGCTCCACAGGCTCATGGCTGTGATGAGCGCTCACATGACTCAACACTCAACACTCGCTTATCAAGTTGACTTCTGAGACTCCAGATGAGGCAGGGACAGTGGCTGGTGTGTCTGCTCCTTTTGACTGGTCACTTTCAACACCAGACACTGCTAGCTCATGTGTTAACATCACTGCCATATTGGACTGCATAAAGACTGGCCTGTAAACAAATACGAGTACACAGTGGAGCTGCAGATTTTCTGGATAAAAACATTGACATTTGTCAACCGATTTCAAGGGTTTATCTGTGTGGAGTACAAAAAATGTTGTGTGTCTCGATAGAATCTCGACAGTTAGAGGAAAGAGGAGTGTGTACCAGTATTAGGCTAACATGACTGACCCGAGTGTTTCCTGATAATATTGCCTAAGGAGGCATATTGTATATTAAGGTGAATAGAACTGGTCCAAGCACAAAACTCTTGAGGGATTCAATGTCTATTGTTCGATTGCACAAACAAATCAATTGGTAAATAGGACTTTAATGACTTTGAATGAATACTTTAAGGCCAGTTAAATGTTCCAGTCTGTGGTAGGATGTGGTGGTCAGTGGTATCAAATGTAGCACAACTAAGATCAAACAAGACAAGAACATAGCAACCTCCTTGTCTTTGTAACTTTCACCAATGCTGTCTCTGTGCTACACAAAATACAAACCATTCGACCTTTGATGACTTGGCACATTCCCACTCCAGTTATTGTATGACATTATTTTTCATCATTTTAATTTTTCCCAAGGGTGATATTGGTCATATGACCAGCTGTGTAAATAAATACCATTTATTCATGTTCACCTCAGATTTTTAATGTAGTGGCACCATCAGGTCTAAATTTCCACCTCACTGTCACTTTGCTTTAATCTATGACAAAAGCTCAAAAAGCATCAGCCATGTTTCCAAAGGTTTTGCTTTGGATATTCATGTCTCCAGGGGAATCCTTGATTTTCGCTGTTAGTGGCCACATGTTTTAAGAAACCACAATCATCATATGGTGCTTAATCTGTCCAACACTTTACAGCACTGTACATCATCGCAGCCTCTGTGGGATGGACTAACATCTGTTCTGTCAGTTCACTTCAAGGATCAACTTTATTCTATTTTATTTGGCTTTGGGTTTGTTACCTTTATGTGTATGTCTTGAGCATTTATCTGTGTATTTCGCAACAGCACCTGCTGTCTGCACTGGAAGTTAATGGTGCGGACTGTGTGTGTATCTGTGTAAGAAAGAGATGCCTTTTTCTTCACGCTGGATATTTCATCTGTCATTGAATTATTCTTTGAAACCAGATGTTTTAACTCCTAATTACTAAAACAGTCTGCATTTTAACTGACATACATATGGCTGCGCCCCTTGCCAGCCCTCTGTATGGACTGTAAACGGTATAACCATTTGCATGACTGTGCAACATGCAAGTAATACGAGTGTTTCTAATGCTGCCTTTGTTTGCTTTTTTTCTGTCTCCTTCTGTTCCAGAAGTCACCAATAATACACCAGGTGAGTCTGAATGAAAATGATGTTAAATGTAAATATGTGACAACCATGGCAATTATTTGTATAGCTGCAAATTTCCAGACAGGCTAGGACAAAACAAACATAGTATGGGCTCGGTCATTCTGCAGTGTGAGACTACTGGTGAACCAGCTTAAAGGTAGATTCAATGGTACATTATGGTCTAACACAATGAGCACACTGTATAAAAAGCTGGCAAAAAGACAGAACAGTCATGTGCCAAAAGGAATATAGATAGCGTTATGTATAATAAATAGTGTTTTGTATGATCATACAAAGCAGTGAAAAGAAAAATCATTTTTTGCAGGTTTAAATCCATACAGCAGGTCAGTAAAGGTGAGCTCTGTGTTTGAGCAGGGTATTAGGTTTACTAACATGCTGTTATTTCTAATGAGGAAGCTTCCTGCTCAACCACAGGAAGCTTTGTGACACCTGTCAGTGTGTTCTGATGTTATGTTTTCCCTCCTGGGACAAACATGCAGTATATCATCACAATACTAAGGAGTATTGAAACTAAGTGTTCTCTTTTCTCAAGTATTCGCTTTCACACTTTCTTTTCCCTCTTTTTCCCCCTCTTTCTTACCCTCTGAAGGCCTTGCACATATGATGGCAGAACAAGGTATGCCTCCTTTTACCTCTTCTCTATCATGTCTTGTTTGTAATTCTAGCATGGAGCTGCATGTTTTGGTGTTGGTGTGGAATATAAGTGCATGGTTCTATATTCAGTGTGATAGAGTGATTTTATTATTCTGTCTTACTGCTGCACTTCCTGAGCAGTTATTTTGGAATAAAAAAAAAAAAAAAAATTAACGAACTAGCATCATTTATTTTAATCAAAAACACAGGCAGCAGCTAAATGCAGGTGTGATGGAGAATATGTAGGGTCTGCTTACATTATTGTTAAAAGGTAACTAGCCTCGCCTGACTTAGCAGAGGAACACTGCCTGCCATCTTAGCTTATGACTCAAGTGAAATTCACATGACTTAGCATGATGAATGTCACATCCATGTCATATCACTCAAACTAAAATTATGAGCAGACAAATAAATAAAAAAAGTCGCTGTGTATGTTGTAATTCTGAGTCAGAAATATTGCTATGAAATCTCTCACCTGACCAAAAAAAGACTGTACTCACAAAAAAAGGAGAGCATCAGTTGTTTCATCAAATAGACACGAACTAAATCTGTTAGTGGTTCTTCAAAATAAAAATAAACAATAAAGTATATTCTATACACAGCAAAAAAAAAAAAAAACAAAAACAAAAAAAAACTAAGACATGGAAGTAAAATATTTAATCAAATTTACAAGATGGGAAGACATTTTTCATCCTCTGTCCAGACTCTGTTTCCAGTCACTAACCTACAAAGCTCAACATCAGAACTGACCCCTCCCTGTGATTATCTTTCAGTCAGTTCAGGACCTGACCCATCAACAAAATGTTTCTGTGATTTTCTCTGACATTAGTGTGGAATTCATTTAACTATGATTGTGGCCATTGACAAAGCCCACTTACCTTAACTTAGTAGCAATTTAAACAAAACCATCCCCTAAACATTTCCCTAAACCTAAGCAAGTTGTTTAAATGGCTAAACCCAATCAAACTTTAACTATAGTGGTGTAAAATTTGAAACTGTGATCATCCTGTCAATAGAGATGTGAAACACAATATATGTGTTACTCTGGTCCTATGACATAGTTTGTCATAATTAAGTGGACCTGGAGAAAACAATTGCCAACAAACAAACAAAAAGAATAAACACAAGAATAAAATAATTAAGGAATATTTGAAATAATAAAAAGATAAAACAATAGCATTGAGTAATATAACAAGAAAGATGGGTAGTTAAGATGTTAAAAGGTAAATACTAAAAGATGAAATAGAAATAAAGGAATATAAAAGTTTGCTTAAAATAATTTGATTTGAATAAAATAGTAAAAAAGGTGATCAAATACAATTTAATAAATTAAATAATAATTATGATAAAGATAAAGGTAAAAGTAAAATGCTAAAATCAAAAATTATAAAACGTAAGAATACAAAATCCATAAAATGATAAAACACGACATAAAAGCTGGACTGAAAAGTTTACATTTAAAAATATCAATATTTTCAGCTCCTCTCACATCTGGCTGTTCCAGCAGCTTGGAGCAATAATGGCTGAAAGCAGCATCACCAGATGTTTTTGTTCTGCTTTGTGGAACAGCTAAAATATGAGAACCAGAGGATCTGAGAGGCCTTCCTGGTTCATAAACCAAAATCATCTCTGTGAGATGGTCTGGTGCAAAACCATGGAGAGCCTTATAAATTGATAAAAGCATTTTAAAATCAATACGAAAACTAACAGGTAACCAGTGTAACGATTTTAAAATAGGCATAACGTGTGTTTTACTTCTGGTCTTAGTCAGCACTCATGCAGCAGAGTTTTGAATTATTGTATTCTTTGGTCGACCAGAAAGGAGAGCGTTGCAATCGTCTGTTAACACAAATACAATCAATTAAGCTAAAAGGAGCTATACAGTGTTTTTATCGGGTTTCACTTGTTAATTAAGCACGATAAATACACACAGTAAAAGTAGCAATATTTGATTTAAAGGTAAAGGTTTATGTTTTAAATTTTCTAAATATTATCCAATGGTAGACAGGCAAACAGTTTCATTCTCCTGAAATATGAATAGAAAAAACAAAGTTCATTTGAATAAACTTCCTCAAAAAGACAACACAGTCGGAAGAAAACATGACTTTAGGTACACACAGCATTGTCCTCTTGTAATTTCTACAGATTATTCAAAAGCAGAATGTATGGCCTTTGCCAATATTTTCAGTAAAATTACCTTTTAAAAAAGGCAGAAAAAGTTCCCAGTCTGGAATTTTTAAACCCTTCCCTCACATCTGTACTACTTCTGTAGTTGCTGCTCTCTGTCTTTGCAGGGCAATGTTGCTGGGACATGCAAAGGTCTCTTAATACCTGATGTGCTTGCATGTTTCAAGTGTGTTGTGATGTATAATTGTATTAAAGTTGCTACCACGTACTGATTACCTGATGATGTATACACATATACATATATATATATATATATATATATATATATATATACACATCGATATTTTTGGTGTCAACTAGAATTTGAACTGACATTTCCTCTTCTTCTTCCTCCCTGTCTGGGCTCTCTTGGCTATGGATCCTCTGTTTTGTCTCCACCTCCTCCTGCTCTTCCAGCTAAAAGCAAAGGTACATCTTTTTCGAAATCTTTCCTTTTCCGTCTCTATGAAAAGCGACGCTTGCTCTGTGAGTGTTTGAGAGTACAGCAGTGTATTGTGTTGGATGCTCTAATGTGTTTACTTGACTGTGTTCAATGTGTCTTCTATGGCTTCTCACCAAGAGGGCTTGAATTAAGCAAGTAATTAAGTTAACCTCATTTGAAGGAGAAGGGAAAAAGAATGGGTTGCTTTGTGTTTTCTTCCTTATTGTGCATTTTGTAATTTGTTAGAAAGCTATACAGTGAACACAGAGACACTGTGAGATGATGCAAAGTAAACACCAGTCACTGTGGATCAGTTTTCACAAGCCCCTCCACACTCATCTTGTGTGTAGTGTAATTCAGACTCAGACTGGCAGATGGGAAACAGTGACAGCACAGGGTTTCTGCTGGAAGAGGAACTAACAAGCATTTGTCTAAATTCATTGATTTACACAGTGGAATTTTATAATTTCCTTTACAGCACAAGCTGAGCTAAGCACCAATCCATCCAAACTTTTCAGATTGGTCAAAGTTTGAGGCTACAACACAATTTTATTAGTTGTTAGTCACAAGGGGTTGCTGGTTTCTTGATTTCCACAAAAGCACCTCTAGAACAATATGTTAGGAGATGCTTGTTTGTTCATTTTGTCCATTGATACACACATATTCTTGATTCTTACAATATTGATTCAAAAAGAAAAATGGTCATCAGTTGTAACCTTTTTCTCGGTCAAATATTAACATTGTGCAGACTGTAGCTACATTTTATGTAGTAATCCTATGGGATTTTCAATTTGAATAAAATGTCTGTTTGTATTAAGCCATAAACACCAGGCTCTGTGACAGGTATAAGATTCTGAGCAGGCCCATTTCATTTTCTATCAAGATGGCAAGAGGAAAAGAGCTAAGTGACTTTGAATGAGGGTTCATTTTTGGGACACGGAGGCAAGAGATTCACTTACAAAGATGCTGAACTGACTAGTGTTTCAGTAGGTGACTGAAGTGACTTCTGCATTTAGATTCATGGGAAAAACATTAGCAAATGGGGTTGGACATTGTGGTCGTGCATTAGTGGGATATGTAAGGAAAAACAGAAGAGTGACAGAGTGTCACTGCAGGACAATGATCAGACAGTGTCAATAGTTACACAGAGAGGGATATTATATTACAAAGATGAATGCACATTTAAGAGTTCAGTGGTGCAAAAACTACAGGCCAACAGAGAATGTGTAAAAGAAGTGATATGGTTAGATGAGTGAAACACTAGAAGTGTTGCATTGAAAAGCGATGCCAGACTGTGGTTGATGAACACAAATTTACCGTGAAACTGCAGAATTCATAGGTCCTGTTGGGTGCGAGTATAAAATATTAGCAGTGTCAGTGCAGAAATATGTCTTTGGGTGTTTGCCATGAAAAGCTGTGATTGGGTGCAGTCTGCTGTGTACACCTGTAATGGCTTCCCCCATTCACAGCACAAAGCTTGTGTAAGCTCCCGGAGATTCCTCTCCCCTCACCACGTGTCTCGTAGTTTCACTGTGTTTAATCCCTGAGCGAGATGGTAGACATTATTAGGCATCAGGCTCCCTGTCGCCTCTTGTTAGGCAGACAAGAGACTCCACTCTGGCTCTATTTTCATGTCAGCACACTGGTGGCAGGGAGGCAGATGGAGAGAGGCAGGCAAAATAGAAAACTGTGTCTCAGCCATCGCAGAGTCATATTTTACTGTCATGGGTTGAAACACAGTACCTCTCTCTTCATTTTCATCTTTTTTTTTTTTTTTAGAATTCTATTTCTCTGTTCCTCAGTATATTCTTGGGAAACCTCCTGATTTATTACTCTCATTCCTCTTTCTCTGTTTTGCCTTTCCCTGACCTGTCTCTCCCCTTTATGAAATCACTAACAGTTTCCTATCTCGTCCTTTTTTATTAGCTTTATTCTTTGTTCATGCTTCCTGTCTTAATGCAGTGTTTTCCACCTACCATTTTAGTTTTAATACATCTATTATTCTTGGCCAGAGTGGTAGTGGCAACACAGGGGGCTTGAGCAAAAAAAAAAAAAAAAAAAAAACCTCAAGGTTACTGAATCTAGCTCAACCAGAGACCAATGGCGTTGTCAAGGGAGGCCACGGCCACCCCTGAAATGTCATTAGCCACCCCAGATCTGATTGGTTCATTAATTAAAACTCCAACATCTGAAATGTTACTGAATGCACCTGCATTGCCCGAGTGTAAGTGAAGGCAGCATTAGATGATACGGCCTTTGCACTGTGCAATGCCAGAGAACTGTTTGCATATTTGAAAAAAAAGGGCAGATCTTCCACTGAAATCATCTTAAGTAGATATTTCACTGGACCTCTTCATTACTGGATCAATGATGGCATGGTGAGTTTAGGGTGGATAGGGACAGAAGGGTTGGGGGGGAGGGGGTTGCTTGGACAGTTGTGTTTTTTGCGCTTGAGTGAGTGCTGGTAAAAGAGCCAGACATGGAGGGCAGGGATAGCCCACCATCAGTAACAGTGGGGGGCAGGTGGATAGGTGTGTCTATGGGGCATATAGTATGCAGTGTGCACACAGCGGGTTGAGGTTCACATAAAAGAAAAAGAGTTCCGAGTGTCTTTTTTAAAAATGAGAACACTAAAATAGGAAAATTAGAAAAGCTCCCTTGGCCCATTAGTGTGTGCTTTTGAGATGGTCCCTAACTGAACTTCAACCTAAATGCACCTACTGCTTTGGTTAGTAGCAGTCCCTGTTCACATTCTACAGACAACAATAAGGCAAATTACTCTGACACTGACAAAAAAGTCTGAATCTGATGATTATAAGACAAGAATGCCTGTTTACTTTTTTTTTTTTTTTTCTTTCAGTGGCTTCAGCACGATTTTGAAAACAGGGCTCATTTTCTCAAAACACTTGACACAATTCACAAAACCAGACACCCAAAGTGGAAAACACCTCATGTATCCTGCAAAATGAAGCAATGATTTGGATAATCTTATCAAAATCAAACTTTTGCACACTTCATTCGTTACACCACATTACTGTCCAACCTACTACACACTTTTGTGCTAAATCAAAAGCACTTTCATCTTTGGTGGTCTTGTCATAGTTCTGAATGTAGACAGTTCTGTTGAGAGAGAGTCTACAGAAATATGTGCAGAAACACAAATACTGCTGAAACAAAACCTTTTATATTTTTCACAACAAATCAAATCAGTCAATCAATCAATCGAATGCACAATGCATCCTACATTACACTTGTAGGAATGAAAATAATGTGCTTCGTCAAGTACAGTGAACAGAAAATAACATTTGAGGGGATATTGCACAAAAAAAAAAAAACCAACAAAAAAAAAACAGACAAAAGAAAATATTCAGCTCCATCTAGACTCACTGGGTCAGAACCGAGCCATGATATGACCAGAAGAGATGCCATGCCTCCATGCTGACATTGTTTATCATGTATCTGTGCGGCTTTGCATCATCCATATGGTTCACTGGTATCACAATGTTGTGCAGTCCTTCCAAAACTGTGAGAATGTGGTCTGTGTTGTGTCATTGGAATGGCAATGGAGGGAACTATTATTTGTGATGGTGGTGCACAATATAATGTTGTTGACCCATTCGCCAGAAACTTCTACAATGGCTCTGTGACCAATGTGACCAAGAACTGATGGACACAGTATGATTGGTGGATTACTGAGTTATGTAGAGTTAATTGAATTTTGGTTACGTAGCCATGCTGAAGCCTAAATGTCTGGATAACAGAGGCAACAGTAAACCAGCTCATGTTCAGTTGTCCAGCCTCTCTCACTGTCAACACATGGTTGATAACGTTGCCCAGATTTTGTCTGAAAGCTGTGCCCTTTTTTGTCCTTGTCCTCATCCTCCAGCTCTACCCCTACGTGTCACTCTTCCCCCACCTCTAACTCTCTCCTTCCCTCGACTTCTTCTCGCTGCTGTATCCACTGATGTGGTAAAAATGTATCATTTTTATAGTGTCTAGATTCTGATTGAGGAGTTGACAATTAAGCAGTTAGGTGGCATGAGTATTGGCAAACTGCTCCATGGGTGCGGCATTTGGAATAGCAGTTTTTTGGAAAAAAAATCTCATGTGTTAGCAGTTGAAAAAAACTTTAAAATGATTTCCAAACTAATTTATGGATGTCTATCCCTGATGGACATATACGTGTTTCCATTTGACTGAGTTATGACAGAAGTCTGGTAAATTTATCTCCAAACCCAAGCTGAGATAATGCCGATGACATCATAGGGCTTATTTTACTCAGGTTTTATTAAGATCACACCCCGGTGGCTCACTTGGTTCAACACATACCACAAAGGCATAGTCTTAACTGCAGCTGCCCAGGTTTGAGTCTGACATGCAGCCCTTTATTGTAGCCCTTGTGGAATGGTCATGGTCAAAAGAAACAATGGTGACTATCAGTTTCAAATAGGAAACAAATAATGGTCTCCATTGTGAGAGTCTTGTGTTTTGACCCTCCCATCCACCCCAAGCTCCTCTTAACACAGATTTTGTCACTCTTTAATTCTATGTCACTTGACTTCCTCCTTCGGTCATAATTACTACGACCACTACGACCACTATGTAGTACGTTTATAGACTTCAGTGGATGTTTGCATGGATCAGTGATCAGAGATATGTGGATATACACTATTTATACCGCACATATATAATTCACTGTAGTCAGTGTATGATATCAATACACTATGTAAATATAAAAAAAGGGAAATATAACACACTAACACCTTGTCATGTGATTCAGACCAGTCTTGGCAAGCATCTCACACCCAAACTGTTCATGCAGTGCTGTGCTGATCATATGCCAACAGACAGCAATGGCAACAAAAACAACACACCCAGACAAAACAGAGAAAACATAGCACTGACAAACTACACTCTTGCTTTTTTCAATTTTTTTCTTAGCTTCCTAATTTAAGGTTTGGGTCCTGTTTTGCCAGTAGAATTTAACTGACTGTGTTTGTGAAGGCGGATTCTCATTGAGTTGATTTGATTAAGTGAGTGATTAAATAATTTTTTATGGAAAAACAGGTAACATTATAATGATGAAAAAAGCGTAAGGTGTGGAACTATGTCAAACTTAAAAAAATCCACTTAAATGATAAATAGTTTATTATGTATGTTACCAAATGTTTTTCAGTATGTGTGTTCCTGCTCACTGTCAATCTAATTAAGTGTTGGAGGCCCCTAAAAGTAAGCATTGAGCCTGTCACTCCGTGTTGTAAGTTCTAAAATATAAATTTACTCTTATCCAGTTTTAAGGCACATTTTTTAAGATACACTTTTTTTAGAGCCAGGTCATTTTCATCAATATTTTAATGGGATGAAGGATTTTAGTCATCATACATGTTATTGTTTCTATTGAGAGACCCCTAGTAGCAGAAGGTATATACTGTGCATTAGTCAAAATTTAAATCCATCAGTCAAAACGTTTGAGTTTCTGTTTGCTTCAGTATCTTCTTTGCTTGTCTGAGTGTAATGTATATGACATATCACCACAAGTGAGAAATCCTCCAGTTTACATTTACAGTATGAAAATCAACTTGTCAGTGCTTTCTAGAGGACAAAAATAAATGACCTCAGTCTATTCATACTTCTTTTTATGAAATGTATCAGCTGTCATATAAATACACTGATACAGATAAGCCATTACAGGCATCCCCATGGGTTAAATATGTTGGGGAATAAGTTGAGGGGTTATGAGGATTAGTAAAGAAGTAAAGAAATGCCTTGTACCGCCATTTTCCTAGCAACTGACTTGCTGACATCTTCTGATTGCAAGGCACGCAATGAAAGATCATCATTTATGTACAAGAACTAGCCACCTAAAACTAATATTATTATTATGCCTGTCTCTTAGGTATATCAACTGTGTGTGTCTTTGGGGAACCCTCATGGCCTTCTAAGCCAGAGAAGGCCAACCATATCAGCATTTTAAATGTTTTTGTTTTTTTTTCCTTTTTTTTTAGCCTAGCCATAGAAAAGGTTAGCTGGCTCACTGACTGGTTAGGATTTCATAACCGGGAGCCTGAGAACAGCTCATTCTCAACGGAAGGTGTAGCTGAGGTGTTTCTGGTTTAACAGCACTGTGCTTGGCAGGGGTCAGGTCTGTTGACACGATTGGAGCTGGATAAATTTGGTGGGGTTGGTTGGTTCAGTTGATATAAACACTGCAACACTAATAAGAGAAACAAGATTAATGGATTAACAGTTCTCTTTGGGCTTAACTCAGGTTTTCTCGTATCACAAAGCTGGCTCACATTGAACCCAGGTAGATGACCATGATAACTTAACCTGCTCCATCGCAGGCCATACAGTATAACTTCAGAGGATCATATCAAAATGTGTCAACTGTTGATCACTGACCAATCAGATCACTGATATGTCCTGTCAGTCCCACAGGATCCTGGAAAAAATTTCCTCTTGACATTGCAATAATGTGACAAGTAATAAGGACCAATAGATGTACAGTATTTATATGCTTTTTATGTGCTGCACATTCTCAGAATAGTTAGTTCATCATCTAACAGAAAAGCAAGAAGAGCTCACTCTTCTTAAAAACACACTGTAGCCAAAGCTATGCACATTCATTTTGGGCCTCAGCCGTACTTACGGCCCTGATATTTAGAGATTGTTACTAGTTTTTGTAAAGCTTCTCACTATGTTCTAGATATGTGATTATATTGTTTACACTTCACCGGCAGACACTGGCCCACTTTAACCCCTGGCCATACCAATTTAATATCATCAATATTATCATGTAATGCTGGATATGCTGATTTATACCATGGCAAACTAAAAATTAAAATTTATGGATTAACCTTTTGTAACCAGACAGTTTAAAACCTATGGGACGTGTGTTCCTTTGATGTTCTTTTTAAAAAAAAATTTATTGTACAATAAAGTGAAGACAAGTGTGATGATAGAAAAACAAAAGTACAGGCTATAACAAACTTGAGAGTAGGGGAGAGACAGAAAGAAGAGAAAAAGAAAGAAAAAAGTAATTAATAGTCATAATGATATACAATAAGATAAATAAATAAACAAATGAGGGCAGTAATTGCAGACAGTCACTAGTGTTGAGATGTAACAATGGTGGTGTGTGTGCATATATGTGTATGTGTCACTTCAAATGATAATGGAATGACATTGCAGTAAGGGGCATAATACACAGATAAACACAAGGTGTTGACATGACATTGTAAAACCAATACAGTATAGTTATGAATATTTAAGTAAATACATAATAATAATAATAATAATAATAATAATAATAATAATTATTATTATTATTATTATTAGTAGTAGTAGTAGTAGTAGTAGTGTGGAGATTGCTTTATACATTTTTGAAAGTATCTTTTCTCTAATGGTGATGCACAATATTTCTGAGGTAACTCTAATGTGTCTAATAATAATTACTAATATACTAATAATAATACTAATAATACTAATAACTAATAATAACTCTGTTACGTCACTATGTGGCCAGGGGATGTGGGGAGTACAATAATTTAAACCCAGGGAAAAAGAGAGGAGGAAAGCAGAGGTATACAAAAAAAAAAAAAACATAATTTATTTGCAATCATTAACACAAAAGAAACACCAACGGAAAGCGGACTTCTTCAGAAGGAAGAGGCCGGTCTGCAGCACACACAGCACTCAAGGCTGCTAAATGGCCCACTGGCACCGACTGGGTTCCTCCTCCAGCTTTTAATTCCAAACCACTTGATTACTAGATGGAACTCTGGTGTGTTCACTTACCATGAGAATGGGGGAAGGGAAAAAACGGCTACCTGGGATGACAGGAGGGAAACACACACCTATACATGGCCCAACAGCTGTAACAAATTCTAATGTCTAATAATGTTTGTCTGGATAGATGAATAGGTGTGTGATGCCTTTGGTGATCCATGAGGGAAAGTTGAGTGGTTTTCTATTTAATAAAAAATTGGGATTGTTTCAGATTGGAGTGTGTTTGGCGGATGACATTGTGGTTTTAGTCATTTGGTGAAATTCCCACCCCGCTGTCAGAGTCGTAGCTATTGTGGGGTTTTTGAAGCAGGGATGGTGTTTGACATATGGATTTCTTGGCATACTGTTTGTTCTATGTCTATCCAGGGGATGTCAGATTGGTTGGGGTTGGTCCATTTATAGATGTATTGGAGTTGGTGGCCGATGAAGTAGAGCAGGAAGTTTGGAGCTTCTAGACCTCCATGGGTTTTTGGTTTTTGTAAGGTTGTTAGTTTGATTCTAGAGGTCTTGTTTTTTCCAGTAAAATTTTGTGACTGTGGAGTTTAGAGATTTTAACCATGCAGGTGGGGGCTTGAAGGGGATCGTTGAAAATAGGTAATTAATCATGGGTAGGATGGTCATTATTATTATAGCAATTCTGCCTATGAGGGATGTTGGTAGATTCATCCAACGCTGAGGGTTGTCCTCTATGGTTTTGGAGAGTGGGTTGAAGTTAAGATTGACTATCCTTGATAGCCTGGGAGAGATGTGAACCCCCAGATACGTGATGTTACCAATGCATAGGGGGAGTGGTGGTGTTTGGGCTGCCACATCCCAGCAATTAGGGCTTAGTGGTAGAATGGTGGAGTTGGACCAGTTGATAATGTAGTCTGATATATGAGAGAAGATGTTTTTGAGATGGATAGTTACGGTAGTGAGAAGGATGGATTCTATAGGTAGAGTAGAATTTTATGATGGATGTTTTCTGCCTCAATACCTTTGATATTTATTTTTTGGTGGATAGCTGCTGCAAGTGGTTCAATGGAGGTGGCAAATAATGATGGAGAGCGTGGGCATACTTTCCTTGCTGTTCTAAGCAAATAAGTAAATAATAATAATAAGTAAGTTAAATTTAATGTTAAATAAACATATTAATATTGTTATTTAATCAGTAAATACACCAGCTGAGCCTCAGGTTAGGGTTATTTGTGCAGCTACTGATGGAAATCAAAAAAAAGATAAATACCATCTAAGTGAAAGCTATGCATGTGTCATTTTAGTGTGTCATATTTGCATGGATCTGGAAAGTCCAAATTCACTCTGGATAGACAGAGGAAAGAGGACTTAAAAAAGTCTTAGTTATGGAGATCACTGGAGAGTCACTGGTAAGAGTGAGGGTGTGAGAAAGAAGCAGTGAGGGTGCAGTGTTTTTGGGAGTCTGTGACAGAAGGGGGGAGAGGCACCCTGTGTATATGTATGAGAAACAGTGAGCACCATATAACGTTATCTGTGCTGGGCAGACAGTTTTGATAATATTGTGAGGCAGAACACATCGCTGTTCTCTGTTGTTGAGATTGACAGCAACCAGTAAAGTTTCTCTCCCATTGTTATTAAACATGTCAGGATTACAAAACTGCAGGCAGAGACTCGCAATCCCATTTGTATTTGGCTAGATGTTTCCTAGCAATGCACATGACTTAGGCTCAGGAGCAAAATTTTTCTGATAATTAAAATAGGAAAGGAAGGTCAAAATTAATTATATGTGTAAGTTATAAGCTGATAGTTTTAGTTTGATTACATGTGGCATTTTGGCACCAAGTGGCCATGATATAAGCATGATAATACCCTCTGAGCTTGTGTACTCCATGATTGTGAAGGACTGGAGGTTTGCTGTGGCTCAGGAGGTAAAACGGGTCATCCACTAATCAGACAGTTGGTGGTGATCCCTAGCTCTTCCAGTCTGTGTGAGTGAATGGGTGAATATTTCAAGAAAGCACTATATAGTTGCAGTCTGTTTACCATTCTGTGGAGGCTAAGAATCAGTCAATAGAAAGCGGAATTTAGGTTGTTTTTTCTCATCTTGTTATCTGTTACCAACTTGTACATATTTGTATGCAGGCCAGTGTCTGTATGCATTTGTCTCTGTCTGTTTGTATATGATATAAGATATAGAGGTGTATCCAGTCCATTCATGCCTTACCTGTCACATTGCAAGTCATTTGCCTCACTTTGGCTAACATTCTTACTTGGTAAAGTTAATGAGTTAGAGGGCAGAGCGCAGATGTAATTCATCCAAATTTTACACCAGCTGCATAGATAATTGTTAGGTAAGATTATCTCTGCAAGCCTTTTGATTCATCATGATCTTCAATTTGACTGTTCTGGGCTCAGTTATCACCATTGGCCCCTGCAATATGTTGGGAATAGTAGGAGCAAATGTTTGGTTGTCAGCTAGTTATTAATAATTACCGAAGTAATTATTAATTTTTAATTAAATTATTATTAAGATGTAATAATATCGGGGCACCACCCTGTAACCAGGGACTGACAGTCAAACTATGAGTTCAGTCTCAAAGGCACTTACTCATAAGTGTCAATGTTGGACATATTAGCACTTATGAGTTAAACGCTGAAGGTTGAGTTCCGAGCACTGACCATCCCAACCAGCTGTTATCACTGCACACATGCACCAATAATCACAGGCAACGACCGCTTAAAGTAAAGAGGAGTTTATTAACAATTGCAACATCAATGGCAATTAATGCTACTATACATCAACAAATTCTCATTACGGTTACGCTAAACTACTAATACTATATCTAACAACCAAGACAAATAATGGGCATATGATTATGAAGCTTGTATGTCCGTTCGTGTGTGTGTGCATGTATAGGTGTGTCTATGTGTGTGGGAGTGTCTATGTGTATGGGAGTGTCTATGCGTGTAGGAAGATGGCGGCCAAGACCACGTAGGTGGAGTCTAAGATGGCGCTGGATTCAAGCCAAGACTGAGGAACAAAAGAGTCCAGGTGTGACCTCCCACGTGCTTTCAGTGGAGAGGTGGCGTGGACGTCGTCCGCGTGGTGTCACGCGATCCGAGCACAAAGGCTTCACTTGTATGGGTGTAGGCGTGTGTGTGTGTGTGTGTACGTGTACGTGTTAATTGGGGACAAAAAAAAGGGGGAAAGAGAGAAAGATACAGAACCCGTGTCTCAGGGTTCTGTGAGTCGTCGAGAGGTCCAGTAAACTCTTTCTTCACCACGCAGTAACAAGACATCGAGCTAACACTCGTCTGGCCTGATACTGGTCCTTTAACCGGTGAAGAGGGAGTCCACTGGCTCACTCGCGGTAGCGAGGCTGTGCAGCGACACCGAAGTGTCCAGATGCGGCAGCTTCGCTCCGATCACCCAAGATAAACAAAGCACAATAGCACGTCCTACTTCAGCAGAACGACACAGACTGTTCCGGTACTAGTGGCTAACGTTCATCAACGGTATAACAGTAAAACAGCAGTAGACCATACAAACAACTAAGCAATAGTAATTACAACACAATAGCATAGGACGCAGCGGTCCTGATTCAATTTATATCAGAGAGTCCGATCAATGATAATAAACTTTTGCACCTTCTAACGATCTGCCCAGACACAAGCCTCTTACTTGGAGTGGATGTGTGGAAATCCGCCGTTGCGGCTTCAGCGCGGTCCTGAAGGCTGGCGGGGCCGTTATCTCGTTCCGTGAGGAATAACGGCGGCTGTTCTTCGGGGCAATGGAAGAAACAGCAGAGTCGACTCGATGGAGGGAAAACGTGTCCGTTTCCTCCGACGGGAAAATCCTCCGTCCTTCTGCAGGCAAAGTTAAAGATCAGCGGGCGTGATGCGGCTGTCTCCTTCGGATCCGGTACATTCAGCGAATGTGAGCAGTCTGTTGACTCGTCCAGCGAGTTGAAGACTAAAGGCCTATGGTAAAAGAAAAAAAATATCTCCAAACGTTTGTGTGGTGCTTCCTTTCAGCGATCGGAGTTACAGCTGTTGCAGCAACTTCGACGCACGGTAAAGAGCGAGGAGGAGAGTCGCAGCGCAGCTTTTATCACCTGAGTGACCTCACCGGGAATCCCTGCTGGGAATGCCCGGCCTCAGCCAATGCCGTTGCGGAGTTTTCTTTCAAACTCCGATTTTACACATAGGTGTGAATTGTGGGGGTGGTTCTTGGCCCACAGCCTGGAGGGAAATGTGGTTCGCTCCTTTGTTCTCCCCACGAGGCATGGCTCGAGTCAGGCTTCAGGAAAAGCATGCAGGCCTCTCTATTGTTCTTTTCAGACCTCATGACTTGAGATCCCAACAAATAAATGCACAGTGCTGACAGTTTTAAGGCAATGAACATTAGAAGGCAGAAGTGTGTTGTGATGGTGCTGTCATGTCATGTCATGGCTCCTCATCAGTTCTGATTACATTCTTTACTGTGGGGTACTTCAAGAGCTTTTCTTCTTCACGTACACAGATATCGTGATGTATCATAGATGATTGCCTGGCAATGTATCAGGTATTGCTGAATTGCTCGTGGGCAACGTACCATGATAGTATTGTATCATGAGTTACTCTTGGTCCTGAAGTAAGCAGGGCACTGGGGCAGAGTTTGTGAGTTTCTCTCAGAGGATCCTGGTCATTTTACAGGGGAAAACTTGTTTGTGAAATTAGACAAGACTAATGCCACTGACAAAGGCATCTGTGCCAAGCGCAACCAAGCTGCTCTGTGGGTTGTTTACACCTCAGGATTTTACTGAATTTAAAACACTGCCCTTGGTAGCATTTGCTGGTATATATATACAGTACAACATTGCAGTGGTTACATTTCAAGCAATATGAATATGCACACACCCTTACATTAGAAAACAGTAAGACTATAATATGAACAGATATTTCTTTATTTTTAATAAGTGATTGCAAATTCTCAGACATTTGTAACAGACATAATATATGTTTGTTCTACACCTAATTCTATGATTAGGTGTGAAAGTACAGTCATTAGAAACATAGTGCTGTCTGACATTATCAAGTAAGAGACAAGAGAAGACTTCTTTAGCTCTTAGTGCTACTCTTAGTTAAGAATTTAAAATGCAAAAATTACAGATACAGATGTATAAATTGTATTAAGATGAACATGGTGTCAGATCAGATTCAAACATCAGATCAGACTCAGAGTCTGAGAGACATAATCAGAATAAATACCACACTTTCATCATTGTATTTATGCAAAACTGTGGCCTGTTTAAACCCTTATTTCATCCTCAACCTAATAATTTACTCAACCCAATAATTTACTCTCTATTAAACCAAATACTTTAACCTTGCTTCAGCCCCCCAAAACTGAGTTCAAACCTACCTAAATATGTTGGCAGTGTTGACAAAATGTATGTTTTCAAACCATTAGCAGTGAGGTATAAATGTTTTTTTTATGTGCTTCTTTCTTCATTTGTCTCCAGAAGCCAAAGCAACACTGCATTGTCACACAGATCCATGCAATAATTTGTCACCTGTTCAGCTGAAGATGTCAACCCCAATAACCAATTGCCCCACAGCAAACACATTTCAGCTGAAGAGCACTCCCTGGATGACATTTCAAAGAGGAGGTTATGGGGGTGGGGGAGAGAGAACATGCTTCAGGGGAAGAAAAACATGGCGACGATCTATGAAACGATTAAATCCCAATTCCAGCCGACAACATTTCTCACCCCCCCAGAGGGGAATGACATGGGTAGTGGCACAGAAAGAAAGATGGAGGGACAGAATAATGGAGGAGGAAAGAGAGAGATTATGAGCAGGATTGTGGTGGTTATCTTAATTAAATGGAAGTGCATTTTATCCTCCTCCTATTGATTTTTGCCAAGGGCAATGTGTGTGTTTCAAAAGGAAAGACTACACTATAAGGCTGGTTCAGAGGCTGTATTTTTTCACTCACGGCTGACATGACTATTGCAGTCAACAAACTATTGAGATAGTCATTAAAAAGAACAACGGAGCTGAACTCCAAAAAACAATGTACAGCTGCCA
Source organism: Trachinotus anak (assembly GCF_046630095.1). Lineage (NCBI taxonomy): Eukaryota > Metazoa > Chordata > Actinopteri > Carangiformes > Carangidae > Trachinotus > Trachinotus anak. Next base: position 5,573,752 of record NW_027273884.1, read on the forward strand.
GACTCAATTTGGCTTCTACTTTCCTGCTGCCGAGCCATATGTGCAAATAGATGACATATGATATGCATGACAGAGAAAGAGAGTAGGATTTATTTGCAAAGGTGTCTGATTGCATAGATGCTTTGAGCTCAGGTGTGTGTGTGTGTGTGTGTGTGTGTGTGTGTGTGTGTGTGTGTGTGTGTGTGTGTGTGTGTGTGTGTGTGTGTATGTGTGTATGTGTGTCTCACTTACAAGCATTCTAAATAGAATTTTCTTGGCCCATTTCCAAATTTTGAAGTCTGACCTGCTGATTCTGATTTTTGACTTTCCTTTAATGGACAATTCATTCAAAAGTATGTTCCAAATAAAATTTTGATTATTAACTATTAAATAATTAGGCGAAGGGTACTCTCTCTCTCTGTCTTATTTTCTGCCCTCCCTCCCTTTTGATTTTGGAAAAGTTAATGTTAACAGTTTTGTCAAGTGAACTATGCTCCAGGCAGCACTGCTTAAGTATATCTTTTGCAATTTATGTGACCTGCTTTCTGGCAGTAGCTTTTTCCCATTACTGGGAATGACATTTCATTTAGACTCCATCATTCATCTTTCCCTCTTTGAGCCAAAGCTCTTGGTCTCTCTCTCTCTCTCTCTCTCTCTCTCTCTCTCTCTTTCTCTCTTGCTCTCTCTCTCCTTAATCCCTTCATCTCTCAGTCTACCTTTTTAGCCTGATCATTATGTTTTACACTTGTTTTACTTTGCAATCTTTCTCTCTCATTTCACACAGTGACAATGCTTTACTGACACAGACTTGAAGATAGTCTTTCTATTTTGTGTCTTGGTGGTTTTCAAAAATATAATTTGATCAAATAAGCACTCAGTTGCCAGATTATTAGGTACGCTTAACTAAAATTAGTCCAGTTTAATGCAATAGCCCTGTAATAAATTCTACAAAAGAGGAGGAGAATTTGATGAAAGTTTGTTAAGCTTAAGCATGAGGAAGATAGAGGGAAGAATGGTTTCCACTAGATATGCCATTTTGCAATTTGATTCCACTAAATATGCCAACAATCTACACTCAATAATTCATAATGACAAATGAAGGCATGTTTTTTGACATTTTTTGCAAATGTATTAGAATTCTGACCTCTTAAGTTATCATATGCAACTTTTGCAAATTAAAATGTCTAATAACAACTATGTTATAAAAGTTGTTGAGTTGTGTACTTGCATTAACCCAAATGTTTCAATCCATAGGTGTTGTTAAGCCAGGATATCTGGAGTTTCAGTCCCAGATGTTTTGCAAATAGCCCTGGATCTAAAAGATTTATTTATTTATCATTACTATTTTATTTTTTGGCAGGCGTTGGCATGCGTACAATTTGTGGGCACAAGAGCAAGAGAGAGTGAGGGAGAGAGAGAGTGCATAGTGGTTACAGGGCTGTTGTTGGCCTCTGGTGGTACCTAATGAGCTAAGGCTGTAGATATAAGAAGATTTTCTTGTTTTCTTCTAAAACAAAAAGGATGAAGGAAGCAATGAGGCACAAGCGAGGCTAGAGGAGGGGGAGGAAGAGTCCAGAGTTGCTGTAGCAGCAGTTGAGTTAGGACGTCAGAATAATACAAGCCCAGGCTAGTGAAGAAGGGGGCTCTAAAATGTTTTTGACACAAGGCACAACTTAAACGTTATCATATGATGAAACAGTTTGAGAAGTGCTGGTCCAGCTAGTCGGCACTCACTGTGGTATTAATGTGGAACATGAGCTGAGCATAGAAAGACAGCGGGATTACCCCCCTCTGCCTTTGTGGAATCCAACTGAAAGGTTTTCAAGCCATAATTCATTTCCCCTGAAGCACCTGTATGCAGCATCTCTGCAGGAGATGTTTTCTACTTCACTTTAAATAGCATTTTGAAATGTCAAGCTATTTAACAATTTAATAAATAGAATGCAGCTCAAAACACTTCATATAAGAGTAATAAAAGAGAGTGAAATGTAAGGTGTAAAAGACAATCTGGCCTCATTCACCAATATCATATCATAAATATTTTCTTAAATTCTTTCGTAAGCTGTTCTTAAGAAAGTTCTCAAGAAAACTCTACGTCAGATTCATGAACGTGTTCTTAAACCACAGCATTGTGTGTACCTGTGTTCTTAGACTGAAGAATGCCAGTCTCCTCCTAAATTAAAAGGTGTGCCAGTTGGCTCTAATTAGCATAAGTAAATGCCCGAAAATGCCCTGAAAAGGGCATGACACTGAAGGCTCATGTGCAGAAACCGACAGAAGTCACAAAGAGATACTATAAAGGATTGAGAAAATGCTAAAACGGAAATCTAAAGACAGAGCATCAGCATCAAAACACAAAAGGAACTTTAGTAGTTCTGAAGTGGAGGTACTGCTGCAGGAAGTGAGCAGTAAGTGAGCGGTAATATTTAGCATTAATTCTGGATATAAAATCACACACAAAAAGATGCATGGGATGCAATCACACATTCAGTGAATCCAGTATCTGGAGAAGTGCCCACGATGCATGAGGTTAAAAAGAAGTGGTTTGAAAAAAAAATAAAAATAAAAATTCAAAATTCAGATGAGAGATGCAGAGCACTGGAGGGGGAACAGCAGCCAAAGAGTTGTCTGAGCTGGACCAGCACATCTGGGCCATTATCGGAGAGATGGCACTATCAGGTGTGCCATCAGCTAAACGTCTGGACACAGACCTGCGCCCTGTGTCAGCACCTTCATATCCTCCTAGTCCATCTCCTATCCCAGAGGAATCACAGGGTACGCTATTTTTTCTGGAATAATATAATTTATAACAAGTGTGTCCTAAAGGCAACATCATGTTTAAAAAGATTTACCTACCTGCTTGTATTTGAAATTTAGACATATCTCACAAATGAAGGTCACTACAAAGGTGTAATTTAACATTTATTCACAGATGAATGCCTGCTGAGCCAACCACCCTCTGAGGAGCAACCTGGAACCTCGCAGCCAGTACCTTCCCTCCGTAGGGCACGATTTGAAATATCTTGCAGCAGCAGTAAATATGCCATTGTGTGAGCAGGCTGAGGGTGCAGAAGCCCTACTTTTGGCCTATAAATAGGGTGACACTGACTAATAGTTGGCATGGTTCCCAATTAACATAATCATTGTGAATTGATGTGTTATAGTAACATTCATTTATTTTAAAAGAATGTAATGCTTTGTAAAATAAGAAAAGTTATTTTTTTTTTATATTATAAATGACAAAAATATTATTGTAATTTAAATAATATAATATTATATAACTGTAGAACAGAAGAAAACACAATAACCACTTATTTTGCTCAAACATTTCAGCACTCAAATGTGCGTAAGAGTATCTTTGAGTGTGCCTAGATTCTGTTCTTACCAATGTCAGAATCTTCATTAACAAGTGCCTAAGTGGGTTTTGAGAAGAAATTTCTTCTTAAGAATGGTTGGTGAATGAGGCCCAATGATCGATGATGATTAGACACATGGCGATTTACATCACAGGTATGAAATAAATCAAATGCAGATAGGACAATAAAACAAAAATACAGTGTAAAAGGAGACTGATTAGTAAAATATGTAAAAAGGAAAAAAAACATTATTTATTATTATTAAATTTAGTTCAGGTTAGGTCGTTTAATGTGGCATCCAGTGACTTTGTGACTGAAATAATTGAATAACATGTATGATAATGACGCCATATCCCCTATGCACATGCGTCTGCATTCTGGTTGCCTAAGATGCATTATTTACAACTTTTCAACTATATATTGTAACAGATTTTAGTCATTGGATGTCTGGATCTTAAGTTACCGGAGAAAAAAAGCCAGGAAAATGTTAGGCAGCTCATCGAGATGTCCTGTGTCCACTGAAGAGTGTTGGTGAATCACTGAATTAGTAACAGCTTTACATCTGGAACACGCTGCCTGCATTGCATGTGCGTGGTGGCTGCATCACTGAACTGCTATTGCTCACAGCATGTTTGTGTTCACACCGACTGCATGTCTGCTGTGTCACTACTACTGCCAGCTCCGTCTTTCTACAACGAGTTTGCAAGCTACTAGAATGTTAGAATTATTTTCATTATAAATTAATTTCAAATTTATTTTGAGAAAGAAAGAAGAAAATGTCGCCAAAATGCCACAGTTTCCATATGCAGTTGCTAAAATGGTTAAAAAATATATTTATATTTTTTCATGACTGTGTCATATTCAGATTCAGCCTAGGAATAGAGACCACAGTGAAAGATGTCAATTTTATGTAATGTTGCTTATATGATATCAATATGACTATCAACATCTGTGTCTATTTTTGCTGGAAGCCACGCACATCAAGCCTCTAAAATTGGTGCCAAAATAAAAACATAAAGACATTGTGCAGCCGCCACACGTACACCAAGCAGCTAGTGTGTTCCTAGGCTTTATTCTTTGTGTCTACTGATTTTAACCCCCTGATCTGTTTGTTATGGAGAGGAGGACTGCTCTGCGGATAATTTGGCTCCTGGTAAAAACCTTCAGAACATCTGGTTCATAAGTTATCAGAGAAACATTTGAAACAAAAATCCCAGTAACTTCCCTGAAATCTCACATCTGCCGTGTGGTGTAGACAAAACACTGACTTTAAATGTGAAACTGCTTTATTCAGTGATTAACTGCTCTGTGGATAATGTTGAGTCAGCTTGGGCTTGACACATTGTACTGTTCTTCATGTGATGAAGAAGGCATTTTAGCAGGAGCAGATATGTTTTGCTGGTCCATTGGGAAGTCAATTTACTAATTATTAATTATCTGAGTATCGTTAAAACATCCTTCAAGAAGGTTTTCACTACATCCTACAGTGTGGTGGCACTCACAATTGGCAGACATTGCACTGATTTCCTGCTCCACACAGACTCTGATTCAGCTTCTGTGCTGATGAGCCTTGTGGTCCTCTTTGGCTGCAGATCTGGACAGAGAAGCCTGTAGATGTATTTAAAAAGTACTAGCACATTTCTCAACTACTTTATGTTCTTTTAAGTTGATGATTTAATGTTGTGTAGTTATTTACACTTTGAGATAGAAAATACTGCCTCATCTAAAATATCCAGAGGCTTTGTATGACTGTATGTGTGTATTTTCATTTGTGTGTATATTATCTTTACTGTACAGAATGTAGTTGTTCAAACGCACCTGACTGTGATAGCTCATATGGTTGACACACAAGCAAATGTGTGCCTGTTTAAACATGTCTGAGTATAACCTATGTATTTGTCAGAATGAAATGGTGTCTTAGTGGAGTTTTAATGGCCTTTGATGGTCAGTGAGGACTACACAGCATTGAGTCGTGGTCAAGATGGCCACATTTGAGAGGAATTAACTCTGAGAGTTTAGGGAGCAGCCATGAAGAAATAAAGAGCCCACTGGGCACCAGCTGAAGACACTGTGGCTTGTCTGTCTGCTCACTGCATTTATACAATTTTTTAAGTGTGACATGCTGTGATGTGTAGCTTTGTAGCTTTGAGTGGTCAGTAAGACTAGTAAAGCACTATAGAAGTGCAGGTCCATTTACCATTTTACAATAACATTAGCTGATGTTTTTCAGCTGTGGTACGTTTCCACTGTGGGTGTGGTCAGCAGAGAGTGAAATCTGCCTCATTCACTGCCAATGCACCAAAATAAGGTTTGCATACATTTTCCTTGCTCAGTACTTGACAGTCAGAGTGTGCTTTCCCCGTCTTTTCAGCTTTTGCATTGTTCCACATGACTGAGTTCCAATGATCATCTGATCACTTTCAACTGAGCATAACTCCAGCAATCATAAACTGTATGACTCTCCTTTTTGAATAGAGAAAAGCTTTGTTGTTGTCCTGCTCTTTTGATAAATCTTGACTGACTGCAATTGGAAGCATTCAATTTCAATTTAATTCAATTTTATTTATATGGAGAGATATTATAACACATATTACCTCAAGGCACTTCATAGAGAAAGGTCAAGTCATTACAATATTATAGAGAGAAACCCAACAGTTCCCAACATGAGCAAGCACTTGGTGACAGTGGCGTATGAAAAGGGGAGATACCTGCGGAATGAGAACAGGGAGAGAGAGAAACAGAGTTAAAAGAACAAACCTCAGGAAAGAGAAGACAAAAAGACATGCAGTTGTGTGATATAAATGCATGGGGAGAGAGTGGGAGAAGAACAGAGAAGTGTTGTCATGGGAGTTCCCTCAGAAGCCTTGGCCTATAACAGCATAACTAAGGTTGGTTGGATGGTTCAGCACTAACTATAAACTGTACAAAAGAGTAAAGTTTTGTTGCTAATCTGAAATGTAGAGAGGGTGTCTGCCTCCTGAACCCAAACTAGAAAGTGGTTCCACAGGAGAGGAGCCTGATAGAAACTGGAGATGTAGTGCTTCGGTGTTGAAGGTGACGTCTGATCTTTCAGCGTTATGGCTTTGGAAATTAAAACATTAGTGCTATCAGATAGAGGAAGGCTAAGCAGATGTACACACCACATCAGGCTGGCAGAACATACACCGGCCGTGAACACCTATTGCTGATTGATCTTGCCCTTATGTTATTCTGTTTATGTAATTTCCTCTCAGCATTTAGCCTACAAAATATTCCCTTTAGCATGTAAGCTAATGCAGATTCCCCTTGGAGGAAGATGAGGGAAAAACATTTCCAATGTGCATTGTTGTTGGAAATGACATCACTTTTTTTTTTTTTTTTTACGACACACCTCAGGGCTCATTAAGCTTTTGAGCATTTATAGGCTCAGATAAGAGAAGTCCATTATGTCTCATGCAGAATGCTGATTACAGTGAGACACGTGGCTTTGATGTATCAAAATCTGTGAAAGCTTACGTTCTCAGAGGTCAGTGCAGAATCAGAGTGACCATTATCTGTGTGTCCTCTGTCTTGGAGATAACTTCTCACACATTTTGCAAAAGCTGTATAATACTGTCGATATTTCGATACAATCGATACTTTCCTCCACAGTTACATGACAGCATTAGTCATTTGTTTAGTATGTGAAACAAACTATGTTCGCATTTTTCCTGACAGGCAGTTTTTTTACATAGTAACTACTGTCCTAACTAAGTAGCAAAGGTGAACATTGTGTGACATTTTAACATCACAAAACCTTTTAGAGCAAATTTCTGTACTAAACTGTTGCCTTGTGACACATCCAGCAGGCACAGAGTAACATTACCACTCATTTGAAATCATCTTTGTGGCCACCTGATAAATGTATGTCCAGAATTCACTTTCTTCTTCAGGTGTTAAATGCTCTATGTTGGACAGGTAATCCCTAACTTTGTCTATCTAGTGCTGAGATATAGGTGCTGCAGGTGCTGGGCAGGTATTAGGTTTTAATTGTTAATGATTCTTTGTGGGTTCATCACTATTAGTGACACTTATAGTCATGTCATTCATTGCTTGTATAAAAAACGTTTATTAGAGCAGCTTTAATCATGGGGTGGAAGGTCAGGACAAATGTGAACTTGTCCCTCAAGATAATGTACTTCATAATCTAACTGGCAAGTTCTTCCATAATAAATGAAATCATTTTGGTTTTAATTACTCAGTGGCCTACCTTCTAGCATCAGTACAGACTTTCAGATCAATTCATTCGGCTCAAATGTTTTTTAACATCATTATGCTGAGGCTTTAATAATGCAGTGTTTTATCTGTGATTGTTTAATTTAACACTTCTATTTTGTAAGTGTAATCAATCTACTAGCCTCTAATTGGTGCTAGGGAGGTGAGTGATGGTTCTCCATGTCTAGAGATGCCATGTTTGCAAGCTTCTGCTCAAGGACCATACAAGAGAGTTGGCCTTACAGATCTCAGATATAGGAGCTGAGTGCCAGTGAATAAGGGCGGGGATGTAAGGTGGAACCTGACCACTAAGAGCCTTAAAAGTAATCAGCAAGGTCTTAAATTGAATTCTGAATTGAATAGGGAGCCAGTGAAGAGAAGACAGGAGTGAGGTGCTCACACTTTAAGTGCCAGTCAGCATCCTCGTGGCTTCTGGATGAACTGCAGTTGAGATAGGCTTAAATACAAGGAATTATTCTTGTTCCAGAGGAGTTGTGATAAAGGCATAGATTATTTTCTCCTTAGTGTCCTTGAACTGTCCAGGAGAGGTTGAAGGGGATCCCTTGATTTTAGTGGGAGATAGAGCTGTGAATCATCAGCATAGAAGTGACAGGAGATGTTATGTTTTCTGATAATGTTTCCAAGAGTCAGCATGTACAGGCTGAATAGAGATAGCCCCAGAATGGAACCCTGCGGGACCCCATAGGTGACAGGATCAGAGGAGGAGGAAAACTGACCTATCGCCCTGAGAATATCTTGTGTTCAAGATAGGCTCTAAACCAGTTTAGTGCAGTACCTTTGATACCAACATGATGTGTCAAAAGGATATTGTGGTTGGCAGTATCGAAGGCAGCTCTAAGATCTAGTAAAACTAGGATGGCATTTTTCCATAGCAGTAGATCTTTAGTAACCTTTAACAGAGCTGTTTCAGTACCGTGGAGGGTTTTGAACCCTGATTGTAACAGATCTAGGATATTGTTGGTATTCAGAAATGGTTGCAGTTGTGACAGGACAATTTTTCCATTATATTTTTTTCCATTTTATTTATTTTTTTAAATAAATGGAAATAAATAGATATTTTATAGATGGGTTGATAGTAACTTAAACATTTAACATCCAGGTTGTGATTTTTGAGCAGAGGCTGGACAACTGTGTGTTTAAAAAGTTGAGACAGTGCCAGAGGCAAAGCAAAAATTGGTAATAATTTGAATTCTAGGACCAATTATATCAAAGGCATCAATTCAAATTTCAATTCAGTTCATTTAGTTTTATTTGTACAATGCCAAATCATACTATACTTTACCTTAAGGCACTTTAAAGGGTAAGGTCAACAGCGTACATTATAAAGAGAAACAGTTCCAACAAAGAGAATCCCTGTGTCTGCATGGGTTCCCTCCTTGGACTTTGGCTTCCTCCCACAGTCCAAAGACATGCACACTAGGTTGATTGGTGACTCTAAATTGCCCTTAGGTATGAATGTGAGTGTGTATGGTTGTTTGTTGCTATCTGTCAGCCCTGTGATAGACTGCCCTCTCCCAATGTTAGCTGGGATTGGCTGATAAGGATACAGACTGGTCACATATTCTACTAGTACAGTCTGTGGTATAGCTCCTGAGTGAAAGTGACTGTTAAATGTCTTATTAGACACAGACCTGGTGTTAACTAGGGCCATTAGGTTGCTGTGACTTTTGAGTATATTCAAATATTAAGGTAGTATTTGTGCTTGATTATTGATTATGAAAGGGATGATATAGCTCTCTGGATTGTCACAGGAATTAATATTATTTGGGTTGTGGTGGAAAAAAAGGAGCTGATGTTGTGGAGGGGAGAGGACAGTGGGGTGGCAGTGGAGAGGCACCATGTGTTGCACATTAGCACTCATCATCCTAGATGCTTCCAATAGAGTTACATTTTTCCTGATAGAGGTGTGATTCTGTATGTGTACGTGGACATGACTTCAGTGTGAATGAGTCACATGGATGTGCAAAGTGTACTGCCTGTTTCTCTGCAGTTAGATAATGTGTTTGTCATAGATTAGTTCATAGGTGTTAGAGAGACAATGTTAGTTTTCATTAACACCAAATGGTTTGTTATCTACTAATTAGTCCAAGTTACTGTTGGTTGATAATAAAGGAATTATTATTCTTTTGGTTAGAATCTGGAATGGTACTGTACTGGTAGAGGAATGTGCTCTGATTTTAATCTTTAATTAGTTTTCAAATGAGAGGTCAGTTTACACACATGTATAGTATCTCTCATATTGCTTGCTGTTCCTGTGCTCCTGCTGTATCTCTGTAATATTTCAGATGTTTTACAAGAACCACATAAATAGCCCATTGTTTCTTTGTCCCCTGCTGTGAGTTTGGAGGTGATTTCAGGCTGTGAAAGTTTCTCATCCACAATGAAACCGATAATAGTAGTTGGTCAATATTACAAACGCCTTGCCAGGTGTCTTAGCTGGAGTTCGAATTTATCCATGTTAGGTTTGTCCAGTGATTGTACGAGGGTGCTTTTAGTTACAATAGCTTAACAAAAGACCTTGGTTGTGCTTTCCAACAAGCATGAGGGGTCTCATCCCTCCTGTTGCTGCACAAGCAACTTCTACTTGTTGGTCAGATTGATGGCGCAGTGGTGTATAGAACTTGAGGGATAGGTGGCAAGTAAATGTGTTTGAAGACATTGCAGGCTCTGTTTTCCTGGACTTAACACTGGTGACGAGGATGGAGTTTCCTGGTGAGCCTCCAGTCCCCTGGACTTGCCGGCATGAATCAAGTGAAATGTTCATTGCGGGTGTTGGTTTGGCAGAAACTGACAACACATGTCAGAAAACCATGCTTAGCCATAACTTGGGCAGTGAGGGACAGCAAATTTTCAGGACACTCTGATCCGCTGCCTGTGTTGCAGAACTGTGAGGACACTTCAAGTCGGTGAGTCAGTCCACCAACATACTGCAGTCATACAGTTATACAAAATAAAACAAGTTTTCAGAGTAAAATTATTTTAGCTAGAAACAAAAATAAAATAGAGGTTACAGGCTCTTGAACAACTTGAATTATTGCTGTATGAAAGGCACTAAAATTAACTTAACACAAGGTTCACGAGTTTGAGTTCCAAATTTGCCTTGAGTATGCCAGCAGATACGAATATTTGACTGGGTCTGTTAGGCTGGCTATGCCCACCTATTGCTCCCAGTTGAATTTTCACTGGGATTGTAGTCTGGAACTGCCCTTCACAAGATGAATTGATGGGCAATTCTGAGGGGCCCACCAATCAGAAACCAATGATGGTGGCTAAAGGCAATGATGTTAAAATGAAAAAGTGTTTGAAATGAGTTACAAGTTGGTTGGTGGCTGTGCTAGAGCTAAACAAAGTTTTGCATCATATGGTGGTCAGTGCCAATTGGTTAAAGGCTGGTCCAATGGTTTTGCCAGTGGAGCACTTATACTCAGCTAAAGGTATCTGGCCAGGTCCTGAAATGCCTGGCAGGGATTTTGTAGGACTCACCGTGTAGGTTGAGACTTATCCTGGAGAGAATGGTATAGCTTTAACTGATCTTTTCAAGGTATATAGTTAATGTACTCCTTCATTTCGTTTGACTAAAAACAGATGTCAAATTAGAAAATGTTAAGATTGGAAAAGATGGAGTGACCAAGGGCACAGGTTTTGTCCCAACATTGATAGGGACACAACAACCCTTCCAAGGTAAAAAGGACTTTTTATTACTGTCAATCAAATAGTTTATTAACATGTGATCTGTATTTACTTTAAGATCTGTAGGGACAAGTCTGTCCTCCCAAAATATTGGTAGGGACATGTCCCAACTGTCCATATGCAAACCTACGCCCTTGCAGCTAACTTATAGCCAGTTCAGAACCAATTATAGATAAGTGTATTTACTCACATACTATCACGTTGATTGATGTAGGTACTTGATGTAGGTAATTTTGTTCTTGTAGAGTCAGAAGCTATTTCTTATAACACCTTGCATTATTAAATAACTGGATTCTGGTGGGATGTATCTGAATCATTGACATGACTGGGTGTTGGAGAAGTATATCGAGCTATCTTGCCTAGGGTTCGAATTAAGGAGGGGGGGTCAGAGCAAATTGAGAAATATCCGCAATTCTGTTATTGTCATTTATTCCATGCTGCTGCTCCTTTCATGGGTGACGACAACAATGCCCCCACCCCCCACCACACAGCACACACAAACACACACACATACACAGAAAAAGTTGACCCCCCCTGATTGTCCTTGTATACTTTATATTGCCATGCCTCTTTTCTGTTGCTGATGTAGATCTATTTCATGGATGCACAATCAATTGCACTGTTTAAGAGGGATGTTACAGCTATTTAGTAAATAATTTCTTTTTAAAGACCAGAATGGTGATATTTGTTATTTAAAGTCTTATTGGAATGCTAAACAATGTTAGTGACATTAGCCTGAAGTTAAACAGCCAAAAGCCACAGAAATATTTTTTAAAATGTCGGAACAAAGAAAAAACAATTTGTTATTTTGTTCTTCCAACACAAAAACTACTTTAGATTTTATGCTTTATGATAAACTTGGCTCAATTTGTGGCACGCCTTGTAACTCAATGAACGTGTGTACTGGGACAGGAATGCCTAGTCAGCACTGCCCAAAATGTAAACATATTTTAATTTCCTATTTTTGACTTGAGCATGAGATTATCATTTTATTTATATATTAGTTTGTTTGCATTGGACTTCATAAATGAGTAAATCTAAATCACAAATCATCTGTGTCATTTTCTGATTTTTACAGCTTGTTACATGAGTCTGGGGCTTTTCAATCACAAAATGTGTTGGAACAAACACGTATACATACAGCAGCTCCATCTTTGATTTTGATGACAAGTTTAGTTGTTCATCCTAACAACACATGGTCATTGTAACAACGTAAAGGTGGCGTTGAGGTTATGCATTTGCTAGAAATCAGCACTCTGGAGCCTCACTGTCTGTAAAGTAGAGTTAATTTTATATATTTTATATATGAAGTCATTTGAAAGTTCTGTGCCTGAGTGAGTGAACTAAAGAATTGAATTCTGGTTCCGTCACCTTTGGGTGTGATCTAGGTTGGACTACAACCACTACATCACTTCACCTTCACTGTAAGTCAAGGGTGCTTTTTGAACCTTTAACCTTTAACCCCTACATGACCCTCTGGGAGAACAAGGCATCTCTGCCTGGATAGCTGCAATTTCAGGGTGTTTTCACACTGATGTGACATAAAGTGAGGCTAGAGGTGAGACATTTTGGAGCCCAGGGCAGACCCCACAGTTCAAAATAACATTTGTAGGATTCTCTTTTCGATGTCACCCTTGTTGACCCTGTAGAAGCACAGTGGCAAGCCAGTTTAATATTTCATACCCTGGGTCTCCATACAGTGACACTGGAACTGTGTGGAAGTAAGAATCTCCATTCACTGTCAAACATCTCTACTGCCTTACGGAGTTCACTGAACTCTGTGTGTGTCTGGATATCTGTGTGTGTGTGTGTGTGTGTGTGTTTGTCCTGACACATGTCATATTGTGTATGCAGACAACATGCCTTCGGGCTGAATTGGCAGCACACTGCACTGACACTAGCTCATTCTTTGTAGTAAAAAAAAAAAAAAATCAGGGTATCTGAAAATCTGTCAGATATTGCAGTTTGCCAAGCAATGAAACACTATAAGTTTCCACTTAAGTCATACAACATTAATATTTTATTTAAACAGTCACCAATAGATAGAGTAATAGTGAAGATTTTAATAGCACAAACAGATGCAGACGAATCTACAACATTATTTGAATCATAGTAGGAAACCATGTTGTCATTATGCATTGTGCAATGACTTAGAAAATGTTCCATATCATAATCTATTTCCTTAAACAACATGACACATGGGCCTGTGTCAGTCTTCAAAAACACTGACATGGCCTTAGTCATCATAACTTTACATGTGAAGATTAAGAAAGACTGAGTGTGCCCCAGTCAGACCCCACCCCCCCACTGCTGCATAATTCAAACCCAGATCTGGGGCTACTCATGGTGTCTGTTATGGTGTATTGAGGTCTATTGTCTTCCTGTATACATTATACACAGTTAAGGACAGAGAATGTTACGTGTGTGTGTGTGTGTGGGTTGAGGGGGGTAGGTTTGGTTGCTAAGGTTGATTAAAGCACATGGTCCAAAGATCCAAATTAGCCCAACTGCAGAAGGCAATCTGTAATCAGTGCTCTCTCTTCATCCCCTCTCATAGGCTGAAGCAATTATGGGCCTGATGAAGATCTGTGTGTGTGTGTGTGTGTGTGTGTGTGTGTGTGTGTGTGTGTGTGTGTGTGTGTGTGTCTTTATGTGTGTCTTTATGTGTGTGTTTGGGTGGGCATTCCTATATGTAGTGTTCTCAGTTATTTTAAGGAAGTCCATTGATCCTAGTCTGACTTCATTACTGTCACTAGTAGGAGTCACACAGAAATCTATTTAGATCCAATCTATCCTACTTTACTGTAGTCTGCTTTTGTCCTGCCTGATGTCTGTTATTGTCGTTCCCTTCAGTAGTTCATCATCCCAACAGCAGCTCAGCCTTGGTCCATTGCATTGCACAGCAGTGTTTATTGCACTGCTTGTGTTCCCTATAGTTTCCCAACTGCCACAGAGGATACATACACAATTCCACAAATGTGTATTCAGAATTTGTGTGTGCGTAATCAGATTTGTAAATGTATTTTAAAAAAAAATCTCTAAATCTATATTCTGATTTGAAAATGTTTTGAGGTTGCAATTGTGTAGATAAATCTGTAAATGCACACATAGATATTAATTAACAGCTCTGCTACGGCAACTTCCATCCAAACATAAATGTCCCCACACATCTGCAGGTGCAGAGCTCATTTTCTCAAATGGCGCTTTGTTGGGTTAATAGTGGAGGATAACTGAATGCACAGGTTTTGATAAACACCTCGCCTGAGTAAATTTCATCATTGATATGGTGTGTTGTTGTGGATTTCAGTGTATGCATGTGTGTTTGAAGAGCAGATTACTGTGGTGGGCCACGGCCTTATCTCTGTCGGCCAGTTGCTCACTGTGACACGCCATTCACATGACAACTCAGAGAGAGAGAGCTGTTATCTCTCTCCCTCCAGATCCTACACTTACACCCCCCCACCCCCACCACCCCCTCGAACACACACCCCTGCCTCTTTACGTTATGTCCTTTTCTCTGTATCATCACTTTTTTTTTTACTTTCATGTTAAAAAACATGAAAGTGCAGGATAACTTTACAATTAATCTGTGGGGCTCTGTGTTTTACTCACATTATGTAAAGATTTAAAAATTATATGAGGCTAAGCTGCAGTGAAAGATGCTGTTGGCCTATTTTTTTATTTTCATTTTAAAGAACAATATGCAATATTAAACATAAATGTCACCATCTGATGCTTTGTGTTAGACTTGGATTACAGCTAATTTTCATCTTCAATCAAAGAGGAGCATGGCGTCCTGTCACACACCAGTGACTCCAACTGCCCCCAGCCCCAACTGTTCAGTATCCTTCTATACACACACACACACACACATACATATATCAGCCAGTATTTTTTACAAACACTACCACCTTTATACTATGTGAGTATCACCTTGGAAACTTAGCAAACAACAGCACAGGTTATTTGGTGAAACTATTTAAAGGTCTATTCAATTAATTTCAATTCAATTTTATTTGTATAGCGCCAAATCATAATATACATTATCTCAAGGCACTTTACAGGGCAAGGTCAAGACCTTACTTTGTTACAGAGAAAAACCCAACAGTTCCCACAAAGAGCAAGCGCTTGGCGACAGGGGGGAGGAAAAACTCCCTTTTAACAGGAAGAAACCTCCAACAGAACCGGGCTCAGGGTGAGGGGGGGTCTGCCTCGACCGGTTGGGTTTAAGAGGAGAAAGAGGGGGTGGAGGGAGGAGAGAGAAACCTTCCTTGAGAAACAAAGCATGATGCTACATGATGCTACAAACTCACAGGGAGAAGTAAGAAGTACAGGGGGAATGGTTGGTGTCATATTAACCGTGACCACCACTTTTCTCTAACCTTTAACCTTTAGGTTTTATTTGCCTAAACTTTAAATAGCACCAGCACTGCTAGCACTAGCATACACCTACAGCTTGAAGGGATACACAGTCACAAGTCAAAAACACAACAAACCCTGCTGTGTATTTGTATATGTCTCTCATGTGTCTGCCTTTGTCTTTCCCATGTCAGATTTAAATTAAGAATGATTTTCAATTTTAGCTTTTGCCAAAGTATTCCTCAAACAATCTTAACCAAATAGTTCAATTTACCTCAAACATTATTTCTGAATTGAGTTAATTTAAGCTTTTACTTAAATGCAGAACTTAATCCAACAATATTTCACCATATCTGGTCGACGGCTGCTTTTACATTATTTATTGTCACAGCAGTTATTGTCATAACTAATACTTGTTTTACAAAAAACATATAAAATCATGTTTTGTTTTGATATAATTTTGTGGGAAACTTTCTCTATACAGTGCTGAAGAGCGTAGACATGAAGACTGGAGCTGGTGTGATATGGCAGAGGGGGAGGGGACAGATAGATTATTAGCGCTCCTCAGGGGCTTTTGTCTGGGCCCCATGAGAGAAAGAGGTTAATGTCACTTGGCCTCAGGAAGGCCTGCTGAGGCCCATTGTGTGTGTGCAGCTTGTGGGTGTGTGTGATGGGCTTCCCTCTGCAATCCAAAATCACTTACTATTTCCTTCAACCCATCACACTCCCCTGCCCCTGTATGCTTCACGCTGACGTGTGTGTGTCCATAAACAAGGTTCAAGGGCGGAGCTAGACTCTCAGCATAGAGGGGGTGGAGCATTCCTGAAGGTGCCCTTGTGGTAAAGTCATTTTAAAATTCACAGCCGATATATCTTATCCTGTCCAGAAACACAATTGAGCCAAGTTGAGCAAAGCAGACTTATGTCGAAGAAAACAAATAGTAAAAACCAGTTTGTCTGACAAGCTTTTCCGAAAAAAAAAAGTCACATTGCCAGTACACACTGCTGTACACGCATCGATTGACAAACCATTCAGCACCACTGCCAGTAGACAGCAACCATGTCTGTCTAACACAGACTAACGTTAAACATAAAATAGAAACAGCGGTCTACAAAACTACAAGGCTAAGTCAAATATAAAATAAACATAGTGGCACACATCATTATACAGGGCCTATTCAAATGTAAAGGAGTCTACAACACCACAGGCAGTGACACAGACAGGGGCTGAGATGTGCAACTGAAATTAAACAACTTATTAATCTAACATTCTTCATAACCAAAATTTAAGTCAGTAAAGACTAATCATGGACGTGTTACTCACCAGTCATTGTCTGTGTTCAGCTGGCTGTAGGTCAGAGTAGTCCACTGTCCATAGAACTAAACAATCCAAACAGGTTAATGGACTGTGGATATATCAGAGTCCCATTTTAAAACTTCATCCTTCTCTCCTTCATGGTGGCAAATCTGCCAACTACTTAGTCAGTATTTCTGTCCTGCTGAACAAACAGGATAGTTTGGCCTCATCCATACCACAAAAGCGAATGGCTGCCTGGGCCCTGGGGCAGTTGCACATTCTGCTTCCGCGGTTCCTCCACTTCTGATAAGGTTGTTAAAACAAAAAAAACAAGCATTTGCAGTGGAGTGCAGTTTTATTTTTTCCAAAGCTCGGCAAGATCTTTGTCTAAATCTTAACAAATTATAAAAAAAATATAATTGCAAACATTGGGCTTAGGTCTACACCTCTTGTTTGCCACCCTGGTTTCCTGGCTGAGGAGTAAATGAAACACCAGCAACTGGAAATGAGACAGTATGCTTACTGCAGCACCTCAGCACGGCATTAAAAGCCCTGTAAAAAAAAATGTTTGAATTCACTGAAAAGAGGACTTTTAATTTGAACAGGTTACAGGTGTTAAGTTTGTATTAACACATAATGCAGTAAATGCAGTAACTTTAATACAGTAAACAGGAGCGACTGAAAAAGAGGCTTTGTACTAAAATACTGATATGACCAGTTACACATAGCACACTTTATTCCTTTTCTGCCTCTAATAAAGGACTGTTACCTTCTGTAGCTGGGTTAAATCAAGTTCACAGTCACTATTTGAGGAAATACAGTAGTTGAAAAGTGTTCTCAGACAGAGGCTGTGCTCTGCGTGAGGCCCAAAATAAGAAAGTTATTCTGTAACTTCTATCTTTCTCTCTGAGTGATCATTTTATCAGTAAATCAAGCTGAAATCACTGCATAGTTTTTATCCTCAATTTATGTGTTTGGTGATTTTGTCAGATGACGTTGTGGTTATAAAATCAGGATTTTAGCAGCAGTAGAGCAGCAGCTTGGAAGCGACTGCTGGTTAACATGTAATCTTAGTGGGCTCTTAATGTTTCAGTCACTATTTCACACTTTTTCCATTGTCTGACAACAGAAACAGAAAAAAAAAAAAACATGAGAATAATGAGAATAGCTTTATCGGGAATCCAGCTGAATTCAAACACTGTACATGTGAGCACAGAGAGGAGGAGAGAAGCAAACAGCTGGAACCATTTGACACGAGACTGAATGTAAATATGATGATGTCAGTTGTTTACAACTACGTCCTCAAATTTGCACTTTGACCATACGTGTTCCAAACATATATTAGGTTTTGACCCAATCTCGTTATATTCTTAATGACTTTGATTTGTATGTTACTTATTCATATTCTTAATAATCCTATATTGCATCTTTATTTGACAGCCTGTTACATTAATCAAAAACCCTAAAAGAAAGACAGACAGACAGACAGACACACACACATACACACACACACCCACACACACACACACACACAGAGAGAGAGAGAGAGAGAGAGAGAGCCTGTTGCAGTTCAGAGGTGTGCAATTTTCTGTAGAGGCTGACAGGCATCTCATCATCCTGACCTGAGCATCTTCTCATTAGACCACAGTGTGCATGTAGTATTAGCCCTGCCACATCTTATTTTTGGAGATGAACACTCCTGCTTGGAGACAGTGTGGGGAATCATTGCCCACCACCTTACAACTGTCCTTCAGAAATGAGTTTAGTGTTGTGATTAATCTGGCCCTCGTGTCATCTGTCCCTCTCAAAATGCAATTATCTCTTTGGGGTATAGGACAAATCATCCATCAGATGAGCCTGATTACAAATCAGAGAGCAATGGTGACTGTCAGTGGAAGAGGGGCTCTTGTGTCACTGAGTCTTTCTAGTTGTAGAGGCCAAATAAAGGGAGCCTGTCTGACAGCTCAGTCGAAGCAGGAAGAGTGTGTGTGGATTTTCAAGATCAAGCAAAAAAAGAAAAAAAAAAAAAGGAAAAAGCAAAAGCCAAGAGAAAGATTGTTGTTTGGGTGAAATAGTATTTAACCAAGGCTACCAGTTCATTTTTAGGCATGTATTTTGGAGAGGTGGGAGGTGTCTCAATCAAGAAAAACTATAAAAAAATAACTATATGCGTGGTGATTATGCATCTTAGTAGTGTTTTTATTTTTATTGTTCTACCTCTCAGCTATATTACAGACAGAAACGGTGGTCAAAACTACAAACATAAGACCCATAAGTCAGACTCCTTTAAAGTAAATTATTTATATTGTTATCAAGGCGGTCTAATAATATGTATTTTTTGTTTCACAACTTGTCACACAGTTGTGTATAAAGGCTCTGCCATCATCTCCGGTCTTCATTAACATGTTGTCACGGAAAATAAACCAATACATCAAATCTGATTTTACATTCAAGAACTTCTTCTCATCACCTCGTATTCTCTCCATCAGAGCCATCCCCTTCCAATTTCCTCCTCCTCCTCTGTTCTGTAACCATGGTGACCGTCAGCTGAGAAATGGCAACCATGCTCCTTCATTAGGTATCAACACTGGCTCTGACAGCCTAGATAATAGCCAATAAGGAGGGGTGTGTGTGTGTGTGTGTGTGTGTGTGTGTGTGTGTGTGTGTGTGTTTGGGACAGGGGGTTTGGGGATGTGGCATTATGTTCGGCAGTAAATGAAAAGCCCCCTGGGACTAAGTCAACCTTGTTTTCATGCTTCAGAGAGTTATGGCTGTGTGGCTGTCTGTACAAGTGGATGGGGTCATCCTTTGCTTCCACATATGTGGGAAGATGTGCACATGTGAATGTACACGCATGTGCACATGGATGCCTCGTACATATGCATGCAGTCACACTTCCTGTCACACACACAGACATACACACACACACACACACACACACACACACACTGCCTGTGGGAGAGACTGACTACAAAGGCTAAGGCCTTTGTACAGGTTTATACTCTATTTCCGTCTAGATTAAAAAATGTATATATCACATATGCACAGTACAGTAAGCAGTGAAGTTATTTTTTCTGCAAAGGCTGTGTAAATGTAAAATGTAAAAAAAAGGGAAGAAAAATAAACATTAACCAAATATTAAAAAGAAAGAAAAGAAAGAACATAAAAAATAGCAAAAGCAGAAGTTTTTCAAATGCAGAAAGAAACAGGGTGAATATAAGAATAATATAATGTTCAATAAATATGTTTAGATGTAGTGTGCTGGGATATTTAAAGATATTTATGGCTATATGCAGTATGTGGATATATATTCATTGCATTCGGAAAGTATTCAGACCCATTACATTTTTTATAAATTTTGCAGCTCTATGCTAAAATAACAAATATGTTTTTTATTAATCGGCATTCATTAGCCCATAATGACAAAATAAAAAAAAAAACAATTTTAGATTTTTGAACATTTATTAAAAAGGGAAAAATGAAATATAATTTAGACCCTTTGCCGTAACACCGTATCTGCTATTTCTCTTGATCATCTTTGAGATGTTTCTATACCTTCATTGTAGTCCGTCTGTCATAAATTCAGCTGATTGGACAGGATTTGGAAAGGCATACATGTCTATATCAAGTCTCATAGCTGACAATGCACATCAGAGCAAACACCAAACCATGAGGAGGAAAGAACTGCCTGCAGAGCTCTGAAACAGGATTGCTTTAAGGCACAGATATGGCGAAGGCTACAGAAAATTTCTGCTGCATTGAAGAGCACACTGGCCTCCTTTAACTCTTAAATGGAAGAAGTTTGGCCTCTCCAAACTCCCAAACCTCACTAACAACTATTAACCAGTGCTAACTGTTAATAAAATTAATCATAAATCAACAACTGGATAGTAGATTTCTCATTAAACTGCTTTGGTAGAAAGTTAGGCTAGTAGAAGCAGCCCATCAAGTAGTGTGCAGGAAGGCTCCCAGTTGTTGTGTTAATCCATATTATGATATTGTCCTTAGCCTTTGCTGGTTATTCTTATACATCTTCCATTTGAGATTATCTCTCGTGAATGAAACAATGGTGTCAGTTTTAATATTTCTGCTGAAGAGACGAGTGAGTAAGACAGGGCCCCTCTCAGGCACCTCTGAACCACTGACATCCAGTATCAGATGGACACTGATCACTCTGCGTGTGACAGTGCTCAGCCAACACTCTGTGGATGCCATTAAAATGGCAGCATCTCTTTCTTTTCTTCCCCAGAGCAAATGCCTCAGTGGCTCCATCCCCCTTCCCATTGCTCTTTGTTTCAATTCCACACCGCCGTTTGGTGCAGACATCCCAACGCACCATTGGTCAAGCCACCAAACAAATGGAAATCCGCCAGCCTGCTGAAATTACTGATGGTTATCCTTCTCACCCCCCATTTTCCACCACCACCACCTTCTTTACTTACTCCCACCAGCCCCTTCCCTTGTGCTTCTGTCTCCTTCAGTCATCCTCCACCACCAAACCTCCCCTCAGATTACAGTCTCTTCAGTGCAGAGGGTATGTACGCTGCAGTGCCACCTTACCAATGGAACAATAATGATAAGAAAAAACAAAAAAAACAGGCAGGTATCAACAGGATACTTGCCTGCCAAGGCATTTGCAACTAGTGGCTCATCGCAATGATGCAAGTGGAGTGAAGTCTCAGGTTGAGAGCAGCACAGAGATTGGAAAACATTCCACCAACACCTGGTGTGTTTGTGAAGGGTCAAACTTGGACTTGGAGTCCTAAGAATAAAAATCCCCAGTCAACAATTATCAGGGTCCAAGCAACTTTAGAGATAAATGCAAAAACATAAACTTGATTATAACAGCACCATCTTGAGCTCAATTCGTGTCATTTTTTGGTGCCTGAGTAGTAGGTGGAATTTGCAAACCACCTGCCAATTTTGGTGAGTTTGGCTCTTACAGTCTTTGCTACACAAACATTTTTAGTTGAGAAAAAAAAAAAAAGAAAAGAATAATCATAGGGCTTCAGCAACATTCACTACTTGGACCCCTACAAATGTGAGTCTTTACTGGAAGCCACACTTCTTTGAATGTGTGGCCGCCAGCCCACTCCGGCCTGGACCCCCAATAAAAATAATAAATGTAGGCACTAGCAGCAATTATCAGGGTCCAAGTAGCTTGCACGGATTTGGGAGGCCAATGCATAAATTGCTATTTTATTGCTAAAGTAGGGCATTGGTCAGCTGTGGTAAATTCAGTGAGGCAACACTGGGCAAAAAAGAAAATGTTACAGTACAAATTACAATAAGAGGAAGAATATCACTGAGAATGATCTGAAAACAGTTTGAAAGATGTAATATCATCTAGATGTCTGTATCAACTTTTGAATTGTTAATGAAGACACCATTGTAAATGTTTTACATTGAATGAATGATGCTGGCACTATGGTGACATGGAATACATTGTCTGAAACTTTATATTTTACATTTTGGTCATTCTATAGGATAGAAATCTGGGGATTGATCTTAATCACCTGAAAACATCTGCTGATTAATATTACACAGGCTACAGAAATGTTGGACAGACAATTTTGCATAATTTCCAGTGTGTTTGGTCAAGTGCTGGTTTTTAGTCAAGATTGGAATGTGGCCTGTGATTTATGATTCTGTAATCTAAAGAGGGGCAGAGAATGAGGGGGAAACACCAGTGTGTGTGTGTGTGTGTGTGTGTGTGTGTGTGTGTGTGTGTGTGTGTGAGTGAGAGAGAGAGAGAGAGAGAGAGAGAGAGAGAGAGGGAGACAATGAGTCCATGGTTCACAATTTCAGGTTAATTATATGGTGTCTCTGAGAGCTGTGTATTTGCAAGCGCATTTGTGCATTTGATTGTTGTTGTAGTTGAATTCTCACGATATGTGTTGTCAAACTGATGAAGGTGTTTCCTGAATTTGCTTGTGTTTTGCCTGTTCTCTCTTATGTTGCAGTGCGTTGAGCTCTCAGGGCCACCGTATAATCACAGTCCTTTTGTGGTACTTTTAGCCTGACGTGCCAGCGCCATCTTGCCAGTGTGATCAAAAAATGGGCAAAGAGGTGGGGTGCGTGTGGTGCCGAGACTTTGTGAATGCCAGTTTGTGGTGAGCATACCCTCACCCACGTGTCACTCAAAGCAGCATGCCCTCAGTTATGCTTAACTTTAATAAAATGTAAACAGGTGAGTTGTTGAATAATTCACCCCTTGTACACTCGTCATGAAAGGGGAAATTAACTATAGAGACCAGAGTTTTTTGTACCAGGCTTTAAACATGATTATGTCTAATGCAGAGTTGGGCATGTTAACATTGGAGTCTATGGGGATTGACTCGCTTTTGAAGCCACCCTCAAGTGGCCATTCAAAAAATTGCAGTTTTTAGCACTTCTGTGTTTTTCAGCCCCAGAGGTTACCGCTCGGTCAAAACACAGAAATACAGAGGACAGTTAACAGAGGCACAAGGAAGCACAAGAGAAACTAATCAGATGAACTGACAAAGAGTGAGGGGAAACACAGGGAGTAAATACACAAGGAAGGCAAGGGTAATTGGGAACAGGTGCAACTCAACAGGGGCGGGCCAGGCAATCAAAGAGGTGGGGTCCAAGCCTGAGTGGGCTGGGGGCCACGCATGCAAAGCAGTGCACCAGTACCAGTGGCACTGGGAACCCTATTGTAATGGCTCAGATTTTGATGATTATTATTGTTAGGACACACAAAGAAAATGATTTCAAGATGTCAGTCAAAATTGGTCATGTTGGATTTAGCAATCTCTCAATAGTGGAGAATATAAATTGAGCATTGTTTTGGTTATCATGTATTACCACAGAAATGCAGTATTGTCTGTATAGTTTCATTTCTTTGTTAAAGTTTTTAAGTGCAAAGATTGAAGCATAAACTTCGTTTTCAGTCGCTTACAGTAATTCTACCAGCAGATTGTTTTAAATTAATTATTCTTATCCCTTTTCTCCAAAGAGCTTTTGATGTTTCTGAAACCTTTTTGGTTTTTGTGTGCACAATGTTGTCCATAATTTTACCAAGAGGACATGAGGCCAAGGTAGGGGTAGCAATGCCAACATACTGGTTGATAGAAATACCTTTTGCACTTTCATGGATAAATAATAACAAAAATGATAAATGATAATGCTAAAAACCTGCAGCTCAGAAATGACAGTGATGTGGAGCAGGCAAAGATACTCCTGCACAGACTGTCTGTAACCTGGATATTGTTAGAATCACACAGGGATATTCGTAGTGAGGTTATGTTCAATATCATATCATGAGCATGAATAACACCAGTATAAGACAAAATGCCCATGTACAGATCAATACTAATTGACTGATGATGTTGATAACATTATACAGAACAAAAGTTAAAAATAAAAAAATTAAAATTAAGTATTATATTATTATTGTAACTATCATAAAATGTCATAATGAAAAGATCATTCCCCTCTGGGGTGCTAGTGGATGGTGCTAGTCTTCCCTGGAACACCAAAGCTCTGTTAACGTAAAAAAACAAAAACAAAAAAAAACACACACACGTTTTAGGGAATACATTTTATTTTAGATTTTAGTCCATATTATCTTTCAGTTTAGAATTGTGTGTGTGTGTGTGTCTGTGTCTGTGTGTGTGTGTGTGTGTGTGTGTGTGTGTGTGTGTGTGTGTGTGTGTGTGTGTGTGTATGTGTGTGTGTGTGTGCACGTATGTCTGAGTGCAGTGCATACATATACACATGAGGCACCAATGTCTAGTTTGACATCACAGACTTAATTTGCCGCCTGCAGTAATTTTCTTCATCTCCTGCTTGGTAGCTTCTTTCTTTTTCACCATCTGAGCACCAGAGGCTATCATTTAGTAGGTGTGAGATCATAATGCACCCACTGGGGTGTGTAATAACTTCTTTTTGTGTGGCCTTGCTTCTGTGTGTGTACGTGTGTGCGTGCGTGCGTGCATGTGTGTTTACAGAGTGATGGCGACATTACTGCACTGATCTACATCAACACCATCCAATTCAAAGCTGCTTTTGCAGACTTAACCTATACTTTTCTCTTTATGTTACATGTTCCTCATCTCCTTGCACTTACTGTTAGGACTCTGTCTCTCTTGGATTTCTGTCCATATTGTTCGCTGGCCTTTTTGCACCTCCTCCTTATATCTGCCTTTCCCAAGCAGCAAACATCGGGGCTGAAAAATGAAGCTTTGTGTTATATAACTCCCACATTAAAATGCCCAACTCTACAGCAGCAATAAATATGTTCACAGCCTGGTACTAAAAACGGTGTCAGTCTCTATAGCTAATTCCCACCCTTCATGAAAACTGTACAGGGGGTGAATTTCTGTATAATTCACCCGTTTAAATTGTATTAAGACTTAAAGTTATGCATGATTGAGGGTGTGGCCAATTTGAGTGACAAGTGGGTGAACATATGCTTGCACCTAAATCTCACCTTCACTAGAGGCTGACAGTTTTTCAGGAATCCTGTGGGATTCCCGTGGGATGGGAGTCAATTTCACTATTGGACGATGATCTCAGAGATGATGATCATCAGAGTTGCTGGTGATAGCTCATGCCTTTGCAAACGTCAAGACATTTGTGTTGTGCCCCGCTGTGATTAAATAGAGAGGAGGAGATAGATAGACAGACAGAGTACTTAGTTCAGTTTCTTATCCTGCTGCTTTTTAAGGTTGTAAATACAACTTTTAGACTGTCAACCAGAGACAGAGAGAGAGAGAGAGAGATTTTGATTTTGAGTGGTTATTGTGAATGCCCTGATTATAAATCATTATTATTGTTAGTCATCACTCCAGGTATCCTAGAAAGTGCGAGAAACAGAGATGGGACAGGAGTCATTCTTCCAGGATTGGGACGGGAAATTTTTATTTATTTTTTTTATTCTGTCATGGGGTTGGGATGGGACAGGAATGTTTTTGTGGGTTATATTGTGGGAGTAGGATGGGACAGGAGTGAAAATCCAATCCCATATCACCCTCTAGGTTTCACACACACACCTTACCTCTTTACCTGATTTTTGGATTAGCCAAATGCATAGTTGCAAACTGCAAATGTACACTTCAATATCTTAACAAAAGAAGGAACGTTTTGGATTTCATTGCTGTTCAAATTCAACTTTGATGAACACAAACCAAAAGTCCCTGTTCACTATTTGATTGTGTTACAGTAATCAGATTTTTATTAATAACAACATAATGGCTTCATTTTTATGCCTCCGCGCTGGTGACAGCCGGGGCCAAAAAATTAAAACTTGGCACAAATGTACACTGGGACTCAAAGATGAACTGATTAGACTTTGGTGATCAAAGGTCAAAGAGGAAGGTCATGGTAACCTCACAAAACACAGTTTTGGCCTCTTGAATGTGGTATCTCAAGACCACCGCAGGGGTCTCCAAATTGGTTACATTTATTCGTATATGGTATTGAAACACTCAAACTGATCTCTAAACCAAGATAAATAAAATAATTTAACTAGTTATCAAATATCAACATCCAAAAGTCACATTTTGTATGAAAAACATTTGAAACTCACATCAGACACATCAGTGTCAATTTTTGTGTCAAAAAAATCTGAGTCATGATTCAGTGAAACCTGAACACAGACATGATAACACCATTGCAAATCCCTTTATTAACAATGCAGCCCAGTAGACTGGGACAAACAAAGGAGGAGGTGTCTATATTAACAACAAAGGGTGCTCAGCAACAGACATTGTCAACAAACAGACCTGGAATTCCTAACAGTAAAATGTAGACCATTTTTTCCAAAAAAGAGAAATACCTATCCAGAGAATAAATATCTATCCATGCAACGCTTGCCATCTAACCAGTTAGGATTAGCTATCACTAACATTAGAAGGTATGACAAAACAATATGACTCTGTGAAATATAGCAGAGCTATCAAGCAGAAGCAGAGCAACCTCTGCATTCTTGTTCACACCTTTGATCTCTTGGAGTTATCTCTTGGATAAAGTTTTTAAAGGTTTTACCAGCCCTGTCAGTCTCTTTACTGGCCCTCTTTGTGTGCCTGTCATTTGGGCTGCAGGCTGCTCTAAGTGGATAAGTCTAAGGCTGAATTTCTTTCCTGGTCTAACACTGCTGTCTCCACAAATGGTAACGCAGCTCTTCATCCTCACCTGATCATAGCTCTTTTTTCAGTGTTTGTTCTTTTGACTTTCTCCTCTTTGACTGTTCCTTGACGATCTCTTCTCTTTGACAATGCAATTATACAGCCACCCAGATGTTCCTTTCATGCACTCATCTTAACATCTACAGTCCTAATCAGTCCCATTCAAAACTAGTGCTATGTGGCTTGGTGTGAGCAACATTGTTTCCCATTTACAGAGCCAGGGCTGTGAAACACTGGAATTTTTTCATCACACATACAGAACAGATAGCAGACTATGAGGAGATATTCACTGAATTTGACAAAAAGGTGTATTGGATTAGAATTGCTTACTCTTAGCTTACTTTAAATAGAAAACAGGTTGTGTTCCCAGTCCTTTTTAATGTAGCCCTGAAGAGTTTTCTTAATATAAGTAAAGATTACTGTGGTACATAGTGCAAGATGATGATATAACAATACAATAATGTTTTTGCTTTCAGTAAATATGATCAAACTCTCCTTTTCTGTTCCTGAGTTAAGGAGTTCAATAATGGCCAGAAGTGTTTTTGCAGAACTATGATGATAATAATGATGTCACAGTGAAGTTGACCTTTGACCATTTGGATATAAAATGTCATCATGTCATCATTAGACGTTATATCAACATTGTCCATGTCCATTGTCCAACCTTTTTGGACAAACCTTGGCTACCTAGAGGACAGTTGTCAGTAATGCCCTCTCTTGCGTCTAGTCTGTTAACTGAGTGGCAGAGAGGCTGAGGCTGTTTGTTACCCAGATGGAAGCTGTTCTGTGTTGGAGACTGAGAATAAGAAAGATTTTTGTTGCTTCTAATTTTCTTACTGAGTTATGGATTGACAAGTACATATGTCGAACTCCTGGACCAGCAAAGTTATGAATGTATTATTCATGAAGATATGGTGAAGATGTGTTATACCTTTTTGATTCCAGTTTGTGCCTAATTGGGTTGAATCTGTGGGCTGATAGAGTGAGGTTTTATGGGCTTTCCACCAAGTTGTAATGAAAGATTTTTCTAACATTGATGGGATTTAATGGGAGAACTGAAAAATGGCAGGTCTGAGATTGATAGTTCCTTGCAGTTGGTTTGTTGATGTCAATCCATAAGCAGTTGTGTTCAAAAGGGTTGATCCATTATTCAATATAAAGAAATTAGGTTGCGAGGAAATGAAATTAATTAGAATTAAATAGTTCTAGTCTGTTTTTTTTTTTGTTTTTTTTGTTTTTCCAGTGGCACCACTTAGAGATCTATGGTTCTCTGAATCATTGAAAGGAGGTAGTTAATCTTGGGCATCATTGGAACTTAAACAGTTGCAATTTTGCATATGAGAGAACGTGGTGGAGTCATCCACTGTTAACATCATCTTTTATAATGCAGAGCAGGGAGTTGAAATTCAAGTGTGGCCGCTTAGCAGAAATACAGATGTTTAGATACCATACCTGAAGTAAACTGTGCATATACTAATGGAAATTGATGAGGTTGCTGTATTCCAATTCTCCACCCAGGGGTAGTATTATGGATTCATTCCAGTTTATAGAGTCATTAATAACCTGTGTAGTTTCTTGTCGAGATACAAGTAGGTTTCTTAAAAATAATAAAGAATAAGATGTACACACGTATGATGTACACACTGTTTGTATTCCTGTAATGTTGCGGTTGTTCGATGGATCAGATTCACAGCCAAGAAGAAATTTCCAAAATGCAGGTTTTGGATAGTTTGCAGTTTTGCAAAAATTAGGCGGAAATGGGAATGTCCTCTATCACAAGATTCAGTTAGAGTCAGTCAAGGAATGCATACATGTGAGATTTTTGATGTACAGTGTGGGAGTTAATGGCCAAAACATCCTTAACTTTATTATAGCACCACTTGCTGGTGGACATGTATCACCATTCTATACCTTCACTGAAAATTTCACTGACAAACATGGAATATCGCTTTTGCTAATGGTAAAATAAAGAAATGAATAGGGATAGCACAAAACTTTACAATATAAATGTTTGGGATAAAATCACATGTGAAACTGCTTTTCTCAGGTGTATTGTTTGTTTAAAAATTACATAAATGTTGAGCATATAGTACAAATTACAGTAGAATGTTGAATATAACTGCATACTCAATGTTTGACCAATGTGAACACCACTTGAAACACTTGAGATTTACTATCATACCTTTTTGGTAGCATGGAGATTTCAAAGTTAATTGATTTTGCATATTTTGAAAAATATAGAGTGATGAACTGTCCCACTGTGAGCAGGGCTTCATTAAATATATGGCCTTAGAGATACAGAATGAGAACTCCATGCACTGATTTATCATGGTCAACCATGAACAAAAATATACAAGAAAATCAACACAAGTCATAATGTCGTTCAATAATGTATGAGCAAATTATTTATGTATTGCAGATTCCTATTCAGACTACAACCATTATCATGGTACCACTGAGACCTATCATAATATTAAAGATTCAAACAAAACAATCCATATTATTAATTTATCAGTGCTTTTCAGTCATTTATCATACTCATATACTGAGCAGGCAGAGTTGAAACAGCCTTTAAGTTTCAACCACATCTCAGTGGTGGCAAGTATGTACATGACTGGACAAGCTGGTTAAAAAAGGCTGGGTCTGTGATTGGCAGGAGTCTGAACTCACTCAGGACTGTTGTGGAGAGATGCATGCACTGTAAGATGCATTCAAAAGATAACGATAGCAAAGAGTGGAGAACAAACTTCACATCATAATTTATAGCACATGCTTCTTCAAAGTTGGGAGAAAAAGGTACAGATTCAGCTCCATGCCGACCAGAGCATATAGCTTCCCTTACCTTCCAAATATAAGGTAAATATACTGAGGGCATAATTTTTCCTTTCACCACCTCTCCCTCTGACATTTTTATGGATGACCCCTTGCAGGACTCAGCCACTCTCATCTATCAAATGAAGGCTCCAAATGGTACAGCTTATGGATGCCATTAAAACCATTATAGGCTGATAATGATTTCCTCACGCATCCTCATTTCAGTCATAAAGAAGTTCTATTCATTCTCAATTCATTACCATTTTATATTTCAGCAAAATGGCTATTACCACTTCAAGCTGAGTGTATTTATGTTGTATTGAATTTTTCTTTCTGTATATCACCACTTATATAAAACAGAGGCATTATATACACATAACATGTACTACCTATAGCTACATAGAGCTGTTGTCATATTTTATGTTTAAATCTAGGTGCTTATTGAGTATAACAAAACAATTTGAAACCATTTTAAAGCAGGGCAGTGTTTTTATTCCAGCCCTGTGGATAAACTTCCTCATGGCTGAACTAGCATGGTTCCTCTTGTAGTTAAAGCAGTTTTTTGCTCACAGTGGGCTGTAGATGGAGAGAGAGACAGGGATGCTCTCTTACCTGAGGCGAGGTAAGTTGGAGACATGATGCAGTTTGATTTTGCCAACCCAAGGGGTAGATGATTGGAAACTGGAAAACTTTGCTTTGAAGAAGAAATATATTTCTTTTCCTACAACCATTTTTTATATTGATCTTGCCCAGAGGACAGCGGAGGGCCCTGGCAGGCCTTAAATTACTTTATTACATTACTCTTTGACTGACAGCTTTGGCAATGTGACCATCTGTATCACAATATGCGAACCTAAAATAAGTATGTTAAATGGTAGGGTTGAGTCTGATAACTAGCTCCATTTTGGCTGCCAGTTGGCAAAATACCAAGCTTCAACAACTACAACTATGATGCTAACATATAGGTAGCCTTTTTTGCAAGTTAAAACATTCTGGTTTAGAGCAAACAAAAGATGATAATGAGACTAGATCAAATTTTGAGTTTTAGTTAATTTGGTTACCAGCAAAAGAAAAACCTAATTAGATTTGATCAGAGATTTGACAGGATTTATATTTAATACTAGATGCGGATTTGATGAATGATGAATACTGTAAAGAGACTGTTTCATCACTAGTGGTTGAGAGCTTGTGCAATATGGATTTGAAATGTCTGTATTAACATTCATAGCTTATGCAGTATGTCTTTCTCCACCAATAGTTCACCACTAAAGTTAGCAGCATGTCTCGTAGCAATGCCAACTCTTGGTTGTCTCTCAACTAATCCCAGGGGAAACATCCACTCAGAGGCTTAAGGTTTTTGAAGGCATTCCCATTATCATAGCCAAAAATAGTTTTATTCTCTTTTGGAAAAAAAAATACATTGGACCATACAGCTGGTACTCACCCAGAGCCCAGTCTGCAGGGCTGGACTGGGCTAATAATCATAATGATGATTAAAGCTGCAAGCAGTATTGAGCGGGCCCTCGCACCCTTATGCACTTCACTGTGTTGCAATTACTGTGATATTGTGACATCTTAAAATGACAGGGTTGAGGTGGATCTGGTTAACCTGTTTGAAAGATTCAATAAAACTAGACTATGCAATTTCTGATGCCTAAAGATGCACTTAAATTAAGTTTTATCATATCTCATTATTATAACCATACCAACATGTTTTACTGCTCCCTAGTAAATATCATTTCAGTTAGTTCTTCGTTCTTCTTGCTGACGTGCTACAGTGTATAAGTGTAGTGTCTCACCTCCAGTTGCTGGAGTTTCTGTTACTGAAGCATTTGTTGCCACTCTATCTTATCACAGTTAATGTTGCCTTTTCCTTCATCACAGTGACTAACAAACTACTGTACATTTAAACTTACAGTATTTCTGCTCTAGCACCCACTAGGTGGCACTATAAACATAACTGAATATGGGCACACAGATGTTTGGGGCAGTTTGGACAAGGTGTGCCAGAGTTACACTGAGTTGATTTTTCATGGTCATGGGCAGGTACGAAAACTGAAACGCTTTGCAATTTAACATCACGAAGGTCTTAAGATGAGATTAACCAAATATGATGTTGATCTGATGAATTGTCTAGGAGTTTGTTAAAGTATGAGACCCTTGAATTGCAAAATCATGCCAGGAAATTCAAAATGGTTGACTTCTTGTTGGGTTTAGAGTTTGGGGGCCAAAGGCTTTTTTTGTAGGTCTTGGTATGTTAGAGATGCCTCCCACATTTCATACATGACTACTCAAATGAAGTAGCCATCTGCAGAGCAAAGGACAAAAAAATTTAAAAATCCAATTTTAACTACAAAAACACAAAGCTACAGTGAAAGAGCTCCAGGAGACATGCACAGACTGTGAGGTTGCTTGTCCATCTGCAGCAACAAAGAGAAACAGTTTTTCGATTGGGTGATCTTTTTGTAGCAGGGCAAAAAATTGCCAACATATATTTCCGTGTCTGGAAATAAAAATGACACTATTACTCTCTTCAAGCTACATTTATATGACAGTTATACTCACCACACAAACTTCAGTATGAGGCTAATGCTATATTCTCTTGCTTTTACGGTTGGCTAACCAATGAAAAGAAATTTGAATAGAAATGAACAGTTCTGCGTTCAGTTAAGTCGTAAAAGTAATGGCATCTGGCAGGATGTCACACATCACAGGAGAATATTAGTATTGATACATTTACTCTGATTTTGGGAAGAAGCATGATCTAAACAATTTCATGTTGTCTCTCTGCATACAATTTATATTCTACACAATAGTGCTACATTTTGCTTAAGAGAAAACTGTGTAAAATGCTCACAAGATGCTTAGATAAATCCAGCAGTCTCCTTAGTCTTAGTCAGTTATGGGTATTCGTGATTATACAGCTGACATCACTGTTGTGGTCAAGCCAAAAGGAGAAACATGTTTAATGTGCTGTCATGTCAATCACCAAGAATTCACAGACATAAAAGACTTGCAACTGACTTGAAATTGTCCTATAAAGACTTGTCATTTGATTGCTACCTTGGGATTTAATTAAAGCCCTGATGCTGAGGAAACTATTGAAACCAAACTGCCATGTTTTTATTGCTCTACTGTGTAAATGTCCCAGATGTCTTCAGAAACTTTTAGATCTACAGTAGAATTTGTTGATTTGATCAATGCTTGGCTGCACAAAATGACCCTTCTGAAAAAAACTATATGAATTTTTGAATAATTTAATTTTATCTTTAATTCTTTAGTCTTTCTTATGACTGAAAATATCTGTTACCAACACCTCTTGTCTTTTTTTCTTCTCACCACAGCAAGGGAAGAGAATGTGGCCACTTTCCGTGGCTCAGAGTACTTCTGCTACGATCTCTCCCAGAACCCCATCCAGAGCAGTAGTGATGAGATCACGCTCTCCTTCAAGACATGGCAGCGTAATGGCCTTATCCTTCACACTGGCAAGTCAGCTGACTACGTCAACCTGGCCCTGAAGGACGGCGCTGTCTCCCTTGTTATCAACCTCGGCTCTGGAGCCTTTGAGGCCATCGTGGAGCCAGTCAATGGAAAGTTCAATGACAATTCATGGCATGATGTCAAAGTGACCCGCAACCTTCGACAGGTAAGTCACAGGGTGGGGTGTATTATTATCTAAAACTATGCAAAAATACTCTGCTATGATTAATAGTTTGTTTAAAATGGTTTTCCCACATGAAAAGAAAAAAACAAAAAACAAAACTAGGACTATAAGCACATCGACGCTTACTTCCTCAGTGAGAAATGTGGATCAGGCTTTGTGCCCTGCCCATCACAGCTGCTTGCACTAGATTTTCAGGTAAAACAACAGTGTGTATCAAGATGGTTAGTGGAGGAAACATCAGAGAGACTCAGCTACATGTTTGAGCCTTAGTTAGACCCAGACTCAGATGAGGAGTCTGTTGTGCACCAAAATCAGTGACTAGCAAACATAGCTCACAACTGGCAGTGGCTGACAGAATGTTAGAGGTTATGCTAATGCAAACTCACGCTTTCTATAGTGACAAGGTTTCGGGTTTATTTTGCCCGCCCCACATCCCCGCACATTGATGGGATGGGTGCCCTAGGTTTTATGAGACTGTCATTGGTTCACTACAGTTCCAAGATGGCATTGTGCAGTCATGGCGTTGACTGCTTTTTTCGTTAAAAATATCTCTTATATTACATTAAAAAAACATCATGTTAACAAGATTAAAAACTTGATTTTCATCAAAGGGGGTCTTTAAAACTTACCTTAACAAATGGCATTGATAATGATGTATAGAAGTTAAGTTATAACAGCTATCTAGCTGGTAGCATGCTGTTAGCCTTCTACAACAGGCTGCTATAGCATACTAGCTTACTAATTAGCTAATTGCTAACTGCCAGTTAACAAGACAGCTTTTTTCCTAACCAGACCATATTTGTCTTTCAAATGCTTGCAGACTGTTTGAGCAGTTTATACACAATAACAAAGGATCTAAAATTGGATGGTGTGCCACAGCTAATGATATAGCCTTCTTGGCTCTTCTGCTGATCCTTCCGTCAAAGGTCAGCACTGTAAAAAGGGTTTGCAACTTAAAATGTCTAAAATGTCTTTTGAGTTGTGTTCTTACATTACCTCAAATGTTTCATTTGATGATGTACTGTTACTGGTTTGCTAATAATAGTGTGGGAAAGTTGGTGCTTCTAGTCCTCCTTGATGTTTAGATTGTTGTAAAGTGGTTAGTTTTGTTTAGGCTTTTTTATTTTTCCAATTAAATGTTGTAATTAGTGTATTCGGTGTGGTAAACCATCTTACTGTGAGTTGGGTAGGGATAATTATGAATACATAATTGATTCTTGGTAATTCCATCATCTTTATTGTGGCAATCCATCCTCTAATGGAAAGTGGTAGTGTTATCCATTGATTTAAGTTGAGTTGATTAAGTAAAGTTGAGATGGAACATCTCTGACAGAATTTTATACCTAAATATGTGAAATTGCCTCTACTGGGGGGTAAGTAGGGAATTTGTGATGTAGTGTGAGCGCTATCTCCATTTATTGGTGGATATTTTAGTTCATTGTGTAATCAGAAATGTTGAAGTATGCATTGATGGTTTTGGTAAACTCTGTGATTGATATGTTTGGATTTTGTGGGAGTAGGAATGAATCTTATGCATGTCGGCTGATTTTATGTATTATCTTATTAGTGCGGATGCCTATGATATTGTTTTGGCATATTGTTGCTTGCTAATGGTTCGATAAAGAGTGCAAATAGTGAAGGTGAAAGTGGACATCCTTGTCTGGTACCCGGAGTGTGAAATTTTGTGAGATTTGGTTGTTGGTCAAGATTGCTGCCCTTTGTTTGGTTAGAGTTTTTTTTATCAATTATATAAATGACTCTCCAAAATAGTTTTTTGTTCTGTTAACTTTGTCAAATGCTTTCTCTGTCTAGTGAAAGGATTATTTTCTTAGAGTTATTTTGTTTGGGATATATTTATAAAGTTGTTATGTCTGCCTTCAGTAAATCCTTTTTGATCTGGGTTAATAAAAAAAAACAATACTTGTCCTGGGTCTTTTCATAGGATTTATTGACAGTAAGAAAAAAAAAAGATCCCGATCCAAATCCTTTAAAATTGAGTGTACTTTGATTTACCTAACTGACACAGATGCCCAGTGCATCAACCACATCAGCATCAATAACAAACTGGTATCTGAATGTTTTGTACACTGCTCTTTGCTAGTATGAAATAGAGAAAAGAGATAAATATTTTACAGTGGATTCATTCATGAGATTAACAAATCTGTGCATTTTGCCAATCCAGGTGTCATACCTCAAAGTCCCAAACCAAAATAATTTTTCACATTTACATACTGCAAGAAATGCTTAACAGTATGGAGAGCAGCTTTGTAGTTGAGAAAACATAGTTAATTAAAGAAAGAATCTCCATTTCATTGGGTTCATTTTACCCAATACAAATACATTAAATATACCTTGAGTGGCTTGGGATTCTCTACAAAAGACACAATGTCCACACTTACACAGACATTTTGAGCCCTTGATACAAACTTGCAGTATTTCTGCAGACTTTGCTTGAGGGAATTACCCACAGTTCATAGCATTGTGATGTTAAATATGGGATCACCAGGGGAAGCCTGAAAGCGTTGAAAAGGAACCAATCCTAATGTTACAAGAAAAGGTGTTGTCAACTTAACATGATATGTCACAAAGTGCCAACCCATTCCTAGTTATACCATTTCGAGCAAACTCATTCACTTATGAGGTGATGCCAAAGTCTGTGAAGGCTCAGGACCTAGGCTTCAGGGGGGCATTGGGATTGGGCCTGACTGTCAAGAAACAACTTTACCTTTGGATGTGTTTAAGAAACAAGGCCAGTCCTTTCGATCTAACCCTGTTTCTACCTGTTAACCTCTACCATTGTTTGTCCTGGTAAAACTTCTCTTAACTTAAGGAACAAAATGAACAATTTTTTACTAACACGTGTAATAACTCCCTCACTTTTCATCATTTGGTTTTCATTTAATTTGCTTTAGTGTTTTATAAAACCACTGTTCACTAACTTACCCCACCTTTCTGCAAAGCAAACAGGCATTGGATACGCTATGGTAAACAAACTCCATTGTATGGTAGATATCATTCTTATTGTCATTTTTGGTTTGCTGTGTACTTCTCTCCTTGCCCTTTTTAAGACTTCTGTGCATCAAGATAACATTCCCAAAATGGTTTTGTATTTCCCAGCTTTCATGATTGCTTTACTTTCCTTGTCTCTCTATCCTTCACCTGGGTCTCCCACTCACATTGCTTTTATGTTTTCCTTTTCAATCCATTCCTCTTTTTTGGTCGCCCATCATCACTTTTGTTTCTAGGTGTTTGCTATGGTTTTAATCTCTCGGGTTTTACTAAATCTGCTCAACTCCAGATTCTCCAGTAAAATGTTTTTGGTGATGATATTGTTGAAATCACGAGATTTGTACTGTAACCAAAAAAGAGAAAGACAAAATCCACACTGGAACTCTGACAGATGTGTCCTGTATACATGGCTTAACGTGGACTGAATCCTCCTTACACTAAACTCTCTTCTTCATTCATGCTCCTGACCAATTGAAAATACAAAGCAACCCACAGTGTAGGGGAAAACTATATAAACTACGAATTCCACTACATTTATTTGACAGCTTAAAGAACTTCAATCAATATTAACAGTTACTTTCCACCTCTGCTGGAAAGACTGTCAGTTCTAACCAAAATGCTGTCACAAATTAAAGGTTTTGTCAACAGTAACGATATAGCTACTACCATACATGGTTCCCAGACTGATATCCTGCAGTGTCTGCCATTGTGTGTCCTGCATGTTTGCACATGATTTTTTGTGTTGTGACATGAACTCCTCCCTCTTTTCTGTTGGTTTGTTTTTTGTCTTTTCCTGTGTTTTACTTCTGATGCAATATCTTTTTTAGTTTATTTCCTTCATCACTTGTTTAGACAGAGAAAAGAGAACCAAATAAAATGGTAAAATGGTAAAAACCACATGGTTTGTGGAATGAAGATGAATATTTAATGCAGGTTTGTTCACCGGGTTCACATTTTGTTTTAACATGTTACTAACCCCTTCATACATCAATAGTTTGAACATCTACTCGCCAAAAAAAAAAAAAAAAAAAAACAAGTGGGCTGGCAGATTTTCCTTGAATCACAGGTAAACACAGGTAAACACATCACCAGGCCTTAGATGTATAATTCACATAGACCTGAGTGAATCCTTGAAAAATAACATTTTTTTCCATCCCTACTATCAGGTGACAATATCAGTGGATGGAATTCTGACAACCACGGGTTACACCCAGGAAGACTACACCATGTTGGGCTCTGATGACTTCTTCTATGTGGGTGGAAGCCCCAGCACTGCTGACCTGCCTGGATCTCCAGTCAGCAACAACTTCATGGGCTGCCTGAAAGAGGTAAAGTATACCTGATTCACTCTTAGAGTGAAATGTGGTGCTGGTGTGCTGTGTTTAGATGCATTTATATTAAATGGATTATCAATTTTCACTAAATATTAAGTCTTACTTTTCCAGCTGGATCTTAAACTGTCTTTTTCATTTCACTTAAAAGTTTTTTTTCTATTATATAAATATTATATATATATATATATATATATATATATATATATATATATATATATATATATATATATATATATATATATATATATATATATATATATATATATATATATATATATATATATATGTATAATTAAGAATTAGGAAATCTACAGAAAAGGAATGTATTTAGAGGATACACTTTACAGTAGGTTTACATAAAATTGCAGTGATATATTTGGCAACTAGGGGTCAAAAGAATGATAAAACAAGCTGATAAACAGTCCAGCCATCCCTTGTCTGCTGGATAGAGAGCAACATTATCTGGAGTCATGTTTTTGTTTGCTTGATGAAAGTGCATGTAGTGAGTCTAATCATTGTCTTTCTCTGAGAAAAATATCTGTCTGTTACGATTACTTTTTCACTAATCTCTAACTTTACCTGTCAGCTGTTTGGTGTTGGTAGTGTACAGTGGGCTCACCAGAGCTTGTTTGTGACAGTGCCTGAAAATGGGATTGATAAGAGCAGTGGCCTTCAACCATATAATAAATCTGCATCATTGGCATGCCGTAAGGGCAAACAAGGACAGCAGTGCTTGCCCAGTTAAAGCTAAAAATAGACATCAATTACAACAATACTGAAGTGGGAGTGATGTCTCTCCCTGCATCTGATCTTGGAACAGCTTTCTGTCTGATAAAGGATCTGTTTTCTGTTTGTGTTCATCGTGTAATTTAATGCCCACTTGTGGCAGCAGCAGGGTATTGTCCCTGCAAACTGGCTTGACCTCCAGTCATTGTAGCTATTTTCGTCATTGTAGTGACATCATTGTAGTCTTTTTCGTGGGTGTGACCATGTCAAGCGGAGAGGACAGCAGCCTTTTTTGGGGGTGTACACATTGAGGATAATCCTAGGGTCTTTGACTGGTGATTAGCTATAGCCAAATTGTACTCTTTGTAAACCACACACCACTGATCTCAATACAATAAAACCAAAATTATGAGCTAGATAGTTTGTGATTATAGTTGCTATAATCACCAACTGATACAAGTACAGCCTTCAAGCTACGGAATAACCAATCACTGTATATGCTCTGCCGAGCTAAGCTAAACAGGGCCAATGGCACGGCTACTGTTTGGCCTCAAACATTACATAGCATTACTAATAACAGTTTCACTATAGGCGGCAAACACAACAACAGAACAATTTCCTCAGAGCTTGCCTAACACACACTTTACCTACCTATCTTCTGGCCCTGAATTGCCTGCCCCTGTCGGAGAACTGCTTCCCTGCCCAGGATTACTCCAAATACAAGACAGGCAAAATAACAAAAGAGTTCCCAACAGAAGGACTGAAGCACCCAGCTGGACACTCACCTACCTGACTGAGGAAGCTGCCCAGTTACCGCGGTAGCCAGTACAGACTAAAGCACAAGAACATGACTTGCTTGGGCCATATACGAGCCTCCTAACCTTTCTCTAAATCCCAGACAAGCCCACAAATGTTACGTCCCTCAGAGGTCCAGGGGATGGGGGAGTAACAGAATGAGTAAACCAGGGAAAAAGGAAACCAGGAAACCAATGTATGATCGCAAATAAGGACTGTTTATTAACAATGTAAATAAAATAACACAAGATCCTTTAACCATAATAGAAGACGACCTCCAGGATACGGGTGAAGCCGATTAATCCTTTAATGAAAAAAAAAATCAGAAAACTATACGTTAAAATGAAAACACCATCCCAGCCACAGGGAGTAACACGTGTAGCACTATCTCTATTAGCGACAATGACAACCACCGAGCAGTCACTACTCGCACACACAGCCTTCACGCTGTGTTCTGGCCCACTGGCCCCGACACATATATACTATTTATGTATATAAATATATATATATATTTATACTATTTATTTACATTTATACTGGCTCTGATGAGTGATAGGATATTGGTGCACTCATCCACTTGCTGCATGAGGGGCAGTACCTGGAGAGGCAGCACACAGACACACAACACAACACTACAGCCATAACAAGGATTTGTTTGTTTTGAATTGCTTTTTTCATACCAATTTTCAGAGTGTAAGAATTGCCCCATTGAGTTAACCCAGACACGCACACAGATACACACACACACACACACACATGCACATTGTTCCTTTGAGCTGATGACGTCATATCTTAGGACTTGACTGGAAACAGTTGTTGCAGCATGGTAGCAGGGACTTGGCTTTCTCTGTCACTGCTTGATGGCAACACACACACGTACACATAGGGTACGTAGAGTACAGAGCATGATATGGGCTGCAGAGAGAGGGAGGAAGTGGTGAAGTAGCCATTTAATCCCCCTCTGGCCTACTTCCTGCCTTGTGCCACGCTGGGCAGGTTTGCGATTCCCTGTATGAGTAGAGAAACAGGATGACAATGCCCCTATCCATAGTGCATGACACAAGGAGTCACTGAATGGTTTGATGAGTATGAAAATTACATGAATGTTATGCTATGGCCTTCACAGTCACTAGATCTCCACCCAGTTGAAGTATGGGAGATTTTGGACTGACGATTTTTGACTGATGTTAGACCACCTTCATCAAAACACCAAATGAGGGAATATCTTTTGAAAGGATGGTGTTCATCCCCCCAGTAGAATTCCAGAGATTTGTAGAATCAATGCCAAGATGCAGTAAAGCTGTTCTGGTGACATGTGGTGGTCCAACACCATATTAACACTTTATATTGCTTTTTCCTTACAAACTGAAACACACACACCCAAACATGCATGCCTGCACATTAGGTTTGAGTCCTCACAGACATATCAAGGATAGAGTTGGTGCCACATAACAAATATGAGACACAAGCACCTTTTCATGCTGGTGCACACACATATACAGTTCCTTGATAATATCCATCGCAATTCAACCTAATAACTGTGCATAACACTTCTGCTACAGTGTTTCAGTGTTGATTTATGAACTCTCTAATCTGCAAATCAAGCAGCACAGTTATATGAAAACAGTGTGACAGCATGTCATACACACATTCATCAATTTCAGATTATTAGATGTTTGTTACAATCATCAAATATTCTACCATGTTAGTGATTTATCTTCAACCACATTGATAAACATTACATACTGTATGTAGAATAGAGAAAGTGAATACATTTTATTTAAAGAAATAGGATTTATACTTTGGTCATACTTTGATTTGTCTTAGTTGAGAATGAGTTTTACAAATTACTTAAATGATTAATTAATTATTACACATGCATAAGTATTTTCCCATCAGCAATGAATATAAATTCTGTGACTAAAGATATTTAGTATATCAATCAGCTGTTTATTGATTTAAAGATTATTACACCAGTTCATCATTGCTCTCAAATAACATTATGAGACTCAAAACACAAAAGAAAATAAAATTAGTTTGAAGTCTAGGATTAAAAAAAAAATGCTGACAAAACTCTGTTTGCCCCCTCACCATGGACACACATGCAACATTTAATGAGTTACTGTAAAAACTGAACAACATTCTGAATATGAGGCAAAATATAAAGTTACAGGAGTGCTTTATGTATGATTTTTAAGAAGAATTAGGGAATTTATCCTGGATTGACATAGACAGTATAGACTGAGAAGAATAATTCAGTATTAATTTTGGCAAGTCAAAGTCAATTGTGTCAGTCATTTGATAGGGTAAAGTAGTGGGGAAAAATCTGTGCAAGTCGCATTTATCTGTTCATTCAAATCATTCTGTCACACACTCATTGGTTCTGGTTAAAAAATTATTTTCTAATAGCTTCAAAATCTGAAGAGTGAGTGCCTCTCACAAACTCTCATTTATTTGTGCACACTAGTCCGAAACACACTGCCTGAAAGATTGCCATCGTACTTTCTCCCTTACACAGTCACACACATTCTACTCACCTCCTAATCACAGGATAACCAACCCACATATCTACAGCACCCCCAGCTCTCCCTCTGCCTGCTGTCCAGCACCCTTGCATCCTCTGCTTCTTGCCATTAAGACTAATTTCCCTGCTGCCATTGCTCTTGTCCTCGCCATCCACAGAGCGGCATTATGGATAAATGTTTTGTTACCATGGCACCAGGCACTGGTCGCCCTTGGTAGCCCCTGTGGCTGGCTGGCCCATGATTGTTATGCCTTTTATAAGCCAGCAATTACAGAGAAAGCCTACATCTCAAAACCTACAAAATACATAATGGCCTACAATAACACATAATTGCTATAATTGTCATTGTCATTACACCTCCATCAACCACTCACATGGAGGCTTCGGGCTGTGCCTGTACACTGCAGCCAACAAAAAAACACAAAGGACTAGTGCATAGCCAGAACAGTGAGGATGAGCAAACACAATGAACATTGGTCTTAGTTTCTTCCAGTGGTAATGGTACTTTGTTCATGTAATCAAATATCTTCATAGCATTCAGATCACTTATGGAATCATTCTTT
Source organism: Trachinotus anak (assembly GCF_046630095.1). Classification (NCBI taxonomy): domain Eukaryota; kingdom Metazoa; phylum Chordata; class Actinopteri; order Carangiformes; family Carangidae; genus Trachinotus; species Trachinotus anak. Next base: position 5,616,266 of record NW_027273884.1, read on the forward strand.
CTGATTTGTCTTCTACTTAACTACTACTTTAAAAAATGTTCCAGATGTTATTTGCTGCAAAATGAACTAAAAAGAATTAGGCCACAAGCAATTAAATTTTGTGAACACTAACTTTTGATCTTCATTTTAGTGAGGGGGAGGTCTCAGATATTTACCTCTTGTGGTATTAATCATGAAGTGGTGGAATTTTAAGTAAACAAACTCATACTGTGCTAAAGTAAAGCTTTGAAGTACTTGTGCTATACTTGAGTATTTCCAGTCAATGCAGCTTCTACTATATAGTATTTCAATACTACTATACTATTTCAATACTTTTCAGAGGGATTTATTGATATTCTTACATCATAATATTTATTTTATAGCTATAGTAAGAGGTTATTTGTTTTACAATGCATAATTTAAAAAAATGTTTACACTTTCATATAAAAATATAGTAAAAAAAGTATATCAAATTTATAAAATACGGTGTGTTGTTATATATTAAATAGGGCTGTCAAACAATTAGTTTTTTCTTGATTGCGATTAATCGCTGAATTTCAATAGTTAATTGTGATTAATCACATGTTTTATCACATGATTAAAATTCTATTATTTTGCATTTCAGAGCTGTTTTCTCTTGCTTTACAACACATAACTGTCAGTCTGTCTGAACTAGAAGCTAATGTTAGCATGTCTGATGTGTAATTATGAAGATGTCTGATAATTTATTTATCCATAGACGAGCTCTCGCTGAGTTATATATTTACTTTTCAACTTATTCAATCTTCACCAACGTAGTTCAGGCATTGGATTTAAACACTTTAGGTCTCCCGACACGCCCCTTTATGCAGACCGTATGACTAGTATGATTTTTACTACCTGCTGCCTATACAGTAATGGATCAATAATAATATTATGGCATTAACAAAGCTGATTTTGCAGCATAATATGTAGGTTTATGTCTGTATATACTTTAAATGCATTTTAACTGATATTTCTGTAGTTTTACTTAAAGCTGCATAAATTAAATTTTCTTTTTTCGTCCACTTGGGAGAAGCACAACAAGCTGTGAAAACAGCCCTGACATGTTCTCCTCTTCTAAAGTTGTTATGGTGAAAGTATTAGGAAATAGCAGATCCAGCACACAGAAGAATATTGTCATTCCATTAATCCAGCATTCACTCTATTTTAGCTTTGGTTTGAGCTTCACCAACATCTAAGAAAAATATCTGGCCGTTTAGCTGCTTAATGCTTCAATGTTTTCAAATGCTAGGTGCTAACGTCAGGAACACACTGCCTGCGTTACTTGTGCATGGTGGCTGCCATTGCTGACCTACTGCAGAGAAGCACACATGCTCACACCAGTAGTGTGTCTGCTGTGTTGCTGCTCCTGCCAGTTCTGTCATTCTACATATGTTGTGCATGAAAGTTACTGGAATGTTGGATTTATAAATTCATTTCTTATTTACTTTTGACAGAAAATGTCACTAAAATCCCGCCGTCTTCATGTGCAGCTGCTAAAATGGTTAAAAAATATATTTGTTTTTCACATCTGTGTCATATTCAGATTCATTCAACCAGCAATACGTTCCACATTACTCATATAACAGAATATGTAGAAGGATGACTCATCTGACCATATCACTTTGTTTCCCATCTTTACGGACTAGTACCTCTGGTTTTTGCACAACTGATCAAATGTGCGATGAGAGGCACATGCACTGCAATCCTACTATAATATCCCTCTCTGTGTAATTGTCAATGGATTGTTCTTGCTGATAGTCTGATCACATCCTGCACTGACATTCTCAATCACCTGAGAGAAGCTGCTCTTCTGTTTTTCCTTATTTATTTACCATTTTCCTACCAATGCATGTTCTGATAGTATGAGGAACAGTCACATTTAATTAATTAGTTTATTAATTAAAAAAAAAAATTGTATCACAATAATACAGCTTTCTTTGGGCCAATAAATTCATTGCTGAAGCTCAAAATTCAAAGCATTACATTTACTCTGTGACTGGTTAAATAAAAGCTTTCCTCAAAATAAAGGGCAAACACAGACGCACACACAGATGCACACACTTACACCTTGTATAAAACCACCAGCACCAGTCTTAGTCAGAGGATCCAGTCACATATTTCATTCCTCTGACCAAGGAGGATCCCAGCCCAGACTATGTGTTCTGCAAAGGAAATGATGCCACCTTGTGGGCAAGACCATACACTGCAAAAGGTCTGATCTTGCAAAATACCCCAGGGAGTGTCTCATGGCAAGAAAATGTGACTGTGAAAGTAGACATACCTGATTTACCAATATGGATATATACAATAGGACTTTTTCTTGGTGGTGGAGCACCATTGCCAGTCTTCAACCCTGTTTAATTAGATATTATATCACATATTATATTACATGCATATAATATGTGATATATGATGCATATAATTTGTGATTGCCAGAGTGAATGGAAAACCTCCACTCTCAGTCTGTAGCAGTCAATGCTGTCCTTGTGTAATGTTTTTGTTTCCTGGTGGATAGTCATATCTGCACAGCCATATATGCAGCACACACATGTGCAACATACATTATACACTGTGAGTAGGCAAAGATTTATGGTCAAGCAAGAGATCTAGAGATAATAAATGTGTGTGTCTCCCAGTGCCTGTACATACACAAACACTGTAGGAACAGCGAGGAAACAACGTCTAATGCTAACATCTTCATATTGTTTGTCAGGGCATATTTAACCTTGAGTGTGTGCACTTCTTCAGCAGTCATAAATATAACAATACAATAAATGGCAGTATAGCAATTTTTGAAGATTAGGTTGGGACACAAACAGTTAATTATACACTGCCCCATGGACTTACTGTATATCCATTCAGTAGTCGACCAATATTAGGCCTACGCTAACAACACACTGAATAAGTAATGGTTTATTTTACTGCAAACTGTATACACAAATCTATGCACTTCACTTTATGTTTAAGTAAGCAAAATAAAAAAAGGCCACTTTCAAAATAAAAGCCCAATAAAATTCTATACTGTGGGGCCATATGGAAATGATTTGTGGTCCCTGGATTCTGGTTGTTGAACAGCATTCTCACTGAGCATGGAGTCCAATTTAACAGACTAAGCAGTGGGCAGAAGACACCAGGAATTTACTATGAGTTTATTTTGCAGGACAATATTGTAGAGCTTTGTTTTCTGCTCTTGTATCATCAGAAATTATAATACGATAAATGAAGTCCACCAAGTCTCCCAAGATCTACAGTTTTTTATGAAACAAAAATCCAACGAAGGGAGAAAAAAAACTGTGTCTGGTGTTGTATTTATTATTTCTGTAGTGTCTAGTCTGAATTCGAATATCACACTGTATTGCTATAAAATTCACGACCAGTCTGCCAGTTTATTTTCTTCTAGTACACAAGTACAATTTACAAAAGTACAAATGTAACCTTTTTTTACACCTGAATGTGACTGGATAATGACAAAGCAGAGTCCATTCAGAGGTCAACTACCACATGTCCCAAAAGTTGTTGTAGACTTTGAAGATGGATTAATATGCAGGAGCTTGAGGAATACCAAATAAAAACATCATAAGAGCACTCACACAGAACTTAACACATCTTGTGTTAATGAACATACAGTACATTTAATTTAAATTGTGTTGGTCACAGATGTTACATGGTTATGTTAATCAGTGTTACACTCTTCTGTTTCTACAGTGTTTCTAGTAGTGTGCATGTTATGTGCATGGTTAGTACCTTTCCTCCAGTACATGGACAACTGGTTATGTTTTGAAATTGGGAAGAAAACTTCTGGGGACCTCCCCCAGATAAAATTTTTTAAAACAAATTTCTTGCATCTTTACACCACCTTACCTCTTGGATTATTATGTCAAGAAACAGCCACCTTGCACTAGTCTAGATTAGTTAGATAGAGCGTGCTAAGAAAACAAAGACTGTATGAAGAACTGATCAGGAAGGCAATGATTATTAGAAGAAGGGCAATTTATATTCATAAAAATATGATTTACTAGATTGCAAGCAACAAGGCCATCTTCAAGGTCAAATAAGGACAAACAATTGATATAAATGAAATCTACATCACCATATGATTTGGAAAATTAAACCTAACCTAACAGAAAGTGTTCACAGAAAGCCTGTTTCACATTTATAATGAGGGAGTGGCTTTGAGGCTTTCTTTTATTTGGCATGAGATTTGAGAGATTGATTTGAGAGAGATTGTGTTGGGAATCAGAAGAAAGTTTCAGAGCAGCAGAGACATAGAGTGTCCCCTTAACCATAATAACTCACTCACACACTTGTCTGCATGCACACAGCATGTACAGTGTATTGCACAGCAGCCATAATCAGTTATATGTAAAAGAGAGAGAGACTGGATGTTTCTCACTTTTCCCCCAGTGATGTGAATAACTCACTGCTGCATGGTGCTGCTGTAGCACTGTACTGCCCAGTCTTATCATTTTTGTTTCATGATGGCAAGGTGGCAAGCCTGTTGCAGTTGTGCTGTGTGAGCCTCCAAGTAACCACAGGCCTCAAGAGACAAAAAAAAAAAAAAAAGCTCATGATGTCTAACGAGTTCCCTGGTTGGTTGGGGACCTGAGGCCCACGTAAGCCCGTGCATTAAGGCACCACAGGACATGGCCTGCCAGGGTTTGAAGGTAGTCCTATCCTCTGAGGTAGAGGTTTAGTGTCAGTTCAAGACCATTTAAGTTTGCTCCACTGAAGGCCACAGGAGGTCTTCCAACCATACTGATGTGTAAATAATCTAATTATAATCAAGATGAAGAAGAATCCCTCTGTATATAAAATAGATAGATATGGGTCTATAATTATTAACACAACCTGGATCATCTGCTTTAAACAGAGGAACAACTTTGGTGGTTTTTAGATCCTCTGGCACAACACCTGTTTTTAAAGACACAGAGGAGATGTGACCAAATGGTTTCAATATTGACTATTTCACCTGTTTGACAAGGAATGCAGAAATATTGTCATGACCAGCTGAAGATATTTTTAGTTCATCAATTAGGGGCTTAAAAGAAGAGATAACTGGACAATGTCTTAGAATAAAATACAGTTGACTACCATGACAAACAGGAATTTTATTAGCTAATTCACAACCAATATTAACAAAAAAAACATTATTTTCATTGAAATACTTGCAGATCTAACAGAATGATTATATGTATTTCTATAAGATTTGTAAATACTGTGGGTAAGAGGAGTAGGATTTAAGACATACTTTCTATACAGTTTATTCTTTTTCCTCAACAGCTTCAGCAAGTCAGCTATAAAGCAAGGCTTGTGGAAGTCTTGGCAGTATTTCTTGGTAGTACTGCCAATTGGAAAACATTCATTAAAACTGGAACTAATAACTTTCATAAAATATTGATATGCAGAATCTGCATTATTTTGTTCATGTACATCATCCCATGAAATACTGGCAAGTATATCTTTAAATTTGGAAATATTTGACTTGCTCATAATTCTCTTATGCATTATTTCCTTTGTATGTTTAGCTCTATTAACCTAGTACTGAAATATGGAAAAATGATCTGACAAATGTAAACATAAGACCCCAGATTTAATTTCTTTACTCAAAGAATTAGTTAATATATTGTCAATTAAAGTTGCAGAATTTTCTTTAAAAGTAGATTTGTGAATAAGAGGGAAAAAATATTTAGAATAAAGAATATTTTAAAAGATCACCTGTAAGAGTATCTGAATCGTTTTTAAAGAGGTTTATATTGAATTTGCCTAAAATATAACAGGGTTTATTCTCTTTGTTTATCAGGTAAGAGAATTTACATTAAAATCTTTGATGCTAGAGTCAGGTGGGCAATAATAACAGCAACATAACATTCTTTCCACCAAAAGCCCAGTCTGATTTCAGAGAGAGATCATCCCTAATTGTCAGTTGAATAAACAGTGATAGTCCACCTCCAGATCGATTCTCACTTACATAGTGAATTATATTTATTTAATTCAAAGATTTCTCTAGAGTCCTCTGTAAGCCATGTTTCTGATAAAGCAGTAACAGAAAAATCATGTTTAGGTGAAAATAAATAATAAATACATTTGTCATAATTTCTAGAAAGGCTCCTTATATTTAAATGAAAAGTAGAGAAAACATTTTCAAGTCTGGATCAACATCAAAATTGTATGAGTCAATTGTGGAGGGATCAAAGGGCCTAAAAATCTGGCCTTCAAAATCAGATTTATTGTAGTCCATAGTGTGAGCAAAGAGAATGTACCATGGATGAGTGGTTTAGTAATCAGAGTGCTGTGTAAATGCCTAATAAAAGAGACTAATGACCAAACTCTGAGTGTTGGCCTTCCTTTGTTGTGGTGGATTTTGATTTTGGTGGATGGACAATAAGTTTGACATATCTTAAATATGCAGTGTCACCTCTCTCTCAAGCTGCCTTCATTGCTGGGAGCAATTCTTTCCCTCTTTGCTGCACAGCTTCAGGGAAGTCTTCATTGATGAAGATGCCTAAGCCCTTCAAGTTTTTAGTCTTATCCAGAACAGCAAGTTTGTCCTTCAACCTCAGAAATCTCATCACAATGGGTCGGGGCTTTTCTGATGATGACCCTGGCTTCCCAGTCATATGAACCCCATCCAACTCTATTTTCAAATGATCCAGATTTAGTTTTTCACTGAAGAGTTTTCTCACTTTTTCTTCAGATTCAGACACCTTTTCTTCCCAGACTCTTTAAGGCCATCTACAACAATATTATGTTACGTGGAAAGCAGGAGGGCTATAGCAGCCAATACTTATATATGTTATATAATTATGTTATATATCTGATTAAAGGTCTCCATACAGAAGCTGAGTGATGTGCTGCTGTGGATGGGGCAGTCTGCAAAAATGTGTTTTAGCCACTTTTTAAAAAATGCTAACAGAAAAAAGCTGATATCAGTTTAGGTATACGCTATATTTTTAATATTTTCACTGCTTTATTTTGCTGTCATACAGCACTTTCCTTTTGAACTACAGTTTGTGAACTGTTGAACTATCACATTGCTAGACACTGTATTACTCTGGAGATCTGCTGTTTGAGTCAGACAGAGCTAAGTGTAGGTGCACTTGTTCATAGTTCAATGGTTGAAAAAATTTTGTTCCAAAAGAAATGTTGGTTTGATTGCAACATAAAAATTTATAAATATTCCAAATAGGGTACACTGAAACTGATATTAGCATTTTTCTGTGGGAAAGTTAGGATGTTGTGGAGAGGATGGTTGGTATTGTCCAAGATGGCCTTCATCTCTCACGTGCACATGGAGAGCCACAACAATTGTAAGTGAATCCAGACTCCTACCAAGCACAGACCTAGCTTTTTTAACTAGCTTATCCAGTCAGGTGTTCTTGTCTGACCTGCTGCTGCTCCAGCAGCCCACGGCATAAAAAAAGGACACTCGCCACCACTGACTGATAAAACACATGTAGCATTTCACTGCAGACGTCAATAAAGCTGAACTTCCTAAGGAAAAAGAGCCGGCTCTGCCCCTTCCTGTAGATTGCATCTGTGTTCAAGGACCAGTCCAGTTTACTGTCCAGGTGCACACCTAGGTGTTTATAACTGTGCACCACCTCAATATCCTTCCCTCAAACTTTGACTGGCTGAAGTGTGGGCCTAGGCCTGCAACAGTGAGTGACCATCTCCTTGGTCTTGGAGGTGTTCAGAAGGAGGTAGTTCTTGTCACTCCATTCACTAAAGTCAGATCCCTGCACTCTCCTTCCTGCCCATTCCTGATATGTACCACAATAGCTGTGTCATCAAAGTATTCCTGGATGTGGCAAGGCTCAGAGTTGTATTTTAAGTCCGCCGTAGGTGGAGGTGGCAGAAATTGTTGTATGGATCATGTGAATTATATCCTGTAACCATCTTCTGGGGTGCCTGTGGCTCAGGAGGTAGAGTGAGTTGTCCACTTGGACAGTCGGTGGTTTGATTCCTTGCTCCTCCAGTCTGCATTTGTGCCCTTGGGCAAGATACTGAACACCAAAACTGTGTGAATATGCATGTATGTTAGAAAAGGGCTGTAAAGTGTGTGTGAATGTGGTTTGTATTGTAAAGCCCTTTATGTGGTCGATAAGACTAGAAATTTTCCATTTTGTAACAGTTTTTAAAGGCACTGACAAAAAACCTGCATTGTCATTTTATTTTGCTTGCTTTTTCATAAGAATGATACACAGGTTTCATCTGAATTTGCAGTTTTTATCAAATTTGTGAAACAAATTATTTATTATTATTTATTTTATAATGCATTTAGCATCATAAAATAAATAATATGAAACTAAAAAAAATAATGGAGCATAATTTATGTACTGTAGGACACCCAAACATTGACTCATTGTTATCACATCAAACAAACCACTAGAGACAAGTTAAAGTCAACCGTCCTCTCCCTTCTGTGCTGTGATGTCTGAGGGAGACATTGTCATTCATATCTAGGCTTCTGTTTTGGAAGAGAAAGTGGTGGTGCTATTCAATCACAGAGCAGCAGACAGAATGGTTGCTTCTTGCAGAGAGGTGGTGGAATGAGATAGATGGATTCAAGGGGCGAGAGCAAAATGGATGGAACAAAAAGAGAAGGAAAAGCAGTAAAGAGAGTGGGAAAGGAGAAGAGGAAAAGAACCATTTTCCATCCGGTCCCTGAGCACCTTTAGTGATAAGCTGATTTACTGTCAAATCTACTCGTGGAGTATCAATTATCTCACCCAATCCCCTCCACTCAGCCATGGCTGCACTCTCAGACAGAACCCTGGGCGAGGAGCAGGAGTCGAGACATTTATATAAAAGAGTGAAATGGAAGAGAGGGTGTGTTTGTTTCGTTTATGTATGCGCCCAGAACATAGCCAGACTGAGGGTGTTTCTTTGCCTAAAGAAAAAAAAGGTCCTCAATTTTCCACTTGAGCAGATTTCAATTTACACTCACAACCCCCCTTGGTGACTTCCCCTCATTGTTATTGACAGCACTTAGGGCTGCTGTGATAAAAGATTGGACATTTAATGTTTGTTTTTTTTTATTCCTTTTCCATTATTGAAAAGACACTTGATCATACAGGAAACTGTGTCTGTAGAAACCACCTTTGTGGCGTTTGTGGTGAGGGGTGTTAACTGTGTATCTGGGTATGAATGCAGCACAGTAAAATCTGTAGTCTGTGGGGCTAATTCAATTAACTATAATAAGCACGAAGAAGCCTGCTACTGTGTACCAGAGATTACTGATTTTTTTATTTCTCTATTTTTTTTTTTTAGAAAATACTTAATTGTATAGAGCAGCAATGACATGACATATCTGAAAATAAAATGTAGACAAGCCACTTAACATTTTCACATGTTTGTAGTATAGACTTTCAAATAGACTGCTGAGACAACCAGGCATTAGAAGAACCAGGCTTATATTAAAGACAGGCCTTTTTGCTGGCCTTTTTATATGAAGTGGTTAATATATTTTAGTAAGAACGCAAACTCTGCAGTTGTTGCATTTTTCCCTAATGCACTAAAACAATTAGTCAATCAGTAGACGATAAACAAGCAGAATTTTGATAATCTATCAACAGTATCAGTCAATTATGCAAAAATTCCACAACATTCCCTGTAATAATGTTTTAAGATTTTCTGTTTTTTTTCTGTTTGAGAGCATTTCAATTACTATTATTCTACCTCAAAATCATGCTGTTTTGCATGTATGGAACATCATTGTACTTCATATTGATATTGTCCATGGCAACCTGCAGCAGTGAACTCTAGGTCTCTGAAATTGACCACTTCCATGCCTACACAAGCAGTCTGTTTAAATAGCAATGTCAGCGATTGAGTATTTTTCTGTTGTTAATTAAGAAATGTGGATGGTGTATAAGCTGCTGTCTGGTCTGGTCTGGTCTCAGCATAACAGGCTGGAGGATGTTGTGGGTTTCTCTCACTCTGTCCAGGTGTCCAGAGATTATTTATGACTCAATTATGTAACTGTTAACCAACCAGGTTATCAATCAGGTTAAATCCATTGACTTTGCAGTTTAAACCCTACCCTACCTGACCCCTCAATATTACCTGACATGAGACAAACAGAAAATTCTACGTACAATTCTAATAAATATTTCCTAAAAGCAATTCCTGTCATTTTAGGTATGAGTCATCACGCTGATGTATGTTGAGGTGATGATCTTTCTTTTTATTACAGGACAAGGTATGGCTTGGCATGACTGACAGCTATGATTGACAGTTGCTTTCAAAACTCTGTCAGATGCACCACAGGAGCAGATGAGTTTCTGAACAAAGACATTTTTCAGTTCACATTGTCATTTGTAATTGTTACCAGCATTTTTCAGTCAAACTGATGCTGCTGTCAGCTGTTCTGAAAGATACTCTCAGAGATCTTCTCTGCATTCTGTTTGGTAAGATGGCCATTTTTGTCATCTAACTTACATTAGCTCAATAGCACCTAATGAGTGTAAAACCCATAACCCAGTTGGCCAGACTGAACCCACAACATCATTCAATTCATTCAAATTCAAAAATAATCAGCCAATGGGTAAATACTGTCCTTGAAATCAGAATTAACATTAAACCATGAGTCAATAGAAAGACAGTCATTGCAGTGTTGCACAAAACCAAAGCTAAACAGACACGGAGATGTTCAGAGACTGATATACAGTATAGGTTTAGATGTGGAAACGTGAACCATACTGCTGTCAGTCACTTTGTTAGTATTGCAGTCTGGTGTCAATACATATTCCTGTTTTCCAGCTGTATCCTGAACCTCAGATAGCTGCTGAGCAGCTGCACATTTGACCTAACCCATCTAGACATGTATGATTCTTTATTAACACAATAACGTACTGTGAAGTACCTGAATACAGGTGGGAAACAGAAGTGCTTGTAGTGAGTCAAAAGAATTTGGTTAGTCAAATTCAAGCATAATTTTTGTCTCATCTTTCTATTTCATATAGTAATCAAACATGAGTTTAAGATAAAAAAATGAGATGAGTTACATGTTTCTCTTAACTGGTCAAATTCTGTTAATTTTCTTCTGGCTGAGCAGACAGCACAACAGAACAAGCACTTCCCTCTACATTTCCAGGAATGCTGGCCAACAACATTTCACTGAGATCCCCAAACTACAAACACTAAGGTTCAAGATAGGATTCTGTTTTAATCCAACCTGTGGTGGAGAACAGTCTCTCTACACTACAAAAAGTCATGGGAGGAGTGATGATGCCTCAATGTTTTGGAAGATGTCCAACAGACTGGAAGAAAAAGCTGCTCCTGCCCTCATTATTCCACACAGATCCTCCTGGATATGACTATCCACCTCCATCAGCTGTCTGACAAAGATGGTTATTAGGATATTTATTAGGATTAGGCCGCCATTATTTTTCTCTGTTGTTGCTTTTGCCAGATTGGTTGTGAACTATGATGTCCGAGCTTTTGATTCAATTTTCTGTTAGGTTTATCACATCATGTCACGCTCTCTATTATATTAGAACCATTAAAAGCTCTCTTTCCATCCCTCACTAAGATCAATGCACTCAGAGACTCATACTGCTGGGCTCCATCAACCCCAAGTGGCAAATTTGCACATCTGAAATTATTTCTGTAATGTGATAAGCAAAAATATTACCTTGTGTCTTCATAGGGACTGTGCCTAAACATTAGTTTGACCACCCCTTTCAGCACACTGAGCAGGTACTTCCAATATTACACTATTACACAAGTAACATTAAGAGTTTTCTCACTGTTCTGGATTCGGAGTTCCAGCTTGTGTTTGTGGGTTTCTCCAAGTTCCACGGACTTCTGCTGCTTCCTGCCATGAATCTGTGTATATTGTTTAGAGCCTCAAAGAACATGTTAACATACAATTAATGCTGCACAGAGGACCAAATTCAGTCTATGAGAATTACAGTTAACATCCATGGTATGTGTGTTTTCAAATCACATGCACACCTTCCTTGTTTCCTGACATTAGGGAGGCAAACCATGTGTAAATATTTGCATTGTTCTTTTAAGGTGACCTTCTGAGAAATCTTGATTCCTCAATTATCATCATACACTGCATTTATAAATGATGTAAGCTTAAATCAAAATTCATATCTAAAGATGTGCATTGCATTCATCTTGAGAACCCTTACATTTTCATATTACTTGACGTCTTTTCTTGTTTGATAAGAAAAATAACAATAAAGTTTGTTGTATTAACCAAAGTAGACTAATAGTAAACTAAAGGTAAACATATCCATCTTTGACCATACCCTAGAAGAATACTTATAATGTTATCCTTGCCCTATCACAGGTGGTATATAAGAACAATGACATTCGACTTGAGTTGTCTCGTCTGGCTCGAATTGTGGACCCTAAGATGAAAATCCAGGGTGAGGTTTCCCACAAGTGTGAGAATGTGGCCACCTTGGACCCCATCTCCTTCGAGACTCCTGAGGCCTACATCAGCCTCCCCAAGTGGAACACCAAGCGGATGGGATCCATCTCCTTTGATTTCCGTACAACTGAGCCCAATGGCCTCATCCTCTTCACCCATGGCAAACCCCAGGAACGCAAAGATGCTGCTCGCAGCCAGAAGAACACAAAGGTCAGTCCATACTCCAGATAACTTGATGACTAATTTCATTTCTGCTTTAAGAAATTGTTGTTTAGAAGGACTGATGAATCTTCTAGAATTAATAGAAAAATGTGGTCAAGACAAAAGAGAAAATCCAGTTGCATTTTACTTAATAATATTCCAGGTAACCTATGACCTGGATAACTCAGAGTCTTCACAGGACTTGCGTTTCATTAAAGCGAAGTTCAAGTTATTTGAGGAGGGGTTTTGGGAGGTAGTTATCGATAGTCTGTGTATTACATGCAGTAGATTCAGATCCACACTGGCACACAGGAACAAAAGCTGAGCGATGTGCTGCTGTGGAGGGGACCATCCATTTTAGCCACTTTAAAAATGCCCAAAGAAAAAAGTTTATATCAGTTTAACTGTATACTTTATTTAGAATATTTTCACCGCTTTATCTTGCCATCTAACCACCCTTTCCTTTGGAACTATATTTTTCCAACCACTGAACTACTGTATTCATACACACAAGCACACCTAAGCTTACCTCTATCTGCGAGTAATGCAGTGTGCGCCATAGTTGCGCTTGTGCGGTAGTTCAACTGTTCACAAACTGTAGTTCCAAAGCTTTGTGATGGCAGGATAAAGTGGTGAAAACATTACAAATAAAGTGTACACTTAAACTGATAGTATCTTTTTTCTGTGGGCACTGTTGAAGTTATAATATGTAACTTTTCCACACCCGAACAGCACCATTTGAGAGTAGAGTGCCTGTATTTTTAGTATATCAAAAATTACATTAATTAAATTCAAACCTTGCACCCCCACCAGACCAAAAGTGGACCCCCCAATTGTTCTTGTATAATTTGCACTATTTGCACAATTTGCACCACCCCTCGTCAAATAACCCAAACTATAAGAACTTCGTGAGAGGAGTGGTTTGTGACATTTTTGATTTGCAGTTGAATAAAAAGGCTAATACTCATGACCCCTCATCACAGGCTGCATATGTCTTAACCAAAGAGTGATGTTCCCCTCTCAGATCATCTGCAATTAAAAGTTTTTTGACATGTAAAAATTATATAGTGTTTTTAATCTAAAAAAAGCAATGGTTAGCAAAGCCAGAAACGATAAACAAGTTGTGTTCCCTGGGTGCTCCCACTGGTCTAGAAGCCTGGACTTGTAAAATTACATCTGTATTTTGCCCATACAATTGCCATTATGGTATCACGGGGATTTTGAGTTGTGAGACTGACAAAACAGATTTCAGCTACTCCACTTTAAAGGTAACTTTACAACAGGACCACACATAGCAACAGGGATGTCATGGCATACTGATGGACTGAGTACACCACAACATGACTGCAGCATTTTGAGAAGTTAAACTAATGAAGGTTAGCAAAAAATAATAATAATAATAATAATTCAGGTGTTGTTGTCAAGTATTTGGACTGAAAGGTAATCTCTGTTTGTGTCCCTTTGCCCTTGTCCAGGTGGATTTCTTTGCTGTAGAACTACTGGATGGCAGCCTGTACCTCCTGTTGGACATGGGCTCAGGGACTATTAAGGTGAAAGCCACTCAGACAAAGGTCAATGATGGTGCCTGGTATCATGTGGACATTCAGAGAGATGGACGCTCAGGTTAGTTGTATTGGTGAAGTCGGGTTAGGGGTTGGATTTTTTCAGTATAAGAATTGTCTTTACGAATTACAGAATAAAAAAGGATACCAAAATCTTTACTCAGTAATAATACTCAGAATAAAAAATAATTAAATACTTCCATAATATTACTGATAACTTATGAAGTTGTTACCAGAGATTTGTTGAGTTTCCCTTAAAAGAAACAAATTAAAACAAACTGATTGACTGTTAAAAAAAATTCAAAGTACAGTAAAGTAAAAATAAGTAAAAATAAGAAGTACACCAAATGCTTTCTTATGGTCTCATCAGGATGAATAATTGATAATTGCTGCCATTACTGTGTGTAGAATGATTTCTTCCTGACATCACCATCCTATCTTGTACCACACTCACCACAGGCACCATCTCTGTAAACAGCAGAAGGACGCCATTCACAGCCAGCGGTGAGAGTGAGATTCTGGACCTTGAGGGTGACATGTACTTGGGGGGGCTTCCTGCCGACCGCACCAACCTCATCCTGCCCACTGAGCTCTGGACTGCAATGCTCAACTACGGCTATGTGGGCTGTATCCGTGACCTTTTTATCGACGGTCGAAGCAAGGACATCCGTCAGATTGCTGAGGCACAAAATGGTGCTGGCATCAAACCATCATGCAACAAGCAACCGGGCAAGCAGTGTGAGAGCTACCCATGCAAGAACCGAGGTATCTGCAAAGAAGGCTGGAATCGATTCATCTGTGACTGCACTGGGACTGGCTACTGGTCACGCACCTGTGAGAGAGGTACATGTTTGCATGCCTAGTTCTCTTGCATAAACCTTAGAACACACTGATAACTATATTCCAGCAAAAGACTATGGTTTTTAATGCTACTGTAGAGGATTGTAGTAAAAAAAGGAGACTAGTCATTGTGACAATTATAAAGGAAGTCCTGATTATAGGCTTGGGAATATGAGACAGACTAGAACTGTATCCTATTTAAGGAAAGTTGCTTTGAAGAACACAGGTTACCAGGCTGAACCTGTACCTGCTCCCCAAAGATTATTATCATGTCATTGTGGTCCCATCACAATAAGAAAATAACCAAATAAACAACTGGTCTGCAGTAGATTTTGGGATAGTGAGAACCCCAAAGAGTATTAAGAATATACTGTTGTGTCCTCCACATTTGGAACGGAGTAGGCTGTTCTATTAACCACATTTGGACAAGCCTTGACAGGTCAGATTTTTTGACAAATAACGTATAATATTCAGTCTTGAAATGCAGTAGGCGGCGGAGGCAGTTGCTGAAAGTAGTCACAGCCTCTATATTAACAGTGAGCAGAGATGGGGTGGAGCCATAATCGTCAAAACTGTAGTTTGTTTTCTTTGTGTTTGAGTGGTGGGGTTTGCTCTTTGGTTTGAGTCACATGGGACAGATTGTAAGTATTTTAGTTGTTAACAATACAACATCTCAGTTAAATGGTTAATTTAGTCCTGTGCAACACCAAATAGAAATGTCAAAAATGTTATGAGGTGTGGCAGTCCAGTGTTTCCTCTAGAATCTTTTCCACACCCTCCAGCCAACCCCAAGTTACTGTTTCACACTTTGGCAGGATACAAGGCAACTGGGCCTATAATGTGCATCTGCCCTAATCCTGAAGCACCACAGCTGTCAGTAAATCAATAGTGTGATTTAATGAAAAAATGTTAAGCGAAATGTTGGATGGTAAAAGGAAAAAAAAACCAAAGAGAAACACATAGTGCTCCATGTGCTCCCGCTGTACCTGGCAACACACTCATCTCATACAAGTTAGCCTTTAAAATAGACTTGGTTGTGTCCTTGAGTCTTTTGTCCCTAATATCAACCCGAGAAGTGGTCTGCGTTTTTCAACAACTGCACTTTTGTGTAGCCATCATGGTGCCTTTAAAAAATCCTCAACATGAGCCATTTTACAAACCCAGAACACAGTAATGTAGTAGTCAACACACTTGCTGCAAAATGACAAAAAGGAGCATCTGCCTAACCACATACTAAACTTACTTACCTCTGGGTGACATACATACCAATCCTGTCACTGATTGGTCCCTCCACATACACTACCTCACTGCAATCAATCAGGAAAACTGATTAAATGCACACAACCAAACCTAGGAATCAAACCTTTAGACTGATGATGACCATCACAGAAGGCTTCAATAATGGAGGTGTTCAAAGTCTGCTCAGCCTATCCTTATTAAACCAGATGAGAAATGTAGATCATAAATGACAGATACACAATCATGTTGTGTCATTTTATTAGAAAAAATATTAGCTTCAGCAATGCAATGTCCTTCAACCACTCCCATCATATTATGACGGTCTGTGTGATCACTGCTAACCTATTGACTAGTGACCTTGTCCTGACTAGAAATTGAGATAGACAGAAAAGTGCTGATATACATGTTTTCTTTTCACACACAAGTCTTAATTGTATTTACTACACAGTCTTGCTTTATCAAGGAATGTATTCCGAAAACTAGTATGCTTTAAAGGCCAAAGATCCCTGGTTATGGATGTCACGATACTGACCTCTTAACCTACTTCTATCCTCTATCTCCTATCTGGAGCTTCAATTTCAGGTCCAGGTTTATTGTAATTTCCACACATATGCTTGATATACATAGAGGGAAAAGAAATGTTGTTCCTCATGGACCTCAGTGCAAAATAGAACAGAAATAGAACACAACACAGAGTGAGCTTTCTTTAGCTTTAATTAGCATGAACAACTTGGATGTAGACAAGATTTAGTGTATTTTTGTCTTTTCTATCAAACTTTTTGTAAGTCGTCATATATAACATGCAGTGTTCTTATTGGATTTCGTACATGTAGGTGGGACGTACCATGAGGTTTACTTTCTTGAAATTTTCCACACATCATCATTTTACCACACTCCACAACTTCTTATGCGCAACTTCTTACACGTGTTTTGTGAGTTTTTGAGCTTCCATAACCCCTCAACAAGCTCCTGTGTGATGGTGAAATATTGAAATTCCCCACACCGCCACAGACACACTGGTATATAAAAACTCACTATTTTTACAATAAAGCATTTTCAAGATCTTAAGCATTTCCTGGCCAAGTTTGAGGTGGGTGTGGTCAACTCGCTAGAAGGAGCATATCAAATTCTAAAACATGACATTTTATGTTGCCATAAGGAAGCACTATGTTTAGAACTGACATTGTAATATTGGTGCGAAAGATGAGTACCATATACCAATACCACAAGTGCTACTTAGTTGAAAATTTCTAGGGGTTGCTCTCAAGCTATATTACCACTCCTAAAGTCACGACCCATATGAGATATCAAGTTACAACACTTCAGATACATTTACAAAGTACCCATAGAACCTCAAAAATGCTAAAAGTGTGGGGCTATAGAGCCAACGTACCATGCCATGCCCAACTGCAATATCAAATCAAACTAGACAAGTTTTGTCAGTTTTTGCTCATCATAAAGTCCATAAAAATGTGTTCATAAAAAAGAAAATCCAAAATGGCTGACTTACTGTCAAGTGAAAACATTTTTTAAAAATATGTATTTTGTCTAGAATGATGGGAGCAATAATGTCACTGAATTTTATGAACATCCCAACAAGTTTATTTCCACATGGCCCTGCATTTGGAGGAAGTGGAGCCTGCTGGCCATGCCCAAGCCTTGAGCCCCAACATCTCATTTTAGGTTAAAATATTTATTTTATTTTCATACTGTATTAAAACTTTGAAAAAAATTTTCAAAAGATTATTTATCACACCTCCAAATCTCCTACACTTGAGGATACCCAACTGCTGGAAATCCCTCTACCTTGAAATTCGACCATGATCGATACACACATTTCTTTGGTTGGCAAGTCCTGAATCATTGCTCTCTAAAGAAACACTGGAAAAGTCGATTTTGGGGACTAAATTGGTTCTCCAAAGCATGTGCCTGCGATGTAGTGTGAAGTTGCAACTGGCTCGCTAGAAGAACACTGCTTCAGTAAAAATGTAAATGTATATGTATGTGTATATGTATATGTCAGGAACTGACACCTACAACCTTGCTGAGAACAAAACAATTTGAACTTGGGTCCAGGATAGTAACCATGTGCAACTCTTAAATGTCAAGTTTATCTCAAGTTTCTAACCCTGGCGTCAGGAACACACTGTTGTACGTGCATGGTGGCTGTGTCTGTGTTATGTTTATATTATATTGTAGCTCCTTACATATTAAGATTCTGGAAGGCAACAGCAGAATCTTATCCCAGACATTACTATCTACCATACATTTAAGCTGTGTACACCAAGATGTTCTCATGCAAGTTTGTCCAGGGTCAAATATCTCAGAGTAAAATTTTGATATAAAGTGCTTCTGCTCTATAGGGTCCTAAAAAAAACTTGTCTAACAGGTGAGAATCATTTGTCATTTGTATGTTTTCCTCAATTTTCTCCATGTCCACAGTACATTGCTCATGAAAGGATTGTTCTCAGCAATGTGTGACAGTTCATTCAGAAGTTTATCCAACGAGTTCACGGTAGAAAAAGGTTTACATATCAGTAACTCTATATCAAACCAAGGAGATGAGTGTTCATTCACCAAGAGGAAGAGGAAAGAATTCTGGCTTTCATGGACAATATATAATTTTGCCAGGAATGATATAGGTAGGTTTCTCAATGTTGGATTCAGGTTTCAAGGTTGCAATGAGGTCCTTTATCCAGTGATTAATATTTTCTGCATATAGCCGATTAATTCTAGGAGTAGCTTTAATTCGTACGTATATAAATCCAGATGGGGCCCAGTAAAAAGTTCTAATATATGCAAGTTCAGTGTTCCCACTGTTGTCCAGGGGCATTATTTCTGACTATTTTCTGGCTTATTTTATTCCCAGATTTTAGAGGTATCAGAAGGACACCGTATAGTAAAATCTTACTGCGGCACATATAAAATAAACTACTATGTTGCTTTGTACCAATTTCTACTCCTTTAATATTTTGATTTTCTAATATCCTAATAGCCATTGCTATGGGCTCAATGGCAAAAGTAAATAGGAGAGGAGATAATGGGCTTCCTTGAGCTATGCCTCTTGTTAATTTAAAAGGAGCAGATAGCAGACCATTCGTCTCAACCAAAGTTGTAGGTGCTTTATATAGAAGTCTAATCCACCCCAAATAACTTGGCCCAATACCAAATTTCTTCATTACTTCAAACATATATTCAACATACATATATCCAGTTCTATGAAAAGTTTTTTCAGCATCCACAGAAACAACAGCACCTGGAGTATCATTAAAGTTGAGATAGTGAATAATATTGAACAAACGTCTTGTATTGTAATAGGAGTTTCAACCTTTAATAAAGTCTGTCTGATCTGCATCCACAATGGAAGTCACAATTTGCTCTAACCTGACAGGCAGTATCTAAAAAAGTATTTTATTATCCACATCGAGAAGTCTAATTGGCCTATAAGATTATTAATTTTCCCTTTCATCATTTAAAAAAACCCAACTGGAAAACTATCCACTCCTGGGCATTTCCCTGATTCAAGTGCAGAAATAGCTTTATCTACTTGTAATTGGGAAATAGGTGATTCCAGTAGGGTTGCTTGATCCTCTGACATCTTTGGAAAGGTTAAGTAAACCTGTCCCAGGTGTCTGCCGATCAACCTCTGACCTATATCACTTAGAATAGAATTCTTTAAAACTAATTAATCCGGCGATTGTTTAATTGTCTTTGGCTATTTGGCTATTTGTCCAGAACATCTGGTATCAATCTTTCCAAAAATTCAGTAAGTGTTTTACCTTCCTCACCGTCCTTGCAGTCTGATTCTGTTGTTGATTTTCAATACTTTCCAGGTAGTTTTATTGAGGAAGCTTACTACTTCTAGGAAAAAAGTTAAATTGTGGTTGACAAGCTTCCAACGATGCTGATAGGTCTCTCTTATCTCCTGGAAAATTAGGGAGTTGTCAGTGATATGGTTGAACAAAAACAGGGTCTCTTGGCAAACATTCCCATCAAGCTGCCTATCAACATTAATGGTCCTTTGGAAATTTGGGCCTCTTGGAGAAAAGTAGTACAGCTATTTGTTGGCAGTGCAGATCCCTGATGACTGGACAAGAAATGTAACCTGTGCTGCTTGCAGCATCATAAAAATGTTACTGAAAAGAAAAGAAATTGGATATGTTGTCATACTCGGCTCATAAGAAATCTCAGAGAATTCAGATTTCGATGTCATGCACACAGCTTTGTGTCACAACATGCAAATATGACATGAAAGTGTCATGCATACAATAATAATGACTATTACACAGCCTTTCTTGGTATATGGATCTTCGAGGAAAGGCAACAGCATCACAATCCCAAGAGCATACCCTTCTGGGATTGGTTTAGTGGGGACGTCCCTGAGAGGAGATATTTGATTAGTGCCCTAAATTTATGCAATGCCCATGCAGTTATTTAGCACAAATAAAAAGAATATGAAACACACATATCCATGATTATCAATCACGTGAGCCCCCAGTATGTTAAACATTTGTCTTCTTGTGGTATCTGTCAAGGTTTCTACTGGTACTCCTGTACTAGTTCTTAGCGTAGCTTCAATCAACTAATAAATATCAAAAACACAAAAATGCAAAACATGGTGTTAAACAGCTTTTCTAGAGACACTGAAAAAATGTAAAAGAATTAAAAAACTCATTAGAGCTTTCTTATGACCTGTTTAGCAGTGACTGCATTAAGTAAATATTCAATTCTCCGTCTCGTTAGGGACCTCGTCTACAATTAAGCCTGGAATATACTTGCTTTTTACAACGCATATGCATATGCATCTCGGCTGCCATGTGTATCCTGTGTTCGTTTGGTGCGTCGGTTGTGCACGTTGTCAAAAATTGTGCGACACGTACATAAGATGCAATATTGACATGAACGTTAGGGGTGGTCATGCAAGTACAATGACCCTGAGGTCAGAGGATCAGATAAGGTCAACGAACTGGCGGCTACAAAACAACCGCTGTCTCTTTTTCTGGTGCGATCAAAGCAAAAGCAGGATACAGACCTCTTCTAGTGTCAGCATGTTGTTTATTTACATGAGTGTGCAAGACTGGCTTTGGTTACGACTCTGGGTCTGATTTCTGTGATCTGCCCCCAAGTGGAGAACTCCAGTATCATAGTGGCCATGGTGTGCTGAAGCAAGTTTTCGTTCACAACGCAGCCGTTATGTACGCGAATGCTTGGTCAAACAGCAAGTATATTCCAGGCCTTACAGATGATGCACTCAAGCTGAAGCTTGAGTCAGACATCTCAGAAGCAGAGGACAGGGAGCATTCAGAGAACTCTAAAAGAACAGAAAAAGTATCAATAATTTTATTCTGTAGGTTGTAGAGTGTTTGATTATACCAGCCTTTATATTTCAAAGTCATCTAAGAAAACTGTCAGCACCACATTACCTTGTCCAATGCGATTGATTAATATTTCTGGATCAACTTCTGTCCCTATGGCAGCCTTGTATATAATTTTTGGTCAGACAAAATCTCTCAATTACAGTAAAAGATAACAAGATAAAACTGAATGTGTTTTTTAAGTGTTTCTTGCCTTGTACCGAATGACATCACAATGAATACATTCATCCACCACTGTATAATCACTAAATAGACTCAGAGTGTTTTTTTTCTCAGAAACCCATTCCTTCTTAAGTCCAAATTTGAAGGTTCAGATTTTACTATTTTTTGATTGACTGTTTTGGTATATATTATGCTTTATACACTAAAGAATGAGGCACATATTGCAGAACTTGAATGTTTAGTAATTTACCCCCCATTTATGAAAGAGTTCATTCTACAACATTAAGGAATTTGCAGAAGTAGGTTTTAAAAGAATACGGGTGGCTTTTTCCCAAGCCAAGCTAAAGTAAAAGTCCACACCTTTCTCATGAAATTGCAGGAAGTCAAACTGGGCTTCAACCTTGTCGAATTTCACATACTTCTGCCATTGGCTGTACTTCACCTGGATCAGCATTTTTACTGAGACATACAAGAAAGTCTGACATGGTAAATTTGCATTTCAAGGAAAAACAGTAAAAAAACAAAACAAAATAAAGTTCATGTCACACAGAGAACTAGACATGTGAAATGTGTTTCTGCTAGTTGGGACATGTTATTTATGGTCCCTTTGATGCTCAATGGCTATGAAGGTTAAAAAAAAAAAGTTCTATCTCTTCGAAGTTAGAACCCTGGCCAACCTGAGAAAAAAACAATAGGGTTCTACCCCTATGCTGTTAGAACTGTAAGAAATATTAGTAAAAACAATAGGGTTGTACTCCTTGGGATGTAGAACCTTAATAATAATAGCTTATTCATATAGCACTTTTTTATATTGCAGGATGTCTTAATTATTGCATGATTCCCAGCTCATTGAAAGATTTTTACTGTCTTCCAGACACGATGCACATTTGACAAACAAAAGATTGTATGCAAAAACTGTATCTAACTATTAAGTTCCAAAGCTAGAGTTTCAGGACATGCTTTGTATTATCTATGTTGGTGACAATGAGTAAAGTACAATTATTTATTGTGTACTTCAAACAGCATGAATAGTAGTTGTGTATTGCATGCAGAATTGCAGATTATTGATTCGGGACACCATGATCACCAGTCTCTTTTTGCATTAAACAGATCCCAGATCTTGTTGTAAGGGGACATCCAGACTCAATTGCCTCTTCCTACAGTCGTCTGCCAGAGAACATTTCCTTTATGACCAGTGTTAAGACAGTTTAATAAAGACTGATCAGAGTTGAAAACTAATTAACCCATGCACAACCCTAATAAATTGCTCCTACTGCTTTTTAGCATATCAAATAAAAGCTTTCTTATCATATCTCTTTATCTATAGCAGTTTAGTAGCGTGCTCGATGATAATTTACCCCGCAGCTCATTTTTACTCCTGAAAAGAAAAGTTGTAGGGCATCGGTGGATCGATCTGATATGCAGTGTGCATTTCACCTTGAATTATTTTGCAAGAGATAGCTTAATGAAACATTGCAATATAATTTTCAGGAACCAAAGATTGTCAAGATTGCATAATGTCTTTTTTATTAACACGATAATTCATATTTAGATGTGTAAGAACATTTCTCCTTTAGTCAATTTGACCCATGTGAAAAAAATAGACATCATATTACCCACCAGTCTTAGAGAGATACATCTGTGCTTTTCACCCGATGCTGTGATTGGAGAACAGTTGTGGCAACTTAAGGTGAGGACAAAAAGTTTCATCTGGATACTCATCTGTGTGTGTGTGTGTGTGTGTGTGTGTGTGTGTGTGTGTGTGTGTGTGTGCGTGTGCGTGTGTGTGTGTGTGCATGTGTGCACGTATGCATGTATGATATAGGAACCAGTATATAAGACATCACTAGTACTGTAATGGAGTTGATATAACTGAGGACAGACTGGATGGCATCACCAGGAGAGAGAATGAGTTAAAGGTGGTGTTCCATGATCAAATTCATGATATCAGTATCAAGGCAGACTGAGATCCAAGCTGAGACAGTCTTGCCATCTGGTGGGAAGGACAGATAGAGCTGGACATAATCAGCATAGTTGCTATGCTGATTATGGATAATAACGGCGTTTGATGTGAGGGAGAAGATGATAATGCAGCAGAGACAAAGATGAAGATTCTGATCATGATGAGATTAGCGGACAAACTGGGACACCTATAGCATCAGTTACAGAGGGAATCCCCCTATAACACCAATAACAAGGGAGTTTTGGGAAAGAAGTCCAGCAAGACACCTATCCAATCTGTGGGCCATTCACCCTCTGGAAGAGCAGGGCCACGCTTACACCCCCCCCTGACCAAATGTCACATATTTAATGATGTTACTTGTAAAACTGGGTTCTCAATAATTATATCTTGTGATTGAATAACTACAATGAATAAATATCTGGCATCCTGGCATCTCTTCAGTGGTTATAGAAATATTAAGGTAAGTGTTTAACAAACATACAGCTTGCAAGTTTAACTATAAATAATGAAAAACCTAAACAAAAAACTTAATAAACAATAAGAAAAGTAATAATTCATGACCTGGTTACACATTCACTTGTCTATAGAAGAGTACACAAGATCGGCAGTGAGAAAAAAGGGACACATGGCAGTTCCTCCTTATATTATGTTTCTCAAACAGTGATATGGGACTAGTCTGATGATTTAGTCCAATCTTTTTTTTAAGAAGGTATTTTGTGCCCTTATTATTTGATAGGACAGTAGAGGGGCAGGGAGAGGGGAAATTACATATAGGAAAGAGTTTGGTGCTCATGGGGTACACGTTCTAACTACTCAGCTATCGGGTCATCCCAAATGTGGTCCAGTCTTGGAAAATATTTCATTCTTCTGTATGTAATCCTAGAGGTCAAACAATGGTCAGTTAACAATCAGTTTGTGGTTCATGAGGACCTACTATCACAAGTTTTACGACTATAGTGATTACATCACTGAACTGAAACGTGTTGAATGTCAAAATTGATTAAGGGCTTCTTTTGAGTGGTTTCTACAGGGCAAGGTCAGCTGGTTAAAAGTGTATCAATCCATTAGGCACACTGAGATCATCACACATGCAAAACCGTGATAATACACACACACACAGTTACATCCAAGAAATATGACATGTCAGAGTTAATCTGACAGCCTAGCTCAGAGCTGCAATGAAAATTAAAATTGTATATGTTACACTGTGCTGTCATCTGACACCCTGTCAAACACACATCAGTACCGGCATCCGTATCCAAACATAGCCATGTGCAGTTGAATTTAAGATCAATTAATCAATTAATAAATATTAATAAATAAATATTTATAATATAATATATAATAATATATAATTTATATAAATATTTTAAAAGGACTCTAAATTGGGGCGTCCCGGTGACTCACCTGGTAGAGCACATACTACTGAGGCTTAGTCCTCACCCCAGCGGCCTGAATTCAAACCTGGACTGAGGCCCTTTGCTGCATGTCATCCCTCTGTCTCCCTGACTTTCCTGTCTCTCTCCCACTACAGCCAGTGTAATAAAGGTATTGTAATAAACTGCCCAAAAAAGAAACTTTAAAAAGAAGCTATCATAAACTGATTTTTTTTTTAAATTTGTATTTGAAATGCATTTATTAAAAAGGAAAGGCACTGTTAAAGCTAAAATAGATATCAAATAGAACAACACTGCGGAGGAAATGATATGTCTCCTTCGATCAGATCTCAGAACAGCGTTCTGTCCCATAAAGGATGTGTTGTAGCATGTTTGCATCCATCCTGTAATTTACTGCTGTCTTGTGGCAGCAGCAGGCCATTGTCTGGAAGCTAGCTTGATTATCAGCCATTGTTTCTATAGTTTCTGCCTTTTTTGTGGGCAACTCTGTGCTGTCTCCTGTTGACAAAGGATGGGGCTATAATTCAGCACAGAGGGGAGCAGCATTTTCTGGATGTTTGCATTGAAGACAATCCTTGCATCTTTGATGGGTGACTGGCTACAGCCAAAGTATGCTTGTCAAGCTGCCCTTCACTCAGCTTCTACCGTTCTAAGATCAGTTGACACATGTGGAAATCTTAATGGTATGAGAGTGAGCCCTCTCATTAGGAGCAATAACTTGCAATGCTTGACATGCTATGGAATTTTGGAAGAACAATCCCCAAATCTGTATGACTGAAGTCACCATTGACGATGAAAAATCCACCAGGATGTTCTGATTGTTGGTTGCTGATGCTCCTGTACAGCTCTCACAGGTAGACTGCTACCATAGCAAAGGCATTGAAATCCCTTTGCTATGGTGTTATGATAGAATTGCCGGCACTTCACAGTTGTAAAACCCACCACACCAAATTGTCTTTGGACATAATCACAGCACTTGTGCACCTTTTCTTGTGGATACAAACAGTCCACAGCTATGAGTCCCACAAGGCAGAGTAGAGAGTTAGGCTTTCTAGTTATGTGGATGTGTTCAGACCGTTGCTGTGTAGCAGTGTTTCAATGAAAACAAAGCAGCAGTTCTTCATTTCATTTTTTTGTAGCCCTTTGCACGCACTCTCCAAAAGATCCTGGCTGCATAAAAAAGTGCTCTTTTTTTTACAGTTGAAGACCTGACTGAAAGATTTGGTGTGAAAGGGCTGAGGCGTCTACACTCATCACCGTGGCGACCAAAACATTCATTTCATTTCAGTTGGTTATTACAGTTGTGAAAATGTATCTTTTGGGGAGCATGGATGTCCATCCAGCAGTTGCTGAGATACTTCAATCTGGACCTATGTTGAATAACATACTTGGAAGAGGGGCCCCTAAAGCTCAAGGCTTTCTGTGCATTAGATGGTGTAGGCTCATATGAGTTTTGTGCTTATGTGTTGCATATTCCACAATTAATGTGTAAATTACAACACAAACCGAAGACCAAGTAGTACTGAAATTTTTATACATTGCACAGAGAATGGGGATTTACAGGGAGCACAGATGCTCAGGTTAATTTAGTCATGGTCTATGTGAAAGGGGTGGATGAAGTGACCAACATTGCCAGCTAGAGCAGCTAGCATGACTAATTCAGTATTTGTACCAAGTATCATGTTCTAACTGATAATATTGTCATTAACCTTACTTGAAATATGGCTAACAGTCTTTTTGTGCTCCTGACTTTTCTCACACAGAGGCTTCCATCCTCTCGTATGATGGCAGCATGTATATGAAGGTGGTGATGCCAAACATCATGCACACTGAGGCAGAGGATGTCTCCCTGCGTTTTCGTTCCCAGCGGGCCTATGGCCTCCTTATGGCCACCACCTCCCGAGACTCAGCCGACACGCTCAGGCTTGAGTTGGATGGGGGTCGCGTCAAACTCACAGTCAACCTAGGTATCGTATGCACCCCCAACCATCTGCCTCCATACCTACATCCTTCACCATAAGACAGTTTACCGTTAAGCAGTGACCTCTCCCTCCCCTCACCCTCTTTCTATCTTTCTTCTATTTAGTCTTTTCATCAGTTACTCATCACTATGATCCCTTAAAGGTTTCTACCAGCTTTACAACATAGATAATTAGGTTTTTATCTTTTGCATGGGTGTTAATGCATTTTGAGCACACAGGTAACCATGGACTACTTAGTGAACACAACTAGTTGCTGGATAAGAATTCAAGCTATACCATTCAAGCTATACCATCCTGACTTCCATTTCAGTGGTAAATAAGCTTGGCCCATATTTGAAACAGTCAAACCATAGTCATATCCATGTCCTTTTTTACAGAACTTTTCAGACAGTCACAGCACAATAAGCAGAACACATGACATGATGTAGAGATAATGGGCTTTAAAGTCCAATCTCTAACAAAGTCTTTGGCAAGAACAAAGTGTGATAAGAGTTTCTAAGAGGTGACTTCCACCATGTATAGCCTTTGATCTTCAGTCCATCATCCACCAACACAATATCAGAAGAAACTTTTCTTGTCCTTCTCACTAACCTCATTTTTCTGTCTGACATGAAGTAACTTCTCTGTCACCTTCCAGTTCCTCTGGGTGGTTGTTTTCTTTGCTTACAATGATGTGTATATGGAAGTCTATGCTTACGTTTATGTTCTGCTTATGTTTACCCGTCAACTTCATTTTCCATCATGTTTTGTCAAAAGATGGTATTCACCCCTTCAAAGGCCTTAAGCCTGCGGCCCGTCAGGTGAACAGCCCGAGAACAGAGCCCAGCAAAACCTACAGCTGGCTGTGACCCCAAATACTTCCAAAAACACTTACAGTCATAATATGTAAGGAATGCTACAATGAAATTTAGCCATTTTATCTTGCATATACAGCACCTCCAGGAAAAATCATGAAATGTAAGAATAATACCAATGTTAGCAGTTGTTAGCTTGTAGGGGAAGTCTTGTTCAGAGAAATTCTAAACCGATTATATAAATTCGTGCAAGTCATACCCTAGATTTCAGTCAAAATGTTTGTAGCTCTAATTGTTAAGTGCCCATATGATTTCTTAGCCTACGTTAACCTGTGTGATTTTCTGCAGAGCGTTGTAAATATAGATCAAGCTTCTGATCCAGCTTAGTGACACATGCAGGGATAGCATTATACTCCAGATCCAGTGGTTGGGGTTACTGTGCCTCTGCATGGTGCTGGTGCTGATTGGATCGTGGCTGTTTGCTCCCACTTTTCTGTTGCGGTTGACGACACATGAAACCACCAGCCACATAGTGACCAACCCTCACTGTCTTTACAGTTGCATACATCAGTTATTCTGGCCTCAAAGGAACTTAAATATTTCATATTTACTTATTTTTTTATCACAGCTGGTTGCTGTTTGAATATTAAATCAAACTATGTCTCAACTTTTCAAAGATCCAGCACTCTAAAATGAATGGCTACTGCCTCCTTGTTGGTGCAGAGGCTTTGGAGCCAGAGACTTTTACTTTTCTAATCTGATTATCTAAAACTTAAAAGATTAAAGTCCAACAGTCAGAGTTGGGTTGGAAAACTCATGTAGCTGGTACTACAAGTGGCCATTTTACTGTAAATACTGTGCCTAAACAATTCATACATTTGAACCCTGGTATTACAGGTATCAAAAGGGCACAAGCTCTAGAAAAGCAGCTAGCACATTTCTATGATTGACAAATCGAGGCATTATTTTTTTACTATTAATGATGGTTTTGGAAATTTATAAAAACTATCATTTATTTTATGGTAATTAGGCATAAATGTAGACACAAATACTAAATAAATAAAATGGCTACTTTTTGCATGTGTACGTCCCCGGAAGGGTGGTCTTATTGTTTTTGGATGTCTGCAGCAGTAACCTTGAAGGATGCAATTTCATCTGTCATTTATTCTTCCCCATCTAGACTGTATCAGGATAAACTGTAACTCCAGTAAGTTAACACTCAAGTTTCATTTTGCTTTCTATGTTGATGGTCTGTTGATGTTTTATTTAAAGAAAATGTTTTGTTTTTTTGTTTTTTTTCCTTAAAATGTGAGTCCTGCTCCACCCTCCACTTTCTCTTAAGTCTATCATGTGGAGGATGGGTTTGCTCAGTTGGTTTGAGTACCCCTCAGTCAAATGGAAGGAGTGGTGACCTGCTTTAATTCTTAGACATAACAAAGTCTTTTTAAATCAACCACGTTACTCTATTTTCTGCTGATAGTTCTGTTGTCCCCTGCTCTATTTGCTATAAAGAACCATTTTCACATCATGTGCACTGTATACAGTGGCAGGTTTAAGCAAACAGTTTACATGTAACTGAGTGCTATTTAGATTCATTATCCAACCTTTAAGAGATAGAGGAAAAAGAAAAAGGAGAGTAATTCTAAATAAATATCTTTGATACTGTAATACCTTCGGTTCTAGTAAATGCGACACTTAATTTGGATAGTCTATTTCTGATTTTAATACTAGTGCTGGGCAGAACCCCTTTAACTTTTCTAACATCTAACAAAGTTAATTCCTTCCATCTGTTAATATTAATTATAAAGAATAATTTGTGTGAATAATAAGTAAAATCCACAAAAACACACTATTAATAAGTAGAGCATGAGACTGGGCTTGTCTGCTTCTTTACCTTGAGAGCCCATATTCCACACACATTTCTTTAAACCAAAACCTCTTCTTCAGTGTAAGTGTATGGAACAGTATTTGTTTAGAAGACTTTTACATGAGAGAATGTTAAAATCCTCTTCTAAAACAGCAGTCCAGTAGTCTGTATGAATGAAACAATGTAAGATATTTTAACCACAACTCTCAAACTTTGTTATAACTTTACCAGCATGGGTGAGACTCACCAATACGCAAAACAGATGCAGCAGCAGTATCCTGAAGGTAATGCTGATACTGTCCCAAGCAGGAAACAGCATAATGAGGGTGAATTCTGAATGAAAGTGAAGAAATGAATTGTCTGGATCATTCAATCCAATAGAATAACCAATCCAGAAGTAGAATATGACTACTTGATATATTTATATTTATATTGAATATGAGTATGGTTGGCTGAGCTGAATCCACTTAGTTATTAGCCCTTGACCCCCAATGCATCAGTTGTTCAAACGCTTAAAACTAATCTTGATTTCTAGTGGGGATCCAAAAATTTCCAGACACCAAATACTTATGGCTGGATTTTGGAGAAAAGTCTACAAAATTATACAAAAGACACAAAGGACAACTTGATTGACATTTTGATTAAATGATGAAGCCATTATATAATATAGCTTTGATGTGGGAAGAAGCTATGTTGGAATGTCAGGAGCTATGTGGGGATGTCATACAGTGTAAAAAAGTTTTTTTTTTCCAAGATGAAAGACAATAATGGGTAAATTTTTAACCAAAGACAAACCCAATAGGCTAAAATATTAAACATTTACAGGACTTTTTACTTTTTCAATCTTCAATTTCAATTTCAGTTTCTCTAATAGAAAGTTGCAATTTAAGATGTTTTGAATTACAGTTATTTTGATTGTTAACCTTTGCATGTTAATGACAAATAATTAGTCATTGATTAGTTGTGCACATTCCTATCCCAAACCCAGAGATTGATCTAAACCAAATGACTGAAAATCACAATGTTTCAATCAATTAAATATTTTTGAATCAGACTCTTCAATGAAAAAATTTAGTTATGTTATAGGAGACTGAGTATCAAAACTGGACTTAAAATTGGACAAA
The DNA here is from genome assembly GCF_046630095.1 of Trachinotus anak. Taxonomy (NCBI): domain Eukaryota; kingdom Metazoa; phylum Chordata; class Actinopteri; order Carangiformes; family Carangidae; genus Trachinotus; species Trachinotus anak. The sequence continues at coordinate 5,647,163 of NW_027273884.1, forward strand.
CATCTTGCAGACACATAATATGCAGGATTGTTAAGTATTGTTAGGAAAATTTATGTCAGGTTTCATTCTACACACTATAAGTTTAGGAATGATGATTCAGCTCTGTTTCCAACTGCGAGTTGAGTCTACTGCTTTGCCAGCTTAAAGTTGTATATAGAGTCTCTTAGTTGCAGGCAGTTGTCAGGCTCTCATAAATCACTACCAATTGCTTTTACTCATAAAGGGGCCATGGAGATCTTTGCCTTTGCCTTTATGCTATTTTAAAGTAAAATAAAATAAAATGAAATAAATATATCCATCCATTATCTATACCACTTATCCATACAAGGTCGCAGGGGGGCTGGAGCCAGTCCCAATCAACACTGGGCAAGGGCAGGGTACACCCTGGACAAGACGCCAGTCTATCACAGGGCTGACATATAAAAACAAACAACCATTCACCCAGAGGGAACCCATGCAGGCACAGGGAGAACATGCAAACTACACACAGAAAGGTTCAAACTCAGAACCTTCTAGCTGTGAGGCAACAGTGCTAACCACTGCACCACCGTGTCACCCTATCTGTGTGTGTGTGAGAGAGAGAGAGTGTGTGTATATATATATTCAAAAAATAAGAAATTATGGTAAATAATATTAATAATAATAATTATTATTATACATAAAATTGCAATAAATAATTACAGATCAACAGGCTGAAATGCTCAGTACAGAAGAAGACATTTATTATATATTATTATCTATTATAATGGCACACATCAAGGAAACATCGGTGTGTTCCCTGAAATTAGCCAAAGCTTGTGACATCTGCCTCTAACTTTTTATTTATTTTATTTTATTTATTATTTTTTTATTTTTTGAGCAAAATTGCAAAATATTCAAAGCCAAATTTGTTGAACCACTGCAAAGGTTTGAGTCCAATCTCCACAAAACTTTGCATTTATAATCAAGAGACGCTCATGGTCAAATGTATTAAAAGAATTGTGGTTATCAAAATAATGCACAAGTTACAAAGGAACAACTCTAGGTGGCAGTCCAAACAAGAGGCGTTGCATACCTTAGCAATTGTCTTTCCTAGTAACACAAAACGTAGGCCAGTAGTTCCTCATATCACCCTGAGGCTCTGCACAAAATCTTGTGCCAATTGGCAACTAGGTGGCACCACAAATATAAAAAGTGAATTGTTATACTCAGATTTTTAGGGGTATATACCCAAGAGTACTGTGGCCCATGCATGCAAAGCATGGCTCCCAGTACCTGTGGTGCCAGGAAACCAATTATAATCGCTCAGAATTGTATTATTATTAAGGATTTAAATTAAGTTGAACCCCTTTCCACTTTCTGTGTTGTTCAGTTTTTATAGCTGTTTGTTGTTGGTTGTAGCAGACACTACAACTTCAATTCTGAAATTCATCAGTCCTATAGTGGACAAATCAATCTGCCAAATTGATACTGATATTGTATTGATCATTATCATATTTGCAGTTGGGCACTTTGGGCTGTTTATTGAAATATTTGGCACAGAATAACCATAACAACATATAACGAAGCTATTTTACACATTAGTAGCCTCAAAGGTCGATTCTAGACAGTGTCAACATACACCAGACCTCAAAGAAAAAAATTCCAATTCAGAGATATTTCAAATCTAACCCCAAAATTTAAACGGCTCTTTCAATAGGTGATTCTGTCGTGAAAATGCTTTGTGGGATACTTTATTGCCATACATTGTAGGAATGGCTATTGTAGGAATGGCTGCCAATGTTTGACGATTTATATGCTTAACCTTAAGAGTGGTACGGCGGGGGAGGGAGAAAGTCTCAATATTATAAATCTGGCTATCAGGCTGACAGTCCAGACTATGGGGATTTTCCTGAGTTGACTTCAGTTCTAAACTATTGGACTCCTAAACTACACTTCCTCTAGCCCTAGCAGGCTCTCTAATCGCCTGCGACCTGCTGAGCAGTAAGTCCCTAGTGTCAAACCTGCTGTATATATTCCTAGATAAAACAGCAGTGCTAACTCCAGTAGGATGGAGACCGTCTGCTTTCAGCAGGTCTGGGTGGTCCCAGAAAGAAAGCCAGTTATATACAAGTTGATGTCCCTGCTCCCTACAGTGACAGGCCAGCCAGCTGTTCAGAGACACAAGCCTACTGTAAGCCTCGTCAGCCTTGCCCCACAAGGGTAAGGGGCTAGAGACATATAATTGATGCCGACTCATCTTTCTAGCAAACTCAAACATCCTGGCAAGGCTTTTGTGACCTCTGACTGCTTCATCCTTATATCATTGGCACGGACATGAATAACTATGTTGTTGTAGCTGGGGGTAGTGGTGGAGTGTGCCTGGGATCCCTGTTTCTCTGTGTGATGACAGCACCCAAAGATTAGCCTCTATGTCAGAGGCTCTGGCACTAGGTAGACAGTAAATGCTGGCTGGTGAAGCTAGTCTAACATTGCGGGTAATGGAGTCACCTATAACTAGTGTACATAGCTTAACCCCGTCAACGGGAGCGGAGGAGGAGTGCAGGCACAGGACTACCAACAGAGCTGGCAAGGGTTGAAAACCAGTTTGCAGTCGGGAGGGGTGACTGCAGACCAGGTCACACAACCGGTTGCTTGCCCTTGCAAGCCTTTCCGCACCTGGTAATGGGGAGGAACTCCGCCGCATCTGCCAATGAGGCTATGCTGCTGCTAGCACTTAGAGGCTCACTGTCGAGCCTGATCCTCATGCTATCTGGAGTGCCCATCATATCTACAATAAGCTTAGGAGACAGCAACTGTTCTAGCTGATGGATACGTCTCTCTAGTAGAGACGTTCTGTCTGCAAAACCAGAACAACCAACACAAGGCATCATTAAGATCAAAGAAGTTAGGTAGCATTAGTGGAATCAGATTAGCGGCCAGTGTGCTAAGCTAACAGAGGTGCAGACAAGCAATCACCCAAACAAAAACAAATTAGTTAAAAGGTGCAGCTAGCAGCTCAAACACCCGGTGAATTAGCAGAAAGCAGTGAAAATTGATCAAGAATAATTAGTCAAGGGTATAGTAGAAGCGTAAAGGAGAGAGAGCAGGTGCTGATCTCATGGACGGGTACATGTCACAGCGTCACGGCAGAAGCCAAGTGTTGCTCACTTGAATACCTTTCTTCATTTCTCAGTTCAACAAGGAAAAATTAAAAAAAGGAATTTACAAACAATATTGGATTGTGTTTCCAATTTAATGTTCTTGTTTCACGTTTTTTAAATTCTGACAACAAAAACAGAAAGATGGCTCTGTTTTTGTGTTTTTGGTTTTAAATGAAAAAAATGGAAATACCATGTTTTTCTCTTTTTCATGAAATACGGCGTTGGGTGACATCATGAACTAACATGGAATCATGAGAGTTGTTATCTTAAGCACGATTGGTATGGATCCCTAGTGTGTCAGTCTTTCAGGAGGTTTTTACCTGGAGCTGAATTATCTACAGAGGTCTCCTTCTCTCCCAAATAAACAGACCCGGTGTTTATAACCATTACAAGCACTGAAAGCAGTTTCACATTTAAAGTCAGTGTTTCACTGAAGCTGTACAACAGACAGAGCATGTCAGGGAAGGGTTGAGAGCTTAGACTGCTAATGTTATTAACTAACTGCTAACTTATGCACCATTTCAGGAGGTTTTTACCAGCAGCCATATTATCTGCAGAGGTGTCCTCCCCTCCATAACAAGTAGACCAGGCAATTAAAAGGGGTAAAAACACCTAAAAAAAAGCAGAATGGCTGGAAACTGAGACTCCCTACCTTTGTGTATTATGAACCAGACTTTCAGGAAAGTTTTACAGGCAGCTGAATTATCCTCGACGCAGTCCTCCTCTCCATAACAAATGGACCAGGGGCTCAAATCTAATACAGGGGTGATCTGATAGCTAAGTGATTAGGACACACACCAAGTAGGCGCTAATCCACCAAGCAGGCAAGTCCCAACTTTACTTCACTAAGACCCGTTACTGCATGTCTCTCCCCTTTCTCTATCACTGTTTAATGGTTTTTACAGGCAGCTGATAAGCAGAGTGTCATCCTCCCCATAACAAACATAACAAGGGATTAAAATAAACTGCAAACAAAGCAGTTTCTCTTCAAAAATCAGTGATTCGCTGATGCTCATCAGCGGACACAGGGGATCTCAGAGTGAATGCATGGACATTCATGGGTGGATGGGACCTGAGTTGCCATTTGCCATGATGTTTTCATTGATAACTAAGATCCATAAATCCTATGACTAAAATGAAAATAAATAATTAAATTTTAAAAAACGACAAAGGTGTATAAATTGTATCTTAAGATGTGGCTTAAAACAGGATAAATCTTGAGCTTCTGACAAGCAACTGCAACAATTTTTTTTTTTTTTAAATATAAACAGAAACATGTAAAAATAAAATATTTATATGACAATATGAAAAAAAGACAAAACTAAATATAATTTAAAAAAATAATAGAGTTCTCAGTGATATTCAACATCTTGCTGTAATTTTTTCTGTATGCACAATTCTTTTTTCTCGGTGTTAGATTCAAAGTCACCAAAATTCCTAATTCCAGAAACATTTTCTTTTACATTTCTTTAAATTCTCTAAACGTCCTGATAGCAATGACTATTTTAAATGCCTTGAAAACAAACCGACAGATCACATCCCTGTTTATCCAGAGTCATATAAAATATACCGTTTGTTTGAAATTTTGTCATGAAAGTCTTGATTGATTAGCCATTTATATTTTAGAGGAGTTTTGTGAGGTCACACTGACTTTGACTTTTGACCTGTAACTACCAAAGTCTAATCAGTTCATCCTTGAAACCGTGTGGATATTTTTTGCCAAGTTTGAGGAGGTTCCTTCAAGTCATTACTGAGATATTGTGTTCACAAGGCCAAAAATGTGTTTTGTGAGGTCACCATGACTTTGACCTTTGACCTTTACCCACCAAAATCTGATATGTTTGTCATTGAGTCCCAGTGAATGTTTGTATCAAATTTGAAAAAATGTCCTGGTGCGGAGACATAAAAAAATCCTCTGTGACAGTTGCAGTGCTGTAGAAAATCTTTCCAGTCATTTCATTCTGATTCTGATTGCAATGATTGGATGGGCTACCTCTCTGTCAACCTACCACCAGCTTGCCTGCATGTTGTCAGGCTGTGCATTTAGTTATTGCATATAACCAGAGTGTTTTCAGAGTCAGACAAGCAGCAGTTGCAAGTAAATAATAAGAAGACGAATCCACACAGGAATGACAGAGGAAGTACAGCCAGTTCCACCTAAGGCTATGACTTCAGCAGCAGCTTCCACTCCTACCATTACCATCGTGGTAATAGAAAGAGCTACAACCAAAAAAGACATTGGACAGCACAGGCAGCCTAACAAGATTAAGCATTGGTGTCACTTTTCAAAGATGGCGACAACTGAGGGAACAGAAGGTCCTAAAAAGCGACGCAATGGTGGCGTATTTCTGCAAGACAGGTAATTATCTTGTTTTTGTTTTGTTTTGGGAAAGGGGGAGGTTTGTGTTACCAACGTAGACAGCTGCTTCATAGGCTTCATAAGCCTCTTCGTATAGTGTTCAGTGTAAGCCACTGAACAGTGTTGACAGTGATCACGGCTGACCATAAATGTAGTTTTGTGTGGAACTATTTCAGTTGTCAGAACAGCAACAAAACTGTATGTAATGTGTGCAGGACCGTGAGGTACTGTGGCAACACCACAAACCTTGTTAAGCAGCTGAGATTTAATCAAAATAAATATGATGAGGTTACGCAGTGGTGTCTGGAGGAGAGGTGCTGCTAGGGTGACACAGACTTCACTCACCAAGTCTGTGGCAGCTATCATTCAGGTATAGAGAGAGAGTGTAGTTACTGGTGATTGATATGAATAAATAAGTTAGCTAATTAAATAAATATGATTATGAAGTAAGTAATGAAATAAATACATGCTACAACAAATAGCATCTTTATGAGTTGGATTATTATTTTCGAAGCCCAGGATTCTGAAATGTTTTATTGTCAGTACTAAATTAATGACATTTCCATATCCATTTTAAATGATGTAGCAAACCCTGCCTCAGTAAAAGTAGGCATATGACCTATAACATTAGACTGTATATAAATATGATCCAGTCTCATTTGTTTTGACTGACAGCTGGCTGATTATTTCACTACATAGGTATTGACTTATTTATGCATTTAGTATGGAATTTATTCATTTCATTATGTATTTCACTGGCATTTTGTTATTTCATATTGAATAGAACAGTGTTCTATATGAAACACCAAGCCTATGTAACCTTAGTATCACACCCCACCATTTGCTGCACTGCAGACTGCAGTTTTTATTTTTTGTTTTTTTTTTAAGAAAAATATTTTTAAAGAAAAAACTATTATTCATAATATGTGAATCACACTTTCTAAATTTATTCTTTCTCCCTTGTTTTTACCAAAAAATATGTAAGTTTAAATAAATAAATATGCAGAAATAATAAATAATAATAATATTTTACTAATAATAAATAATTAAATACATAAATAAATGCTAAATTATATACGAATACATTTTGGTAATTAAAAATACTATTTATGCATTTCTATATCTATTTATTTACTTCTGTGGTCATATGTTAATTAGGTAAGCAGTCCTACCTCAGTCTAAAGCAGGATTGGGTATAGCAGTGTGATTGATTGGATGGATCTACTACTACTGCCTTGACTTTACTGGTACACAAGGAGCTTTGCCTTTCCACTTAGCAACTTTGACACTAGATTTAGAAACTTTTCAGACCTCTTTAGCATTGTTTTTTCTTTACATATATCCTAGTAACAAATCTAGTGAATTTTTTAACAAACCTTACCTATTTTCCAAAAATGAGAGTCGCCAATACTGCCCTGCAAGAGGCACTCCTCTGTCTGTACTAAGCTAGTGACAGAGAGGCAGAGCAGCACATTCGCTCCTTTGATCGAGATATGAATGAGCTTCTAACTTTCTCTCTGAGTGATCATTTACAAATAAATATAACTATACAGCTAAATCAGTGTAGAAATGTAGAAATACAGAACTAAATACATAAGTAAATCTTGAATCTCATAAATACATAAATACATGTAAACATTTCATAAGTACCAACATGTATTATTTTGCATTTATTTATGTATTTAATTATTTATTTCTGCATTTATTTATTTTTACTTATGTAATTTTTGCTGTGTTTAGTTTTTGATTTTTCACAGCTATTTTCATTACAACAGGACTGGTGGTGTTCTAAAGACTCATATTTGCTTAGATGCACTTTCAACTATCAACATGGAGGACTGCGCATGATTCGGTTGAGAACTCCCAAGATCCCACCACCACAGACATAACTCCATTCCCCGATACATTTTAGTCAATAAAGATATGCTGTAGGTGCTAAGTCAAGGCAGATCCAGTAGTATGACAACAAGAAGTCCAGGAAATGGAACTTGTACACAATCCAGGTGGAAAAGGACTACCTCTACATCCAAGACCTCCGGAGTGCTATTCTGTGCCAAAGGCTGGTTTCTAGAAGAACAGATGCCATTAACAGAACAGAACGATGAGGTCAGATGATCCCTGTCAACATGGCCTTCTGTCATGTGATGCTGCACCTACCAACAAGGAGCTGTTGCAGAAGCAAGTCAGCAGAGGGCTAGGTGAGTTGGGTAACATAATTGTGTGCAAAATACATATGGCTATGTTGTAAAGAAGTCCAAAGTGTAGACTATCAAATTACTGTAAATGGCAAAATGGATGTGCAAACAAAAGTGTACCCCTGTTTATGACATTAATTGAATAAAATATCACCAAATACTTATACACTATAGCAATGACAGTGAAAACCGACGTGAAAGTGTATCACTGGATAAAATGCAGAAAAACCTGCAGTGTTATCATTCTTTGACAGTTATATGATTGTCTTTGAAGTGCTGCAATTGCTGTCATATATATATATATATATATATATATATATAATTGTGATATTCTTTCTAAAGGACAGTCACTGCCAAAGAAGTATAAGATTGCCACAGCACCCACATGATGCCACGTTCAGAGCCTGTCTGACCTGTCAGCCAACACTCAGCTCTGCTTATAACCAACAGTAAATATGTTGTATGTAGTGTATATATCTGTAAATATATTCTGTGTAGTAATAATACATTGTGCATATATCTTATATTGTTAATAGCATTTCAGTAATATTATACATGCCTTATTGCAATTACAATAAACAAGTTACATACCATATTCGATTGTGATTTTTTTTTTGTATAGAATATGAAGAGATAATAAATGTAGCGATTTAACTGTTTAGGTTGTAAGTGTAAGGAAAAAAGAATGTATAATTTTCATGATTCTATTCAAAAAGAAATTCAGAACAGATTATACATATAAATAAGAATGCAAAATGAATAATAAAATGCAAATTAAAATATTCACAAGTAAGATACAGAAGGAAAAGGTATACTTGACATTACTAGATCCTCATGGGAAAATGGAAAACAAAATACTCAGTGTAGTGATACTGAGTGATAGTGAGTGATATTGCACAAATTATTGCCTGACATTGCTATTGCAGGTTACACTCCAGTAGGGATGAAACCTTGATACCGTCCATGTGGTTTCTGGGTACCAGTCATGTTTTTTCCGGACACAGCAACTAGACCACCTCTGCTGCACTAGTGACATCAGCCACTGCCCAGGTGTTATTGCAGATGTGTCTGGCAAGGTGCAGGACCCCCCATCTGCAAAATATATGCTTATATGTGCAGCACTATGGATATGCAGGATGTGTGGTGTTGCCCGCAGCACTTCCTTATCACATCTGTGGGCATTTCCCAGCAATTCTGGGAGACACACTGGGCAGGTTTATACCTGTAACTGGAGGACCTGGTGAATGAGCATCTGCTGATGTCATTTGTAAGATATAAAACATCAGGCTTGTGTCATGCATCAGACTGAACTCCAGCCAAAGGTGTTGCTGGGATTTTTTTTAAATGTCAATTGATAAATGCACAATTTTTGAGCAATTTAAGATGAATACTGAGAGCCTGGGTTATCAAACTACAGTCATAACATAATGACCACAACAATATATTCTTGAGAGGGTTCTAGTGGGTCCCCATAGCTTATATATATATATATTATATATATATATATATATATATATATATATATATATATATATATATATATATATATATATATACATAGCTTGTGCATGGGAGTGGCAAGGTGTAGAAAATATCACCCCCTTCAGATTTCAAAACAAAAGCCCCCACCTGTTGCTTTCACCTAGATGTGCCAAATTTGGTAGGCATGTGTGTCATAGCGAGACTTAAAAAGCCTCATAGAGCTTAGAGTTGGCCATTTTATTTTAATTGTGAAATGTTTTATGTATTTTTAGCCATTTTCAGGGGGCATACTAGAACAAGCTCCTCCAAATGTAGTCAGTGCTTTCTAATGACCTGCATGATGCTAAATTGCAAGGCTTTCAACTTCAATGAACTGTGTGTCCATGGTGAATTTTGATGTTTCGCCATGAAAGCCAAAGTTGTTGCAACTCTGATATACATTGTCCAATCTGCTCGATGCTTATCGTGTTTGATAATAGTACCAGCCTGAAGACACGTACATGCCAATATTAAGTGACAGTGACAGTGTTACCCAGAAAAGCCTGAATATCTTGATGATGCTCTATTGTAAAATATGATGCACTCCAAGCAGGAAATAACATCTTATTCATTTGTGCAGTGTCTAATGGTTGCAACTCTGCACAGTTCAGTCAACCAGCATCCTGCCTGCCTGCACCCTCGATGTTAAGGGTGCAGGCAGGATGTCGACAGAGCAAGAGCCAGGTCAATGCTTGTAGACTTAATAATTTTTTTCTTCTCTAAATCAATATGTTGTTGGTTTTGGAAGACAGTTATTATTTTTAAAAATGATTTGGTTGTTTATTTTGGAGGATTTGTGAGTATCTTACATTAGGGTTCTTTAAGCAATATATGTATATAAATGTACATGTAAATAAGTTTGCATATTTCACATGCACTAGCACTTAGTATTTTCTGTCAGCAAAACTCTCCTCACACAAAGAAAATATGTTTAATCAGATCATGGATCTAAAAGATTTGTTACCACTTCAAACTGAAGCAGATAAAGTGGGTAGATGATGCTCCACTTAATGGCAATGTTTTCAGATTGCATTTCATGGTCAAAGAAACTCATGACAAGAGATGAAACTGGGAAGGAAAGGAAGTAATTATTGGGAAAGATTTCTAAAAGCCTTAAATGAGTAAAAGCAATTTTCCTACTGTTTGCCTTTTTTTTGTTTCTAACTAATTAAGTAATATGACTCTGTTTTGCAGTATAGTGGTCAAGTGTATTCTAATTACATATATCACAAATGTCAAGTATTTTGTACAATTTCACAGTGTATTTCACAGACTAAACCAAACCTTTGTTTCCCAAAGGTGTAAGAACTAGTCTGAAAAGCTGCTAAACTGCATGTAGATTATAGGCCAATGATTCTGGCCTGACTTGTGGGAAAACAAAGGTTTGGTATTAGGCTCAGAATGTCTTTAACTTTGTGATTGACCATTCTTCTCAGGCAAGGGACCGGAGACCCTGTATGCCGGGCAAAAGCTCAATGATAATGAATGGCATACAGTGCGTGTGGTGCGTCGTGGCAAAACCTACAAGCTAACGGTTGACGATGATGTAGCAGAAGGTACTTATCAACATCAACTCAGTTCATGCTTAAAGAAATGTTCTTAGTGATGCCTTGTCAATGGTATTACAAAATGCTGTGGTGTGTTGCCATAGAGATTGATAGTATCCGTTTGTAACTGTGTTACAAAGAAACCATTAGTAACTGTTTGCATCCATGTAATACTATTAATGGAATTTTCTCCTTAAATCAGCCCTTTTGTGTTAGTGTCAGACAGTGTTCTCTTTTCTTTTCGCTTTTTGTCTTTCTTTTCAACCCATCCCCTCCACCCTCCCCATCTTCAGGCCAAATGGTGGGTGACCACACTCGTCTGGAGTTCCACAACATTGAAACAGGCATCATGACAGAGCGCCGATTTGTTTCCAGCATCCCATCCAGCTTCATTGGTCATTTGCAGAGCCTTAGGTACACAAAAACATACTTTTATTTTACTTTTTAAATATATATATAGTTTCAAAAATAATTATTTTGATGTTAGCAATGAATCAGGTGACAAGCTAAAAATAGAGAGAATTATCACCTAAATTATGAAACTCTACAGAATTATTTAGCCTCTTTAGGTAATTGTTTTGGCTATACCCAGCACATTTACTATTTGGTTCAGTCTCAGCACTCTCCCTGTGCACAGAAGACATTTTAGTGAGTAGATGGTGAAGAACCTGAGAACAACTAAAGAGCCAGATCTTTTTGTCAGGAGCTAGTGGAGACCCTGAATGCAAAGTTATTACCTGACTCGCTAATGTGGCGTTGTGTCTCCTGAGTGCATGAATTCAGAAGTTTAGATATGCCTCATAAAACTGTAAGATATATAATGCATCAGGCAGTGTAGCTGATAGCTTGTTGTGGAGTTGAGGATTTCCTCTGCCCCTAAATGGCTAAAAAAAATTCACTGATTTCAGCTGTATTTTCTCAAGTTTCAAGCAATGCATTAACTTGAGATACATTTAGCTTGTCCAAATATTTCTTTACTTCCAATTCTCCATGACTATTGTCTTTTTTCTAGATTTTGAAGAACAAGTTATGAATAATTTGAAGTTTCTGTTCCTTTTCTTTCTTCAGATTTAATGGCATGCTCTACATCGACCTGTGCAAGAATGGTGACATTGATTATTGCGAGCTTAATGCCCGCTTTGGGATTCGTTCCATCATTGCGGACCCTGTCACATTCAAATCCAAGAGCAGCTACCTGAGCCTGGCCACCCTACAGGCCTACACATCCATGCATCTCTTCTTCCAGTTCAAGACCACCTCCCCAGATGGCTTCATACTTTTCAACTCTGGAGATGGCAATGATTTTATCGCTGTTGAACTGGTTAAAGGGTAAAGTTTATTTATAAGTGATACTTCTCAACTTTTTGCATGTTGAAACCTTGAAGGTTTAATAGTAACATTACAGTTACAGTGTCATATTGTCAAAACAATATGACAATGTGAAGGGAGTCACTTTTGATGAGCCTAGAAAATTATCACTGAATCTGCAGTTCTCCTCAGCTTTACAGAGCTTTCTAGCAAATATTGCTACCCTGGTACATCAGTCATGCTTCATACAGGTGTCTGTTGAAGATTTATTTTCTCTCTCACTTATTGGAAGACATCAAAAGACACCATCTCTTTATCATTTTAAAATATCTTAAGTGTACATTGATAAGCAGGCTCAAACATGTTAAGATAGTATCCATCAACAAGTAGGACCAACTACCTTAGCACAGAAATGTGACCAAATCAAATAAAATTACTGGAAACACATCACATTGTCCAGATAAAGCAAAATTAACAACATTATACAAGAATACAAACAAATAAAAGACAATTACCATGTGCGCCTCTTGAACCATGGGCAGAACAATATCATTTTGTTGTCATTCCTTTGCATCCATGCTGATTCTGACCCATTCCCAGACCCACAATGCCACAGTCAGACCCTTAACTAAACTCTGGTCATGTGACTCATTCCTTTTCTTTTTAAACTGGTATATTTCAGACAAATGTTTCATCAATATTATCCTTTGAACGTCATATTTATTGCATTTTAAATCCTTTTTAAATTATCACAAATTTATAATAGAACCATATGAAATAAACATCTCAATGAAACCTAACTCTTAGACACTTATTGGAAGTTTTAGCTCAGCTGTCCATCTTGCAGTTTTATTCTTTTGATTACTCAGTGTTCTCATGGCATTGTTTTCAGACATAACAGGCACCAAAACAGTGTCAGACAGACCAAAAAAAGTTGAAAGAGAACAAATATTAGATTTTCATTCATCAGGTGGATAGTCATACAAATACAAATGAATGATAACGTTGTTCTGTATCTGCTGGATGAGTAAATAAGCAACTGTTTGCCAACAAGTTCATCATATCTACTTAAAACATGATCATATGTCAGTGTTGTGTTCACAGTTTGTTTCCTCTGCCCCCATGTGGCCAGGTTTGACCTTCTCAGATATTTTAAGTTACTCTATTTCAATAGTTCTCACCTTTTTGTGTCACGACAATGACTGGCAATGCTGGCAACACTGGCACTGTATGCTGGTCATTGCAAGTGGTTTAACACTTCGTGATATCTAAATATTGGATTGGATTTGGTGCATTCCTTGACCTTTCTCCCCCTGACCTGCCTCCAGGACCTCCTGATTTACAAAAAAAACCAAAAAAACTCTAAGGGTTTGTTGATGTGAGAGTTGTCCTTTGTTTCCAAATGTCTCTGAAGTTAAACTGGTCTGCATGCGTTTCTCAGTTGATGGTGCTGCTGTATGATTTTCAGGTGATCCACACCTTCTATTGGTCTGAAACTTGAGCTGGAATATTTTTTTTCCAAAGTTGTTCCATGTGATAGCTAAAAAAAATGGTTATAGCTGCTTTGCATGACACTATGGCACAAAAGCAGTATTTTCATTGTGAAATCACCATGACCAGTACTAGGAGTGATGATAAGTAACCGTTACAGGCAATCCTGTTTTGTTACAATTAGGTTAGGTTGTTATGGAACAATTTTGCTGTACCCTGCAAGAGTAGGGTACAACAAATTTTATTTCCAGACAATGTATTAAGACAAAAGGTTCAAGCAGACCAAATGATCAGTTTGTGTATTAACATACACTTAATGAGCATTTTATTTGGAACAGCCCAGCATCTGCTTAATCATGCAGTTATCCAATTAGCCAATCATATGGCAGCTTCAGTTAACATTCGCATCAAACATCAGAATGTGGAAAAAAATGTGATCTCAGTGACTTTGACAATGGCATGCAGACTGCTGACCTTGTGGGATTTTCTTCTCAGTATCTCAGAATGAGGTGGATGTGCTACAACAGCAGACAATCACATCAGGTTCCACTCCTGTCAGCCAAGTGGTGGTGGTGGTGCCCCTTAGGGTCCTAAAGTGTGCCAAGAAAACATTCTTCAAACTATTACTGTACCACCACCAGACTGGCTCAGTGTTATAATGCCACAGTCTCTCTGACTATCGTTGCTGACCATGTGCATCCCTTTATTTTATTATAATTATTAAGAGAACAAATATTATTAATTATTATAATTTAATTTACCCATCTTCTGATTGCTACTTCCAGCATGATTCTGTAATGTGTCACAGAGCAAAAGAACATGACAGTGAGTTCCAGTCACCAGAATATAATAGAACACCTTTGAGATCTGCAGAAATTATGTGATGCAATCATGCATCTCAAAGGAATATTTCCAACATCTTGTGGAATTCATGCTACAAAGAATACTGTTAGTATTCCTGATTAAATGCTTGGTGAGTTAATGCGAATATATTATAGCAGTGATTCTATTTGAATATGATTTAAGCAAGGCAAACACTCAGTTTATCAATATATTTGCTCTGCTGCCTTCACGTGGCTGCAGGGAAGAATATGAAAACTGCTTAAAGTTAGTAAAGTAAGGGTTCAGTTTTGACCAAATACAATATCTGTGTTCATCATTGTTTTGTATTGATATCTAGTGGTATGCCAGTCTAATTCTTGTGACTGCAGAATAAATCATGGTTTAGCATGGCAACAGCTCAAATCTAGTTTCTATCAAAATACCATGTTTGTGTATCTCCATCTACCTTTGCAACATATGTGCTGTGCTGGGCACAAATGTGGGAAAATCAGGAAGACAGGAATATGCCAAGTTGTGCTAGTCTTTACACCCACATGAAAATAAAGCCCTAATTATCATTATCTAGGGAATATACTAAGGATACATTTTAGTACACCTGTCATTAGAGCTCTTTTTTAAATATCCAAACAGGTGAGTTTTGACTTATCATTAATGTATTGTTGGATGCCAGAAAATTTCAGGGAATTGACAAATTAAGCCATGAGAGATTGGCTGGACTTGTATAAATAATAATTTCGTCTGCAGTGACTTGATTACCCATTATATAATTCTCAGAAAATGTGTCATCAAAATTCACTCAATAACTGGTTTAAGGATGTCAGTTTGTGGACATCTTAAATAATAGCCTTTAAGGCAGAAAGCTGAAGATTTCTTAAGCATTAACTAACACTCAACAACTTTCCTCTTGCAGATATATCCACTATGTTTTTGACCTTGGAAATGGGCCTAACCTCATCAAAGGCAAGAGTGAAAGGGCACTGAATGACAACCAGTGGCACAACGTGGCCATCACTCGAGACAACAGTAACACCCATACACTGAAGGTGGATGCCACAGCCACTAGTCAGAGTATCAATGGGGCCAAGAACCTGGACCTGAAAGGTAACCAAAGGACACTACACTGTTGTATATTTACATCTCCATATGTATTCAGTTTTCATTCAGCCACTTTCGTTAACAGTTAAACTAAAAAAAACTTGAAATGACTTTCATTCATGGTCGTCAAGTCAAGCATTATTTTTCTCCAATTCCTTTTACCAATTACAAACTTTTGCAATCATTTTAATTTTATTAAGTCATTTATCTCAATGAGGCTATTCGCACATCCAGAAAACTGATTCAGGTGCATTAGAGAATGTCATCTTGAAAGAAAATAAGTTGTGATGCAGGATCTTCTTTCACTTTATTAAGTCATTCCATTTTAAGTCAAAACATCTGAGGTTCACATCCCAGACTTTCTCTTGGTTTGAGTATAAGAACATCCTGTTCGACTGAAATACTACTCATTGATTAAAAGCTTTTTACTTTATAAATAGCAGAGTGCATGTTTTTTGAAATACGTCTTTGAAATATGTCTTCCTAGAAATTAGGTTTATATACAATTAAACTGTAACAGCAATTATGTTTTGTAGGAAGCATCCTTGCATGCATGTTTTGTCTTTACATAATGAGGATATAATGTTAGTTTATGTATTTGGTAAGTAACAAATCTGTCAATAGTGAAAGTATCAGTCAAATGTTCCCAGACAATGTATTAGTTTCCCACCAAAATATTCAATTTTGCCGTACTATATCCACTTGTACTGCCACATTTTTCGATGTGCAAATTTTCTATTTGTTTAGGTTAGAGAGCTCTTTAGGCGGATCTTTCAGTATGCTACTACCCAGTACAATCCAATTCATCAAAATATCTAACCTTCTTATTAAAGTGTAACACCACGCTGTTTTTGGTTTTTCAATTTTTTGTGCTGTACACAGTCACATTTGCCTTTTCTGCTCAGAATTAGATTGTATGTGTGTGCTTGAATTTAAAAGATAATTTCAACTGAATTCTTGTGCCCCTAATCTACCTACCTAACCATGACTCTATACATTGACCTCCACTTCCCACCCCTACCAAACCATGTACCATGTTTACATACACAGAAGAATTCATAAACTAGACCTATTAAGATTATATCCTCTGTACTGTCTCTATGTTTTCTACGCCCCAGGTGATCTGTTCATTGCAGGACTCGGTCCAGGCATGTATGGCAACCTGCCTAAACTAGTGGCATCCAGAGAGGGCTTCCAGGGCTGTTTAGCATCAGTGGACCTCAACGGTCGTCTGCCAGATCTCCTTAATGATGCCTTGTTTCGCAGTGGGCAGATTGAGCGTGGATGTGAAGGTACACCGTCCCTCAAATCCCAGCCTGATTTAGACTACTACAACACAAACTTCAACTCCAACTCCAGCAGCCCTTTCTTCCTGCTAAATGCAAATAGTAGCTCCACAGCCCTGCATCCATACAGAAGTCCAGCCTTCCTTTTAACTGTACTTGTTGCCTCACTTACCCACTGTTAGAGTCAGGCCAAATACCTCCTCACCTACATCACCACATGCAATTGGCCACATTGGTCGCCCACTGACAGTGCCGTCACAACCACCATCAGAGCAGTTGTTGCCAGTGTAGTAACATGAAATACTGCCAGGTGCTTAATTGTTATGTCTTGTGCTTTGTGAAGTTCAGGGGGTTTTTTTTGGTTTTGTTTTGTTTTACAGAATTTTGTGAGTGATTAGACTGTTAAATAATATGATCATCTATTAAGGTACTACAGAGCTTCTTACAAGTGGCTGGTTCAGGTGTATTGGTACAAAGACACTTGATTGTACAGAGAGACATTCACATTGAGTGTAAGATTTTGCACTGCAGTAATATTTTAAAATCTGTAACATATCTAATTGACCGCTCACTAAGCCCTGTCCCCCTTAGTTTTGTCATTATCCCTGTCAAGCTTTCCATTCTAGAACTGCACATATACAGTTTACAGTGATGGGAGTGACTTTGATTTATCTCTGAACATTGTTTGCATTATTTTAGAATATACTATATCATTAAATTTCATAGCATGAGAATTCAGAAACAATGGATTTCTGTAGTAAGAGTACTGAATTTACACTTGTTTAAAAAGTTGTTCCCTACAGCTCTGCACAATAAGTTATATAGGGAAGTATAAGTGAACAATAAATTAAATACAGGGCCTTGTAATTTAATATATCCCTAGATCTATGTCCATGTTAGTTTATGATGAATCACAACTCCAAGGAATTTAGTTTCAAAAACTCTTTCAACTGCAACATCACACATTTTTAATACAACATCCCTATCCATTTCTTTTTGATAAATTTAGTTTTTTTAATGTTCAGTGACAATTTCTTAATGTCAGACCAAGTTTTGAGAATTCCCAGCTCTCCTTCCACTGCATGCAAAAGTTATTTTAAATTCATCCCAGAGCAAACAAAATTTTTGTATCATCTGCAAAAATGACGAAGTTTAACAGGTCAATAGCATTACAGATATCATTTATGTGGAGTATGAAAAGTTTTGGGCCATACACCAAACCTTGAGGTACTCCACAGGTGACCTTTCTAAATCCAGACACAGTCTGCCTTTGTAATTTCTTCCACCATCTCCATTACTGCATAGGTATTAGCTATTTTACCTAAATCAATACTGGGGTTATATACTGATTACATATATAAGTCATAGGACCTGCAATAGAGTCAGTTACTTATTTAATAATTACTTTGTCAATGTAATGGTTATCAGCTGATCTTTTGTTTTTAAATTTTCTAACTATTCAATTTCATCAATTTCATCAACAAATATAACATTTGTATTTTGAATCTTCACATATTTGCAATAGTGATGCATAATAAGTTAGCCTACTTTTATGTGTCAAGCATTTTAAGGCAGTAGGTTTCACTTTTAAACACTAATTTGTGGATTAGGATCAACCTGTACATTTGGCAAAGCAGTCTCAGGTCAATGTTCTCAAATCAAATACAATGTAAGACAGAACTGTTAACACTGCCTAAGCTTTAATATAATACCATCTAGGACTGGTGTTACTGTTTGGGGGAGGGGCTTAGGAAACAGTCAATTACAGGTGCTCAAAGAAAAAATACAATACTTTAAATCTTAAAGTTTATGAATTTAGATGCACAGTTTTCTCAGCAGCATTGGAAATTTGTATCATCTGGACTCCAGACCATACAGTTTGTTCACAAAGCAAAACCTGCCAAAGTTTTTAATTTGTTTTGTGTTATTTTACAATTGTTCATGCGTAATGTGTACATAACTACATCAAAATAGGCTGTTGAAACATTTTGCACAAGCAAGCAAATGTCGCTGTTGTTTCCATCTTCCTGTGAAAATCGTTCTTTTTTGTTCATTTTTATCATCCTCTTAAGGTTATGGGCCAGGTTCCACAACCTGTTCTTGTTTGCATGGAAGTCATTTTCTGTTTAACTGTTTTTCTTATGTCTGCCATATCATTCAGTTGGACATTGGGTATATCATGTGTTTGTTTTTTCCCCCTTTTTTTTAATGTTAACTTATAGCATTCCACGTTAGATAAATGAATGTTAGCTAACATTTCATTTTAATCAAAACAGAAAATAATGCTATGTCTACTGTATGTCCTCCTCGTTGTGACAGTCTTGGTGAGGTTGATAACAATGTTATTCCTTGTACTGTATGTACTGCAAGAAAGTAATGGTTGATTAATTTATTTTTTGAAAATAAAATGTCATCAATCACAGTTTGTTGGTCTTGTCCATGGCATTCTAATGTCTCATTTTTCTGTGTTCCCGAATGGTTTATTTTCTTGCCTTTTTTTTTTGCTTTTCTTTCTTCTTTTGCCTATGTATCATGATCAGTCATTTAAATTGTATTGTCATTTACTGCCTGCATTTCATGACAAAATTTCATCACATAAAATGGGTTTGTGTTTCTTCAGGCAGAGATCCCAGTAACGCTTATTATTGTAAGCTGGCAGCTCAGGTTGTTGCAATACATTGTACTATCACTAGATGGTGATACTGCACTGCTGGCAAACATTTATCCAAAACTGTCAGCAGAAGTGACATGAATAAGCATTTCACTGTTGTTACATCTTAAATTAAATCCTAAACCAGAACAGTGCCACAGCAGGAAATTCCTGCGTTGTAAGTCACTTTAAGTTCCAAAACACCATTCTTCCTCCAACCCATCAGCACTTCACTTGGTCTTGAAAAGCTTCTTTAACATAAGCAGCTTGCATGATTTCACCAGGTAAGTCTCCACTTAACATGTTTACCTTAAGATGATTTATATAGACTGATTGTTGGTCTGCTATTTGTTAAGATTTATTTACATCTATGCATAAGCAAATATAGTGAAAAAATGAATTTCCTGTTTGGATGTTTCGCAAAAATGTAGATGATTGAGTCTAAAACAAACAAAAAAAAATTATCATTCAAATATCAAGAAAACAAGAAAAACATCTTGACAGTATCACACTCACTGTCTGTCTGTAGGCTTAAATGCTGTTAAAGATTTATAGTTTTGTCCTTCAAGCAGCACAGCAATGTAGATTCCAGAAGTGACTAACTTCATAAAAATAAAAAAAAAACACAAGTATGTATGTGTGTGTGTGGCAGTATGTTACACACTGTGATATTTTAGCCTCAGTAGGGTTACAGTAAATATATACCTTTTGTCTCAGTTCTCATGTATGATCATGTCAAGCTCATATATACACGTGGGAAACTTAAACAGAGGACTTATTGTCCTCCATATCCCTTCACACCCGTGTGTGTGTGTGTGTGTGTGTGTGTGTGTGTATGTGTGTGTGTGTGTGTGTGTTTTGTCTGGGTGTGGTTCTGGGGTTGTGGGGATGGCTGGACTTCCACAGGTCCCAGCACCACCTGTCAGGAGGACTCCTGCGCCAACATGGGTATCTGTATCCAGCAGTGGGAGAACTACACCTGTGACTGCTCCATGACCTCCTACACTGGCACACAGTGCAATGATCGTGAGTACTGATGTCACTTTCAAATATGTAATCTAACACTGACAGAGTGGACAAAATCACCTGAGTTCAAATCACAACCCGTAAACACCTCACTCACTCTTTTGTGCCATAAGTAAGTGCTTAGATAATTATGATAAAAGTGAGTGTAAATATAAGATAGAAATGATTCTAGAGTAGAGGAACTTTTACGTATAAACATATAAACTTTTAGGTAAGTTTTGATGATGTGTCTTGTCACAGTGAACATGTGTCTTGAAAAACAATACAACTACTATGGCTGAACAGTTAATCAGAATATTTTCAGGAGATGCCATTTTTTTGATACCAGTAAAATGTGTGTAACAATGTGTCACAACATCCCATTTTAAATGAAGCATTGTGGTGGTACAGAGATTCTTCTGCCTACAAATCATATTCTCCAGACATAAGGGAACGTGCTTGTTTGGCACAGACCCCAGCAAAAACCAAATTTTTTTTTTCAGTGAAAATGAAATGTAAAAACTTTTGCATTCCCACTAAATTCATGACTCGTATAACAATCTCAATATTTGTCAAAACTATGGCAATATGATTTGATCATAAGTGAACACATTCCTGTGGCAAAACAATTACAACACAATAGAATGCATATCCGAGGATGCGAGTATTTTTTTAAGTAATG
This sequence comes from Trachinotus anak, assembly GCF_046630095.1. Classification (NCBI taxonomy): domain Eukaryota; kingdom Metazoa; phylum Chordata; class Actinopteri; order Carangiformes; family Carangidae; genus Trachinotus; species Trachinotus anak. The sequence goes on from NW_027273884.1 coordinate 5,668,267, forward strand.
GTTATAAAATATTTGTTTTATATCCCTATAAAATATAAGGCAAATTGTGATGCATTACAAGCATTTTTTTTTTTCAATTTTCAAAATCAATCCATTCAAAAAATAGTATTGCTGAATACCACACTGTGAAGGCTTAAGGGCCTTGAAACTGTTCTGGTGTTTTGTAATGACCCACAGGATATAACACATTATGACTTCATCTTGTGAGTTAAATAAATTTGCAGTTACAAGCAGAAAAGTAATGGTTCCCCCATTTGGAAATCCACCTACTGAATGGCAGTATGAATGCAGAGATACAGCATTAGAATCACTAATTGTTACTAACTACGACTCATCAGCTCAAGTGTGTGGACTTTGTTATGATCTGAGGATCAGTGGCTTTGGACCCCGGAGCGGATTCAGACACGATCACAGGCACAGTAGGTGTTATACAATGAAATGCCTTTAAAAGCATGCCACAGAGAATCTGAGAGAGTATGAGTCCTTTTGGGTTTTGTTGGGGATTTGGGGAGAGATTAATTAATAACTGACTCATAACTGAAGCAGAGAGAAACACAGGTGAGAGCAATCCAAAAACAACAAGAAGCAAACAAACTAAGCTTTTCCTCTCAAGAGACGCAAGTGATGGCCTGGAAAGTTACCACAGTGAGAGCTGAAAACAATCTGCTGACGAGTGGATGAAAAGCTGGGGCTTTTGTGTTGAGCTTGATGAATGATGAGATGCGGATGTGCCAGGTAACCAGTGTTTTGCCCCACCCCTGCTGAGAAGCACACACATACATACACACAAAGGGGAGAAGACACTGGGAAGACAGACAGGGAAAAACACCTTGCAATTTGCATGCATCACTCTGGATTCTGTTTTTTTATTTACTTATTTGATCTAGCTGTTGTGAGCCTCTGCTGGCTTTTGCACTGAACTGATTGGATTTCAAAGGTGTCCTCAATGCAGCTTAGGTGCATTCACACGTCATGTATTGCAACTAGGCTGTGGCTGTTAAAACTAAGCAAAACTTAACTGTCATCACAAACAAAGCATTACTTATTATTTATTAACATTTATTAATCAGAGTAGAGGGGCCACAGGTTTGCACAGTGCTTAAGCAGCCTCAGGCATGCACCATCTGGGCTGGCTCCGCCCTCACCTCATCCAATGTGAAGGACAGGAGACTTGATCCCATTATGGAGGAAGTTGCAGCTGCAGTATCAAGGTTACAGCAGTGTGAAGGAGATGTCATAAGGGAAGTTGCAGCTGAAATGGTAGGAGAGAGACCAGTGAGGCCACCTCTCTAATACTGTTGTGCTGCAGCTTACTTTCTACTTTTCTTTTGTAGTTCCCCTTTCTCTTGCTTTAATCTCCCCTTCAGATTTAGTCGCACACACCTACACTCCTCCCTGTCTCCCACCCTGAAGGCCTCCTTTTTCTGGTTAAGGAGGGTCTTGATGTTACTGGTATTTGGAAAGCAGAGTACAGTCATTGTTGGTATAACAATGTCCATGCAGAAATTAATGTACAACCCTGTTTACAGTTGGGACACTGTGTAAAATGTAAATAAAAACAGAATTTGATTATGTGAATATCGTGTAAATCCATATTTAATTGAAAATAGAACAAGACAACAAGAGATTTTATTGTTTTATGAAAAATATATGCTCAATTTGAATTTGATGTCAGCGAAAAAGTTGTGACAGGGTCATGTTTACCTCTGTGTTCATCACCTCCTCTTTTAACAACACTGTAAACATTCAGGAGCTGAGGAGATCAGCTGCTGGAGTTTTGAAAGTGAAATGTTCCATTCTTGTCTGATATAGGATTTCAACTGCTCAACAGTTCGGGGTCCCCTTTGTCGTATTTTTCGTTTCATGTTGCTCCAGATGTTTTCAGTGGGTGACAGGTCTGGACTGCAGACAGGTCAGTTTAGCATCTGGACTCTTCTACTACAGAGCCATGCTGCTGTAATACTCTCAGAATGTGGTTTGGCATTGTCTTGTGGAAATATTCAAGTCCTTCTCTGAAGAAGATGGCAGCACATGTTGCTCCAAAACCTGTATATACCATTAAGCATTAATGGAGCCTTCCCAGATGTGCAGGCTACCCAAGTCAAGCTCATATACCCCCCCCCCCCCACACACACACACACACACACACCAACATGGATGCTGGCATTTGTTCTGTGCGCTGATAACAAGCTGGATGGTCCCTCTCCACTGTAGACCGGAGGACATGGCGTCCATGATTTCAAAGAAAAAATTTGAAATTTTGATTGGTCAGACCACAGGACAGTTTTCCATTCCACCTTAGACCATCTTAAATTAGCTCAGGCCCAGAGAAGTCAGCAACGTTTCTGGATCATGTTTAGATATGGTTTCTTCTCTGCATGGTAGAGTTTCAGCCTGCATTTGTGGATGAAGCAATGAACTGTGTTCACAGACAGTGGTTTTCAGAAGTTTTCCCAAGAATTGTGTATGTCTTTAATGCTCCTGTCCCAGCTTTTTTAAAACATGTTGCTGGCATCAAATTCAAATTGAGCACATATTTTTCATAAAACAATAACATTTCAGCATTTCGACATTTGAAATGTTGTCTTTATTCTATTTTCAGTTAAATATGGGTTTATATGATTTGCAAATCATCGCATTCTGTTTTTATTTACATTTTACACAGTGTCTTGACTTTTTTGGAAACTGGGGTTGTATAATGTTGCTGGTATGATGTCGATAGGCCTATCAGCAGGTCTTTTCCATGTCTAATTTTGCTGGGAGTTGTGCGACAATAGGCGAGATGCCGAATTCCCAGTTCCCTTGAGACATGAGATGGCCATGGGTAGCCAGTGTAGGTTGATGAGTAGCGGAGTGACATGTGCCCTTTTGGGCCGACTGAAGACCAGCCAGGCTGTCATGTTATGGACCATCTGTAAGGGTTTCACTCTGCACAGAAGAAGGCCCACCAGGAGAGCGTTACAGTAGTCAAGGTGAGAGATAACCATGGTCTAGACCAAGAGTACTGAGTCAGGTAAGGCCTGATTTTCCTGATGTTGTATAGAGCAAAGTGGCATGACCGAGAGACAGATGCAGTGTGGTCAGAGAAGGATAATTGGTCATCCAACATGACTCTCAGGTTTCTTGCAACCTTAGATGGGGTAAGGGATGAGGAGGTGATTGTGTTATCAATATCATGATGAAGAGACTGACTGGCCAGGATGACTAAGAGTTCAGTCTTTCAGAGGTTTAGTTGAAGGGGATGTTCCTTCATCCATGCAGATATGTCAGAGAGACAAGCTGAGATCTGCTCAGAGACCGTGGGACAATTTCACCCAACCCAGAAAAATAACATGTATGTGAAACTATAGGCCTGTATTCACAATATAGGAATAAAATGTGCTTCATTTGGAAGCAATTCGTGGTGTGATTGACTTTAGCCTACTAATTACATTAGTTTTGCGCTATTAGATGGATCCCCTGCTCCAGTAGGGAGGTGAAGCCAGCTGACCATATCGCCCATATCAGTATTTGTCTTTGGGCCCCAATGTAGACGAGACATTCAACTAAAGTCAAGATTAAGAAATGGTAGGGTCCACTTTAGGGGTGTCTGAAATCGTTTTGCAAGATTCTTCCAGGCATGAATATGGGAAATATACTGTAATATCTACAATTATAGGTAAGAATGATATATGAATGTTTTAAGGTAGGTTATTTTACCCAATCTGCAGACATTGTGGTCAGAGTAATATGTTTGTAACTTGTGCAATTTCCAGTTGATTTTTTTTGTATTTCATTGTACGCTCATCAAACCAAACCTCCCAGCTTGTTTTACTTATCCCTCTATTAATGTGATTGAGGGAGAGACAACTATAAGCACTGTGGTATTACGCAATCAGTAGCCAACACTCACCTTTTATTTTCCCGACATTCCCAATCAATGATTAATATGCTTGGATCCTATCATACTAGCTTGCAAGTTTAGTTATTATAATATAATTATTATTGCAAAACCCCATATCTCTATTCTGTGATGATAGCTTCTTGTATTATTACATGTTACAGCACAATGGCAGTAAATAATGTCATCAACTGGGCTTGCATTGCTCATATCTAGTGTATTCCTTGGCACTCTATATATTTAGAGTTGAGGTGTGATCCTTCTTTTATTTCAGAGTTGAGGTTTTTTATTTATGCTCCCCCCTCCTCTCCCTCCTGTTCAGCTGGGACAACCTACATCTTTGGCAAAGGAGGAGGACTTATTACATTCAAGTGGCCAGCTAATGAGAGACCGAGCACCAGGACAGACAGGCTGACCGTCGGCTTTAGCACGTCACTGAAAGATGGCATTCTGGTTAGGATTGACAGTGCACCTGGTCTAGGGGACTATCTCATGCTGCACATAGTAAGTTCCCACACACATTTGCTTGTCTCATTTATGTTTGATAATGTCTAAGCTGCCCTTTGTTTTGTTTTGTTTTCTAACTACTATACCTTTACTTTTTGGTGTGCCTAGTGTGTGCTGTGGGTGTCAGTTGACTCCATGCTATGTGAGGTGCTAGACTGAAAGGACTGTCACGCCCAGCCATTCTGAAATGCAGCAGAGAGAAGTGGTAAAGGAAAAAAAAGTGGCAAGAGAAGAGGATATGGTTAAGCAGTGAGAAAAAAACACTTGAAATGTTCATACAGGCCTATATTTCTGTTCAGAGGAGCAAGGAGATGGAGAAATGAGTAAGAGTACACATGCAAGGGTCTCTGCATGTATATGCAAATAAGAATTCTAAACCATCACAAGTCGCTACAGATCTCTAAAAAAGTGTTATCTCTATTCCTCTTTCCTTGCATCTTTTTCTCTCTTTTGGTCTTCAGTTGGAGGAACTAAGGTGCAAGGAAAAGAATCCAGATAAACATGGATGCAATTAAGACAATTGAAATGTATCCATGCCTGCTGTCTTCCACTATTATATATATATATATATATATATATATATATATATAGTGGAAACCACATAAATTTTGGCAAAACCATTGGTAGACAAAACTTTATCAATACACTTTATAGAGGTACAGTCAGCAAAACAGTTTTTCACTAAATAAGACAATGGGCTCTGCTTTCCTTAAATCAGCTTTAACACAATCAAGATCTTTAGGCGCAAACAAAAATTGGCAGTACCAGCAATCTCTTTGTAGTTTTGATAGGCAGAGGTAGTGGTGGACCTGTCACCACTTGGGGCAACATGGAAGAATGGCATTATTAGTAGGAAGAATATGGAAACAGCACATGGAGTCAGGCAAGTAATGACCACTCACATGACTTCCCTTGCCTCTTTTAAACATAGCAATATATATATATATATATATATATATATATATATATATATACCACATTATACCTCAGTACCCCCCACAGAGCCACCTATGGGACATAGTTGTAAGCCTTCTCCATGTCCAAAAAACACATGTAGACTGGCTGGTTCCACGACCCCCTCAACACTCTCACAAGAGTAAAGACCTGGATCACTGTTCTATGGCCAGGATGGAATCTGCATTGCTCCTCCTGGATCAGAGGTTGGAGCCTCCTTTCCAACACCCTAGAGTAAACTTTCCCAGGGATGCTGAACAATGTGATACCCTGATAATTTGAGCACACCTTCTGGTCCCGTTTTTTAAAAAATGGGAACCACCACCCCTGTCTGCCACTGCCACCTGAACACAGCCTGAGTCAAGCCCTGCTTCCCCTTCCTGCATCACTGAACAGTTTGTCAGAACTTCCTTGAGGCCAACCAAAAGCTCTCTGCAACTGCCAAAGCTGCAGCCCTTCTGGCCACCCAGTACCTACCTGTTGCTCCTGGAGACCACTGGGCAACCATGCCCAAAAGGCCTCCCTCTTCAGCCTGACGGCTTCCTTCACCGCTGGTGTCCACCAGCAGGTTCTTAAGTTGCTGCCTCAACAGGCACTGCCGACCTTAAGACCACAGCTCCTACCTGCTGCCTCTGAAATGGAGGCTTTGACTTCACGTCCCCAACCTACCCCAGGATGCATGAGAAATTCTTCCAAAGGAGCAAGTTGAAGACCTAACAGAGAGGGGGCTCTACCAGACCTTCACAGTTCACCCTCACTACATGTTTGAGTTTGTCAGGTCTCTCTTGCAGCCTTCCCTGCCACCTAATCCAACTCATCACCAGGTTGTGATCAGTTGACTCTGCCCCTTTCTTCACCTAAGTGACCAAGGCTGATGATACAATCACACGTCAATCATTGATCTTTGGCCTTGGTCCTCTGGTACCAAGTACACTTATGAGCTACCTTATGCTCAAACATGTGTTTGTTATAGCCAAACTATGACTAGCACAGACGTCTGATAACAAAGCACTACTCAGGTTCAGTTCAGGGGGCCATTCTTCCCAATAACGGCCCTCCAGGTCTCTCCATTGTTGCCCACATGAGTGTTGAAGTCCCCCAGCAGAAATATAGAGTCCCCAGGTGGAACCCTTTCCAAGACACTGCCCAGAGACTCCAAGAAGGCCTGATACTCTGAGCTGTTGTTCAGTGCATAAGCACACATAACAAAGCCTTCCCCTCAGTGACATGTAGTCGCATAGAGGCGACCCTCTTGTTGCCTCAGAAGAACTCCAACACAGTGGTGCTCAGCTAGGGGCTTGTGAGTATCCTCACAGTGGCCCGGCGCCTGTCACCCTGGGCAACTCCAGAACCCAAAAACTCCCATGCTATGCATAGAGGTAACCAAACTACATCTAGTTGGTACTGCTCCACCTCCCACACCAGCTCAGGCTCCTTCTCCATCAGAGAGGTGACGTTCCATGTCCCTTGAAGTCAGAGTTGGAGTTGGAGTAGTCAGCACGCCAAGGTCCCCACCTTTGCCTGCCACCTGCACCCAATCCTAATGTCCATCCCCACAGGTGGTAGGTGGCAGTAGCTTCATGTTGATTTTTTGGGCTGAGCCCAAACAGGCCCATGGGTCAAGGCCAGGCCAGTTGTGGCTCCAGGAAGGGGCCCCGGTTTCCCTTTTCCAGAAGAGGTGCTGCAGGTCTGACATCACCTATCCATTTAGGGTTTTGTGAATCACTCTTATTCTGGCCTCCCAGGGAAAATCTCCCCATTTTCCTTGGGAGATCCTACCTACTAACAACATAGCACCCAAGGCCTCCACCACATTAAGGTTACGAAAGTGTGAAAGTCCTGTATATGATTGATTCTTGCATCACAGTTACTACTAGTGTAGATTTTGTTGCTCCTTACAAGGGTGTAGGTTTACATATGGATGGTGGGGACATGTGGGGACACAATTGTCTCTACCAATATTTGAGTGAACTTGTTTGCACTGTTTGAATTATTCTGATGTTCCCTCCCAGAGGCGACATTTCCAAGGCATGGTAGCATTTAATTGACTGAAATGGTGGGGACTATGTAGAGGGTCATGTCATGTACAAATATCACAGTGTTGACAATGGTAAGTTATCAGTGCTGTCAGTCTATACCACAAGCATGGGCGACAATTTAGTGTTTTGGTGACTCCTTACCCACTATTCTTTGCACTGCACAACACACATAACTTAATTTTGTCCATGCCATGCTCTTTGTAGATATCATGCCAGCAAAAAAGAGATATTAGGAGCTTTTTCACCACCCAGAGCATCAGTAAGAAGTAGTATACTAAGCAGCCAGCAGCCACAGTGATTTAATATGAAAACTTCCTAGCTACCTAAAGTCACCAGCCTTACATAAGTAGATTGTTATTACTTGTGCATCACTGGATTACCAGTATTTTACTGTTGTAGCTGATGAAGGTGGAGCTAGTTTTAAGTGTGAAATCCATGAACCACAAAAAACCTTCACCCTTGCTCCTTATACTATCTCACCTGACTAAAAGAATTCATGTTTCCTTGTAGGTGATTTTTAATTTCTTCATGAACTTTGAACACAAGGTACATATAATGTCTGTTAGCAAGTTATGCAAGATGACTATTAATTATTTTGGCTAGAAATGTACTTTAATCGATAAAGGCTTACTGAAATGCTTTAGGAAGTCAGGTGAGCTAGTATAAGGAACAATAAAGTCCACAGAAGTAATAAGAGATGGAGGAATGAATCACATATAGGATTTCAACCTAAAAGACTGGGGTATGAGTCTTGTTATGTTTATTTATATAGTTAACTATGTGTTTCAGTTTTTTCAAACCTTTCATCTATAAAGCCTTGAAGGCATACTATACATGGACAGGAGCTCATGCACAACCTGAATGACAGGCACACAGAGAGGTCCAGTAAAGAAACAGAGATGGTAAACACGTATATCTCCTTCGCACAAGAATAATTTACTTTTGGAACAATATATTACATTTTCAACTCAAAATACTGACTGACAGACCATACATCCAGGACAGACACAATTCTTAGATACAACACAAATAACACTGGAGCTCTCTATTGGTCCCCCACAGCAGTAATGTACACTCCATTCAATATCAGTAGATAATCAGTCTCAAAAACTAGTACTAGTACCTATTACCCATTACAGCACCTGGTAAAAACAGAAAAATCTAAGTAAAGACAAGAACAGAAAGATACTCGATAGATAGGGTTCTTTTAATCCCAAAAGAAAATTTGCATTACAGAAGCCACTTGATTTAAATTAAATACAAAAACAATTAAGTTTGCAAAAGAAACCACTACAATTAATTGCTTAATTACATATTACTAAATAAACTACCATAACTATACAAAAGTAAATAGAATAAATAAAAACAGTATAGAGACGGGAGATATAACCATACCTATAATATACTATTTTCTGTGTATACAGTTCAGTGATGTTTATATGGTAAATACACTGTATATGTTAGAGAAAATCTGGTGTATTTCCCATATGTAGCATGATTGTCAGTTGCACTGGCAGCTGTAATCCTGTACACACTGTGCATACATTTTTTTTTTGGATTGATTTAGTTTGTTTATTTAGCTAAATGAGGAAATTTGTTGCTGCTTAATGTCAAACATTTCTGAGATTTCAAAATGCTGATACACACTCTTTCATGTGCTGATAACCTAAAAATATCAAGGGTAATAAAAATGCAGTCTAGCATTGCTTTACAATTATTATTAGAGAGGAAAGCAGATGACTTACAGCAAACGTCCTTGGATCAGACTTGAACCTAGAACACTGTTAATGAATATAAGCCTTTCAGACCTGTGCTCTACCAGGTGAGCCATTAGTGCACCACATGTATGGTTACTTTTCCTTATAAAAGGCAACCATACATGTACAGTGCATCCGGATATTATTCACAGCGATTCACTTTTTCCACACTTTGTTATGTTACAGCCTTATTCCAAAATGGATTAAATTCATTTTTACCTCAAAGTTCTACACACAATACCCCATAATGACAAAGTGAAAAAGTTTGCTTGAAACTTTTGCAAATTTATTAAAAATAAAAAACAAAAATATAACAAGTGTTCACAGCCTTTGCTCAATACTTTGTTGAAGCACCTTTGGCAGCAATTACAGCCTCAATTCTTTTTGAGTATGATGCTACAAGCTTGGCACACCTATGTTTGGGCAGTTTCTGCCATTCTTCTGTGCAGAACCTCTCAAGCTCCATCAGGTTGGATGGGGAGCGTAGGTGCACAGCCATTTTCAGATCTCTCCAGAGATGTTCAATTGGGCTCAAGTCTGGGCTCTGGTTGGGCCACTCAAGGACATTCACAGAGTTGTCTCGAAGCCACTCCTTTGTTATCTTGGCTGTGTGCTTAGGGTCGTTGTCCTGTTGGAAGATGAACCTTCGCCCCAATCCAAGGTCCAGAGCGCTCTGGAGCAGGTTATCATCAAGGATGTCTCTGTACATTGCTCCAATCATCTTTCCCTCGACCCTGACTAGTCTCCCAGTTCCTGCTGCCGAAAAACATCCCCACAGCATGATGCTGCCACCACCATGCTTCACTGTAGGGATGGTATTGGCCAGGTGATGAGCGGTGCCTGGTTTCCTCCAGACATGACACTTGGCATTCAGGCCAAAGAGTTCAATCTTTGTTTCATCAGACCAGAGAATTTTGTTTCTCATGGTCTGAGAGTCCTTCAGGTGCCTTTTGGCAAACTCCAGGTAGGCTGTCATGTGCCTTTTACTGAGGAGTGGCTTCTGTCTGGCCACTCTACCATACAGGCCTGATTGATGGAGTGCTGCAGAAATGGTTGTCCTTCAGGAAGGTTCTCCTCTCTCCACAGAGCAATGCTGGAGCACTGTCAGAGTGACCATCAGGTTCACCTTCAGGTTACCTCCCTGATTAAGGCCCTTCTGCCCCGATCACTCAGATTGACCAGGCTGCCAGCTCTAGGAAGAGTCCTGGTGGTTCCAAACTTCTTCCATTTACAGATGATGGAGGCAACTGTGCTCATGGGACCTTCAATGCTGCAGAAATATTTTTGTACCCTTCCCCAGATCTGTGCCTCGATACAATCCTGTCTCGTAGGTCTGCAGACAATTCCTTGGACTTCATGGCTTGGTCTGTGCTCTGACATGCACTGTCAACCATGGGACCTTATATAGACAGGTGTGTGCGTTTTCAAATCATGTCCAATCAACTGAATTTACCACAGGTGGACTCCAATCAAGTTGTAGAAACATCTGAAGGATGATCAGTGGAAACAGGATGCACCTGAGCTCAATTTTGAATGTCATGGCAAAGTCTATGAACACTTATGTACATGTGATGTTTTTTGTTTTTTATTGTTAATATATTTGCAAAAAATTCAAGCAACCTTTTTTCACTTTGTCATTATGGGGTATTGTGTGTAGAATTTTGAGGTAAAAAATGAATTTAATCCCTTTTGGAATAAGGCTGTAACATAACAAAATGTGGAAAAAGTGAAGCGCTGTGAATGCTTTCTGGATGTACTGTATTTTCTCAAAGCACACAGAGTTTGTCAGTCTACGCTCATTGATACACTTCTCCAGTCCCATTGTAGGTTATGACCAGTTTGATTTTACTCAACATTACATTATCCACAGTAGAGGATATAGGACAGATTGCAGCATTTTATTTTCAAATATGGGATGATCCTGTATTATATGGGATGGATGGCAACCCTGGTGGGAAACCTAAAGGTAGCTTACAAGTGGTGTGTACTATGAAATATAATCTTGCCAGCAGCACTGCTTGAAGTAACGTCATTGACTATTCAATCGTATTCAGAAATAGGGTTGAACATTGGCAATACTCCAAAATGGTGGCTCACTGGCTAAATTATCATTTCTGTGGTTTTAACAACTTTTTAAAATAAGATTTTAGGCAAGGTGGTATACGTCAGTGCCAGAACATGCACATTTTATGTCCTCTTTAACAAGAGGTTGTTGCATATTGGTGCAGCAGCTCCTGGAATATTGGTGTGGTTGGATGTAGTTGTTACAGTTAGTATATAACAAAGTCTTGTAAAATATTGAGTTGATAAGGATGTGGGCTTTGGTTATTGAATTGTTTCAAACATTAAGACATCTTTCAGCATCAAAACACTGCATAACTGTGCACACAAGAGATATTGTATGACATACAGGAAGAAAGAAATTAATATATATATATATATATATATATATATATATATATATATATATATATAATATTAAATAATAATAAAGTATGACTCACCAAACAGCAAGTGGGCAAGTGAATACAAAAAGAAACAGGGAGGGCTATTTTGCTTGCAAGTTCAGATGTAAATTTGAGTGAACTTCTCTAACTGTGCAGAGTGGTGGTAATGATGCTTTGAACGAATGGTTTCATTGAATTGTGTCAAATTTTCATTGCAGAAAGCCTAACAAAACAAACTGTTTCCATGGAGAACTACTTTACAGTCAACATTTCCATCTCTGTTCATATGTCTAAATACAGTCAGCATCTCCATTTCTGTTCAGTTGTCTAAATAGCATTACAGCTGACACACACACACACACAAAAAATGTGTTGGGTGCAGCAATTTTAATTAGATATCATAAGTATAATCCCAAAAGAAAAAAAATCCAAGCAAATGTATTGTGAGGAAGTTGGAAAACTTGTTTATTTTGCATTGTATTAGGCAATAGTTAATTTTTTTCTATACTGAAATATGAGTAAGGTTAGCTTGTAAATATATTTTCTTAATTTCTTGTAGGAGTGTCCATGTGCTCTTCAATGTATACTGATGGTGGTAGAGACCATAGGTATATATGCCGTATTCCAGGTTGAGGGTTAGATGTCACCTCTGCTGCTGGAATCTGCTGCACCTGTTTAGTTTCTTTGCAGAGAAGTTACAATAAAATATTACACAGTAAAAAAGGTATATTAATAGTGCAGGAGAAGAATGAAGCCCAGACTGCTTTTGTTGTCCACCAGCCTGCTACATGTCTGTGAGAGCTGTGGAACTCTTTATAACTTGCTATGGTCACTGAAGCTCTGGGAAAAATCCCTGCTTGACTGATACTGCTTATTTCTCCACCATGCTTTACACCCCACTACTACTGGCTTTCATCCTGCTGTAAGGGTTCACCACCACCAAAACCTTACACCTATGTATCAGTGATTATAATGAACAATTGTGTTTTCTCTTTTCAGCAACAAGGAAAAATTGGAGTGACATTCAACATTGGCACAGTGGATATCAGTGTGCAGGAAAGCAGTACACCTGTGAATGATGGGAAGTATCATGTTGTCCGTTTCACCAGGAATGGTGGCAATGCTACACTGCAGGTGGATAACTGGTCGATCAATGAACACTTTCCAACAGGTACAGTGCTAATTAATCGATCTAAAATTAATTATCTTTATTTTACATCTTAACTGTACATAAATGTTGGCAAAACAGTATCAGTTAATAATGAAATCATACTCCTAAAAGTATAACAATTCCTCTCAATAATGCCAATGGCAACTGGATCACATCATTATGAGTCACTTGAGAAGGTCAATGGGCAGGATCTGCATCCAAAACAAGAGCAACATTATTAAGTTCAACTCCTGCTTTTGTTTTCAATTTGTGTCTAGCTTATGCTTTTAAGCTTTTAAACAGTTGACTTTACAAAAGCACAAGAATATACTTTGACTTAGCACATGATGGTGTATCTCTGTCAGTGCCAAAAATCCTGTCCATATAGTCACTGTTCCTTGTCAGGCATTAATTTCTGTGCTTTTTGTACTTTTTTTTATGAACTATGAAGTGATAGCTATGACAATGTCTGTAACTCTCATGACTAATTAGATTAGGGATCTGAAAAAAAAAATGACTAAGCTGAAAATGGCAGTAGGGAAATGATTATCATTAAAAATATCATGTAACACACACACACACACACACACACACACACACACACACACATATATATATATATATATATATATATATATATATATATACATATAAAACCAAAACAAAAAGGATTGGATAATATACTTATTTTTGCCAAAGACAGTGAAAGATTGGTATATATATATACATATATATATATATGTATATATATATATAGATATATGCCTTAAGTGTATCTAAGGATGAAAGCAGCACTTTTTTTCTTTTTGCAGCTATCGCCTTGTAATTTCGTAAACCCAATCTTTCACTGTCTTTGGCAAAAATAAGTATATTATCCAATCCTTTTTGTTTTTTGTTTGAAAAAAATGTCAAATGACTGATTGCATTTAACAGGCAGTATTAAGATAAACCATGTTCGTACTGGTGCTTCAGATCAGTCAAATCTAAATGTACTAATTTCGAGTGATGGGGCCTGGAACAAACAGCTATATAGAATACAGTTTTCTTTCAATATTCAGCAACTTATGTTTAAACAAACACCATATTATTCATCAGACTTACAGAGTAACAGACATACTTGCGTGTGTTGAAAATTTAAGTTACTACATAAAAGTTTTAACTATAACCATGTGCTCGAGGCCTCACTCCAGACTGTCTCATTGTCCTCTCTGTTCAGGTACTGTTTTAAACTTCACAGTGGCTAATGCATTTCCTGTCAACTTAAGCAGTCTATTGGAGCGTCATCAGAGCTTTATGTTATTCAGCCAGTGAAGAATCAGAATCAGAATCACACAACCTTGATTGATCCCCACAGGGAAGTTGCTTTGTTACAATTGCAGAACACTGTTAGGAAAGAGGAAATAAATAAATAATAAAGTAAAAATGATTACAAATAATAATAATAATAATAAATTAGGAAGTGAATAGAAAAATGTACAAATGCAAATATTCAAAAAGTAATGTTTGAGGTCGAATTAGCATACAGCAGGTCCAGGGTTCTGTCTCCTTTGGTAGTACAGTCCACACACTGAGTGAAAGTGACAAACTCTTGTCCAATTGTCGTGCCCTGGCTATCATAAAGACAACACTGTGACAACAGTCTTGTATGGACCCTCTCTTTCATGCAGAGGAGGGGTGCATGTCAACAACAACCAAGATGGTTGGGTGATATGCTCTTAACCATCTCTAGTACATGGACCCCGTGCTCTTCTGTCATTATTTCAATGCTTGATGAAGCATTTTTTTAAAAGAAAAGAACACTTTTATTTGGCGAGTCAGCACCAGAGAGGTCATTCCTCTAAAACACCAAATAAGGAACCCTGAGAACCCTGAGTCAAAACTTCTTTTCTCAAGAGGACCAGCCCTTTGGGCTGTTTTCATGTTTCCATGAGACCTTGTTATTGGAACATATGGTATTATGGGACAGCATTTGGAAAGTGGTGTTAGACAGTAAGGCAACAAAATTGGTAAAAACTAGGTCTTTGTTTTTGCAGAGGTGCAGACAGAAAAGCGAGAGAATCAACATCTTCTCCATCCTATTCAAAACACTTTCGATTACAATGAGGACTGTAGAGCCTAAATGACAAGCAGTATATATCCTGAATGAAGTTCTGTAAGGAAGATCTCTTCTCTCTTATTCTGCTTTGTTCCTCTACACATTATCATTGGCTGTATACTCCTGATTTCTTTCTCTTTGTCACTTCCACTTTGCCATGCTGTCAAGTCTCTCCATTAACAATCCCAACATCACTATATCTGGTCAAGGATCTTTCTGCCAGCATTCTTCAAGCCAATCAGTCATTGGATGCTATTACTTAAATATCATTGCAGTTCTGCTGGTGTGTCTTTGAGACCTACTATTGCATGATTGTGCTATAGCATGTAAAGTCAAAGCTCTTGTGTTGCCCATTGATAACTCTCCAGTATTTCGGCTGTAAACATAGATCCAGATCTGGTCTCTAGTTCAGGATCTCAGAACATCAGCCAAAGCTTGACAGCAGGAATGGAAAGCACTCACACTCTGGCTTCCATCACCTCTGCTCTGTTGCTTGTGCGTCCATCCCACAGGCTGCCAACATCCCTTCAAGACAGTGCTCTAAAACCTTTCAAGGTACTAGCCAGTAGCCTGCAAGCACTCCCCGGCACCTCTCAGGGGATTAAGGTTAGCCAGCCTCTGTGTCAAGATTGTTGCCCCTCGCCATATGTTGCCAGGTGCACATTCAGCTATATACATATGCAGTTCATCATATGCAATCCATCTTGTTCACTTTGTTCACACAGACTCGACTCAGATTGGGATTGGGATTTGGGACTTGTTAACAATCTTAATTGTATTACCTTTGTCAAGGAGGTTATGTGTTTATCCACTTTTTTGTGGGGCAGATCAGGATTATTTACTATGACTAATTCTTAGGCTGCGTGGCCCACTATGGTTCTGTGTGGCCATCATCTCCCTCATGTCTGCCTCCCCAGAAATCCACTGCAAAAGACAAGAGCAGCAGAGTGAGTTCAGAACCATAGCTCACAATGAGCCTAATCTTACAGAAAAAAAAACAGTAGGCTGACAACAACACAAACCTAGTCTGAGTTTATTCAGCAGGATAATGTTGTATAGCTTTGCTTTCTTATGCCGTTACAGCAGAAATTCTAATACTTGTAAAGTACTCAAAGTCTGTATATGATCAGCACAGATTTCCAGAGTTTTAGATAAAGGCACAAAAACTACTAGAATATATAAATAAAAACTAGCCAATTCAATCGCCCAAGCAGCATCTGTTTGGAATTAGTGAAATTTAAAATTCTACTTTGCAGTCAGATCAAACTTTCACTGGCTCTTCACCTGCTGCAGTGATTTTGTTCTCATAAATTCCACACAATGACTCCAGTAGCTCTCTCGCTTTAGTCTTTAGTTAGTGATGAGGTATCCTTCGCACAGATGAGGAAATGCTTGGTCCCATTACAAGTCTGAAGACCATGAATATTACTCTTGACACTCACAAGATATAAGTTTTGCTTCACTATGTAACTGATAATAGTAGGCTAATTGAATGTATCACAGTGCAAAGTATCCCAGTTCCTCTCAGTAACTGAAGATGTCCATATTCAAATGTACTTCAATACTGAAAACACTGAGTGAACACATCACTGTTCAAGGTACTGCAGTTCATAATAAACACGTCACCATTCAAGGCATCCCCATTCATAGAACACTAAGTGAATGCACCACTGTTCAATGCAATACAGTAACAACAACATTAAGGAATGCCTGACCGCTCAAACAACCCGACGTTCTGCTTTGAGTCCGAATTCTTCTAGTCTGTTGCCAGACAGAGCTGTTACTGTCAGTTTATTTATCGTCATTAATACACATGAGGAAGTAACATACTGTAAATCACAGCTAAGATAACAATGGCACATTGTCACTATAGTTAGGAGCTCTAATGCTTACTGCGGTCAGTGACTGTGGTGAATCATTTCAGTTCACAGATCTCTTTGTAAAGATGTGTACAGGTGCTGAACACATTTTGTATATACCTCACAAACTCCAGCTGATTTTTGCTTGGCCATGTAATTTAGCTGTGTGCATTATACCATTCATTTTCTGTCACTAAACCCAGCATTCAGTTCTTCCCTCATACATCGCCATCTGTGGTTGGCTGATTGTTAGGGAAGGTTTTTACAGATTGTTAGCAATCTCAGTTTCCCATTCTATCTCCCTCTTCTATTCACTTTTATTTACTCGATTAAGGCATTCTAACAAGAGTCAGTTTTGGTAGGCATATTGCAACCCATTTTAACTGTGGTTTAATTTCTCTTTGCAATGATATAAAAATAAAAGTCCATATATTTGCAGTTAGTACACTGTATAGACTGTAAATAAAGACGGATGTAGTCTTTGTGACATCACCCATAGGTTTCTGATGAGCGGTTTTGAAGCTCAGAATGGGGTGCTCTGCCGTTGCCATCGTGGCAGTGCTTGACTCTGGCTGACTCCCAGCTAATCAGGGCAAAAAGGTGAGGCATGTGTAGAGCTGAGACTTCGGTGCCTACCGGTTTGTGGCAAGCATATCCTCACTCAGCTGTCATTCAAAGTGGCACACTCTCAAGTTTTCTTAAATTTAAGCCTTAATAACAATAACAGGTGAATGATATAAAAATTCACCCTCCATACAGTTGCCAAGAATGGGGGAAATTAGCTGTACAGACCAAAACTTTTTTGTACCAGGCTGAAAAAGCTTTTCTGTTTGTGAAGTTGGGCAGTTTAACAAATATGGGAATTGACTTACTTTTGGAGCCAGTCTCAAGTGGCCATTGAAAGAACTGCAATTTTTGGGACTTAAATGTTGGCTTTATTTTTCAGCCCAAGAGGCATTCAGACATTGAGTTTTGGATTAACATTTTCAAAACAAGATAAATCTCTGGCCATCATCTCCTCTCTTTCAACATTTGACAGTTTTCTCATGTCTAAGTCCTGGTTCAGCCATAACATGTTTTTTTTAAGTGCACTACAGGGAGTTTTGGTGTACATCCTCTCTGTTCAAATTTCTTTCTCTGTGGTCTCATAACCCATATAGCTGATGGTCATGGCTCATTTACAATCCCTTCACATAACCTTAATTTATTTTACCCTTTTTCATTCTGCTGGCTCTATCATCCTCACCAGTGTCCTCTGCATCCCACATTAACATCTGTCTCTCTCCTCAGGCCTTCGACGGCCCTCTAAATTTCATCGCAGACTAACATCTTATCCTCTTCTGAGGCATTTGGCGGCTCTCTAGCATTCATTGTAAGCTAATATCTAATGCTCTTATTAGGTCTTTGGCAGCCTCGATCCCTTCTTTTCCCACAGTAACATGTCTCTCCTCTAGCCTTCCCTGCCTCTAACCTTTGTTGCACCTTAACATTGGTCTTCTCTGGCATTCAATGGCCTCTTGCCTTAATCCACTTCTGCTTTAAAAGTAGTTCAATGTATATATGGCAAAACAATTTGCTTGGGTGCTGCTTGCATCTATATTCGCATATGCATTGATAATGTATTGTGTGATGATTTTTTTTTGAGACATGTGTCCTCAGTTTTGATATTCCTAAAACCAAAATATCAAATTACCCCAATTACCCCAATTATTATGTCACAATAGACAGAATATTACAAGCCGGTATTACATCTACTAAAAAAAATGCAGTACTGTCGGGAGGGGTTACTCAAGGTAGGATTTCACATTTTGTAATGTTGCAGTTTTATCCTAAAAAAAAACAAAAACATTTATTCCCTCATTATCTACACTCAATACCCCATAATCACAAAGCAAGCTTATTAAAAATGCTATGACACTTGCATTTTGGCTGAGTTAAATAGTAAATACTACACAACACTTTTCTAATCTTATCACACACTCATGGAACAGCCATCAGAGGAATTTTGGGGTTCAGTATCTTACCCAAGGACAAAGTCAAAATGTGGACTAGAGGAGCCAGGGATGGAACCACCGGCCTTCAGATTAGTGGATAACCCACTCTACCTCCTGAGCCACAATCGCCCAGTTGCCACCTCTTCCTCCCTCTCTTGATCATCTTTGAGATGTTTCTTCACCTGTATAGTGGTAATTCAATTGATTGGACATGATTTGGAAAGGCAAACATCTGGCTCTAAGGTCTCACCATGTATATCAGAACAAGAACCAAGCCATGAGGTGGAAGGAACTGCCAGCAGTCCACAGAGACAGGATTTGTCCAGGTACAGATCTGGGAGAGGTTACAAAAAAATCTGTGCATTGAAGTTTCCCAAAAGCACAGCGGCCTCCATATTTCTTAAATGGAAGAAGTTTGGAACAGCCAAGACTCTTCTTAGAGCTGGCTGCCTGGCCAAACTGGGGGAGAACGACCTTGGTGACAGAGATGACCAAGAACCGATGGTCACTCTGCAGTTCAGCACTGCAACACTCCACTGAGCTGGGCTTTAGGGCAGAATGAGCAGACGGAAGCTGGAAATTAGCAAAAAAGCACCTCAAAAAGCATTCAAGATTGAACTGGCTGGTCTCAATTCTAAGCACAATTTCTGGAGGAAACCAGACTTAATTTTTTTTGTTTTTCTTGAAGTTTTTCCCATTTCCACACAGGATCTCTGGAGCTCAGCCAGAGTGACCATCAGTTTAAGTTTTAGCTTTTTAATAAATTTGCAAAAATAAAAAAAAATTCTGATGTCACTTTTTCATAATGGGGTATTCAGTGTAGATTGATGAGAGAAATTTTTTTTTTATTTTTTATTTTAGCATAACACTTCAACATAACAAAATATGAAAAGGCTAGCGATCTAGCTTTTCTGCTGGGCCATGCATAGACAGTAATCTGTTAAATTTCAATAAGAGTTGCATTTCTAACCTTAATTTTAAATACTTACCAGTGATGTATTTTATCACTCTTGTTATTTATGTTTAAATCTAGTTTGATGCTGGAGTCCAAGAGCTCCACTGATATGCCAGAAATGTCAAGGGTCTTTGAACTTGTGATCCAGGGTTCAAGTGCTCAGGCTCAGGGGTATAACTCCCAGCAAGGTGTTTGAGCGTACAACAAACTTGACTTGACATACATTTATTTAAATGAAAATATTTGAGATTGCCACTTTAACATCATTTTGCCACTATATTAATAACGAACATAATTCAGGCAACAATATATTTTCCACAAAACATATTTGCTGTTAGTACTATTATTAGTACTAGTAATATACTAGTATTATATCAACTTAATTTCTAGGAGAAAAGATTGCTATAGCTTGTTTAAGTCCACCTTGCTAAAATTATTGCAATCTAATTAAACATTTTCTTAAGTTAAAACATGTTAGAAAAATGATGATGCATCTGTTCATTTTGGAGGCTGCAGTTTGTGCTCCTGTTGAATTGTGTTATGTTACATTAAGAAGTGATTCTAATATTTTGTCCACCCTATTTATTAATTTTTCTATCATTTATTTAGTGAGCATCCACTAAATAAGAAAAACACCTCATAAGCAAAGTCCCCACAGTTTTTCAGTGGGGCAGATCAAAAAATTGTCACGACCTTTTTGATTAGAAACATAAAAGAATAAAAAAGTATATGCATTTACACTGACTACACAACACATTTAAACTAAAGAAAGTACATTTACAAAGCCCAACATGTCAACATATGACCACACTTAGAACATGTAGAATTGAGACTGTACAAACCCACTGACAAAACCTATCCTAACAGAGTTACTAGTTTAATTTAAAAGGGGACTAATTATTAGAGTAATTGATCAATGAGTATGAATGCTTATCAGATACAAAACACTGCATATCAGTTTATAATAATCTAAGAAAGGATATTACACATCAGTTACCACAATCAGCAACAGATCCTCTGCATGTTCATGTTACAAAATCATCTGCAAGGAAAGTGGAGTATGACATTGCATTGCAGCAAAAATGGAGCCAGGTTCAACTTTGTTGCCTGAGCCCTTTGTTGATGACCAGTGTGTAGGAGCTCTAAGCCATCACTGACAGATTTACACATCACTTTATTTACTTATTTATTTAAAGAGAATCCTCATTTAAGATCCTTGTATCTCTGCATAGTTCTTTTTTATAAATTCTGTAAGTGCACATGCTTTCCAATAAAATATAAATTTATATATATATACCCTTAACTAATGTGTACTGTGTAGGGCTATATTTACAACCTCTCAGTTATGCTCAGGGCTCATTCCTTATGTTTTTTTTTTCCTGATTCTTACTGAAACATTCAGATCTGCATAACCTGATCAGGGTTAGCATAAGCTGATTTGCACCAAGATATAATAATAAAATAGCTGCAAATCACAGGTTCTAAACTTGCACTCAAAAGGAAGCAACTGAACCACCCAAAATTAAATCCACAAGCAAGCAACCAATTATTATAGCTGCAAGCAGAAAATCACAGGTTCTGACCCTTTTGCCCTGAAGCAGACAAACTTGAACCTGTATGCAGCAACAGGCAGGTTTAAAGCTTGACAAAGCCAAGCAAAACCATTTAAAGTAGTGTAATACTGTTTAAGGAGTGAGGCTGGGCACACACTGGCATGCACACTGGTGCACTGCAGCTGCAGATCATCTTGGTTTTTGTTTCAGCACCCACGTCAATGGTTAGAGTGGACACACTGTCTTGCATGTCTCATGCCTCAAGGCAACATTGAGTGATCTAGCAATTCAGTGTCTTTTCACCTGTGCAGCTCCCAACAAAAATAGTCAGGGAAAAGATCTGTTGACAGTCATATTGACATCATACCGGGCACATTACTAGGCTGAATCTGAATATGTCATAGACATGAAAAAATATAAATATATTTTTTTTACCATTTTAACAGCTGCATCAAGAGACAGTCGCATTTTAGTTACCTTTTCTGTCAAAATAAATCAGAAAGTAATGTATAATGAAAAGAAATCCAAAGGAAAACATAGCTTGCAAACTCTATATAGAAAGATAGAGCTGGCAGTAGCAGTGATACAGCAGACAAGCAGCCAGTGTGAGCACACGCACGTGTGTGAGTTACAGCAGGTCAGCAATGCAGTGGCCACGCAATGCAGACACTGTTGCTGGCGTGAGACCAAGTCCACACTTATGTCTTCTTTACAAAGCGTAAAGTAGTTCAGCGATAGTGCACTTAGCGCTCAGCCATTTATTCTTCCTTCATCAAATGTGAGAAATCAGCTCGAGTTGTGAACAAATATGAGATAGGCCACGCCCAATTGTACCAATCAATATAGCACTTCAGAATTTGGTTATTATTGGCCCCAAGATCATGCACACCAATTTTAGTGAAATCATGTCAACTAGTTTTTAGATACACATTTGTGGGATTTGTGGCAACCCCTATGGGTCAATGTTCTCAGCCCAACAAGGCTGTATACCAAATTTGGTGTTGTTAAAGTGAAAATCCAAAATGTTCTATTCAGTCAGTTTTTCACATTATGCTAAAAAGCAAAGAATCCCATATGGTGGACTTTAATGGTATTAGGGGATATTTTTGTAGAGCACAATGAGATGGACTTGTCACACCAATCAGACAAACGGTGTGAGGGGTGTGCCCCTTCCAAAATTGTATTAATTATAGCGCAACAATTTTTCTCATTTTTCTTGGGGAGCATGTGCAAATAATTTTCAGTTATTAGGCCTATTTATTAGGTTTCATGTTAGCTAATTATTAATTAGCTAATTTCAGCTCACAGGAATCTGAGTCAACCGGAAAAATGATAATAACCAGACCGGCAAACAGGTATCAGGCAACGTATCAACAAACTACTGGCCCAAGTTTCATGTCAATCTGACATATATAGTATGTGAAGATACGATGTCACTTCCTTTGTACAATTTTTCCTTTAAACCTTTTGCATTTTTCTAAGTATCAAAACTATCTGAAGAATAGTTATAACATTATAGAAGAACATTAGAAGATAGAACATTAGAAGACATAGATGATGTGTGCAAATTTTCATGCAGATCCCATTCACAGCCTAAACATTGTTTGGAAAAATAATTTTGGCATAGTTTATGATTTCTCAATGAATGCACCACCTAATGGCCATTTGGTGCAGAAGATTGCACAGATCCTTAGTGGGACAGCAGAAAATCCAGTTCCAGGGTTTGTGTTGACCTGTTGTGAAGATATGCAAAACTTACTGTTTTGACTACTACAGGAAGTTATTCCTGTAATTTGCACATTTTGTTGCACAATCAAAATTCTTTTCATAACTTCTGTTCAGGAGAGTCCACAGATTCTATGTGCAAAGTTTCATGCAGATCGGACTCACAGCCTACAGGCAATTTGAAAGTAGGTTTTGCATATTTTGCAATTTTACAAAAAAAAAAAAAAGAAATGGGCTTCTGAACTGACGATAGGTTGGAATGAGGCTTTTGTCAACTTTTGTCAGAATTCACTTGAATTCCAGAGGGTGGAATTACTGGTGATATGCCACAACCATATTAATCAATCATTACGAATGTCCATACAGGTAATGAGTAATGACTGTGGATCATGCAAACCAAATATCATACAAATCCATGCAACATTTTACAAGATATTCTGAATATTTATTGCAGTAACTTTTCAGCATTTTGTAAGTCATTTGTGTGTTTACATTCATTAGTGCAGGGTCTCACCATTGAGTTGACTGAGGATTAACTTAAGACAAATGGATTTATGGCTAATTTACTGATAAGACCAACCATTTGCAAAGTTTTTGGATTGATAGCAATCATGTTTTTTGACTGATGTAGCTTATTTATAACAGAATTGTTTACTGTATCTAAGCCCTGCAGTACTATATTCCAAATTTGGTCAGAAAATCTATCTATTCAATATTACTAGACTTTAGTAAAACATCTATCATTCTGGCTGTTATTATCCAGAAGGCTTATACTGAGAAGTATAAGAGTGCCACATTTCAACTTTCAAAATGTTCATCTTTTTAGGATTACAGCACTGCTATCAAGCCAATTGGGATGATATTTCTTGTTAAGCTTTTGCACATCATGTCAGTTATGGTGCCAAGTTCCATAAAGATTGCTACAGCTCACAGAAAGGTCATGTCCACATTCATCCATCAATATGGCACTTCAGGAAGAAGCAGTTCAATTGACCAAAATGAAAGTGAGCAACGAGCATGTTTCACGGCCTATTCATTTTTCTTTTATTCTAATTAGCAAATATCCAATATGGAGGAGTTTTATCATCCATGAGGCTTTTTTGTAGAGCACATTGAGCTGGTCTTGTTGGTCAAATTTCAAGTCAATCAGAAAAATGGTGTGAGGGAAGTGGCCTTTCCAACACCAACATCTAGCGATTGGACTTATATTTCTTGGGAAGCACATGCACATAATTTCCAGTCATTTCATCAAATTTCATGTTTCTAGCCCATTCCAGCTCATGGTAAAATTAATAATAATAAACCAGGGCAAAAAAAAAAAAAAAAAAAGGTTATATACCTGCAAGTGGGAACATTTATGGTATTTGTAGTGCCCCCTATGGGTCGGTTTTAAAATTCTTCAGTTGACCTATTCCATTGAACAGCTTGAAGATATGCACCCAGATTTCTGATGAATGGACAAATTGTTAAAAGAGTTATGGCAATTTCCCTGCTAAGTATTGGCCAAACTTTGAAGTGCCATTTCGATTGATGAAAGTGGGCGTGGGCTATTCATCATTATCTGCTATCCTAGGTCTTTGCTCAATTTGCTGTGAGCTGGAATGAGCCAGAGAAATGAAAATTGGTACCATAACTAGAAATGGTGTGTAAATGCTTCACAAAAAATATGAACACAATTGCTCCTGTGGTGTATAATTACCTGTTTCTTTTTGTTCAGCGCAATAGGTTTAGAAACTGCAAATTGCTACTTGTGACTGTAGTTGCTCCACCCATTTTTATAGCAACTGTAGATTTTCTTATGGAAAAAAAGGGCTGAATACACAGATAAACTGCTGTTGATAACATGCCAGGGCCCCTCAAAGTAAAGATATATATATATATATATATGTGTGTGTGTGTGTGTGTGTGTGTGTGTGGGTGTGTGTGTGTATTTTAAATCCTTTTCACCCAGTTATTTTATTATCGTCCCCCCCATACTGGTTGATAATTTTGTGTGTTTTGATATTTTTGTGTAAAGACCACAGATTCATCTAAGTTTTACAAAACATGGTTCAATAAAAATGTAATCTTCAGATAAAATGATTTAAATATATTGTAAATGTTCAAGGACATGTGATATTTCCTCCAGCTGACTTAATGCTGATGATCAATAAATGTCTTTATAAATGTCTTTTAAACTTTGAAGGGAACAGCGACATTGAACGCTATCAAATGGCCAATAAGAAAATTCCTTTCAAATACGCCAGACCAGTAGAAGAGTGGCTACAAGAGAAAGGTAATTTCGAGCAAACATATTTATGTTCTTATGTTTAATGCAGGTTATAACTTTATATAAAGTTTTCCTTTGATGTTGTCAGACCAAAGTGATGTTTTCCATGTCTATCAAGGTACAATTGGTGTCACAAGCATGAACATGAATGTCAACCCATGCATGCAACTTTAAATGGAATTTCATCAATTTAACAAAAACAAAAAGTAATATAAGGAATTAAATAAGTGTAAATAAATGAACCAATAAACTGTAACATAATAAAATACATAATTAAACATAATAAATGAATCAGTTATAGCAATGAGATGAGAAGAAACCTCTAAATACTATGACAGGTTATATATATTCATGTTACCACTGAGGGTCCTATTTTAATTGTCTATGTGCAACAACCAGTGCAAAGTGGTAGGTCTTGGGTACATCCTGTGTGGCCTCTTAAAGCTAACCTGCCAGTCTCATTTGTGTATGTCTAGCAATGCCAAGTGCAAGACTGGGTTTGGTGATTAGTAAATACACTCAGGTCTTATCGCTGAAACAGAGTCAGTCACAGTGAAGTATGATTACAGTGACTCAGCAAATGGAGAGATACCTCCAAGATATTATGATCTGGGTAGGCAATGCAAGCAGAGGCAGATGGCGAGGTGTTTAAAACTGTTACAAACTACTTAACTGTTGACTATTAACTATAACTACAAAGACAACAGAAATAATTAATAGCTGTTTATATGATAACATTGATGCTATTTCAGTTATAACTGTCATGTTGTAAGTCATCATCACATCATTTCATCATGTGACAACAGAAATGCATGAAAGTTTGGAAAAAAAAAGGGCAATGATGCACAGTACTGATTAGCCTTGGCAGTCTGTTTTTTACATGTTACAACTGCAATAACACTGAGTTCTAACTGACTAGTCTGATGTGTCTAGAGGTGCATATTATTTTGTAGCAGCATGAGGCCTGAAGCTCATACTACGAAGCAGGATTTGTGGTTAGCAAGTAACTCCAGGTTTAACTCTGCGTTTTCAGTCCTGCGATGGTGGGTCACTTTTTACTGGGGTAAATCACCACGGTAACTGATGCTGAACTCCCAACCTGCTCTGGAGCAGGTTAACTTCAGATGATCAGATCAAAACCTGTCAACAGCCCAACTACTGACCAATCAGATACCTGGAAAAAACTGAAATTACCTTGATAACCTCAAATCCTGCTTCGTAGCACAGGCCTCTGGTGTCATTTCCTTAACAACTCTTCTGAGATTATCTTGCTGCCTTCAAATTGTTGCAGGTATTTAAGCAGCTATGGACAACAGACACTGTAAGAACTGCCCATATGCATTTATAGATCAACAAATCACTGCTTTACTTGAATTAACCTCCTATGAGCCACCTTGCACTTGTGCAAGGAGTCAGTCATCCAGCTTGTAGTTATCCAAGAAAAGTTGAATCAATCATTTCAATTACCAAGTCCAGTTGCCCTCGATTCATCTTTTCTTTGACTGGGCACTAAAATGCAACACATCAGAAAAGGGAATTTCAAGGTCAAGAAGAAAATAAATGCTTACGCACTGCTTGTTCTGGTTGTTGTGCCACCATGAAAATAAGGCCCTTAGTTTTGTTGTAAATGACTATTGCAGCTATATATAAGTGTAATAAAACATTTTTCCTGTTTTTCTTTTGAAAACATCATACATCTGGATGTCTCATCTAGGACGGCAGCTGACAATTTTCAACACTCAAGCAACAGTTGCCATTGGTGGTAGTGATCGTGGGCGGCCCTTTCAGGGTCAACTGTCTGGCCTTTACTATAATGGCCTCAAGGTGTTGAACATGGCTGCTGATGGTAACCCTAACATCAAGATTAATGGCAGTGTGAGGTTGGTAGGTGATGTGCCCAGTGCGCCAGGCTCAGCCAGGACCACGGCCATGCCTCCAGAGATGTCCACAACCTTCATTGAGACCACTACCATGATGTCCACCACTACCACGCGGAAGCACAGATCCTCCTCAACAGTACAGGTATTGGTAGACTTCCCTTAATAAGTACACATCCAGTGAATTAAGCATATGACAGAAGACATACTCAGTATACCTGAAAAGTACTTAAAAGTAGCTCAAAGGTGAAACATGTAAACAGTCTGCATGCAGTTTATTCTTGATCAGTCAGCAGCAGATGTGTTGTCAATTCCAGGAGGAATGGATCAGAACACGATACCTGTGGGCATAGCATTGCATCCCCTTGCATCCCAAATTATTTTGTTTTGTAAATGGTCAACCACACATCAGTATGAAGTGGCTATATTGTTTTGCTGAGTATATTAACTAACCAGAAAAGTCTGACTTCATTAAAGCCAGATTCATACAGTTGTAATTTGGCATGACACCCAAACATTTCTGTCTGATACTGTATCCAATTCCAGTTGATTTGCAACACAATAAAATTATAAACAGACAGAAACCTTTATAGGGTAGGTTCACATTTTTCAAGCCTGTCTGAAAACATTAGCAATGATGATTGTGACTCCCTCCTACTGTAGTCCATACCAAATTAATCTGGGACATACAGTAGCATGGGAGTGATAGTCCCAAAATATTCTAATGTGGTTATTTTATCATATCTATTCATATTTGCACTTAGATTCTAGTCTCTTGAGCAACAGGGTGATTGGCTCAGGGGTGACACAGATGAGTCTCACATAGGGAACAGATATCCATTTTAGAGTTGGATTTGAACTATGTTAATTGTTATTGCAAACTGAGCTGCTGTTGTTTCACATTAAAGCTTTCCAAAGCAAACCAATCTGAGGCCTTTATTCTTAGGAAGCTGTAGTAAATATATGCTTTGGTAGAAATGATATTCTTCAAAATGTGTTTGTCATGCATTACCTTTTACTTATCAAGTTTGTTGACATCTTAACTCAAGGTTGTTAACTTAAGTTTTTTTCAACCACAGTCTACTTAAGTTAATTGTTGATTTTTAAAGTGACACTACTTTATTTGGTGTTTCTATTGGTTTTAATCCACTGGTAGCAATTAATTAGTTGGATTAGTAGTTTTACCCCCCAACTCTTCCCTGATGTCCTGTGTCTGCCATATAATGAATCGCTGATTTTTAAAATTACACTGCTTTATCTGTAGCTTCTACTGGTTTTAATCCACTGGTCTATTTGTTATGGAGAGGTGGACACATCTGTGCATAATTCAGCTGCTGGTAAAACCTCCTGAATGTCTGGTTCATAAATTAACAGTTAGTTTAGTAGTTGATCCCAGCCCTTCAGTGCTTTTAATGGTTATAGTCAATGGATCTGTTTATTTTGGAGAGTAGTATACCTCTGTAGATAATTCAGGTCCAGGTAAAAACCTCCTGAACCACTGACACTGAAGAAATCCAAACCAGCAGAAGCTTACGGCAATGGTGGTGAATTCCCATGATCCCATGCTCATCCAACGCCGTTTGTTATTGTTTTGATTTAGAGACCCCTACTGGCAGAAATGACATACTGTGCATTTGAATAAACACATATCTTAGTTTGATCTCTAGCCACCATACAAAAAGCAGTGATGAAGATCCTACTTCACAGACCACAGCATCTTGTCATTCAGGAGGAGGTCAGAGAAAGGGAGGTGCAGCAGGTCTGAGGGGCATCCTGGGTCAGTGGACAGTGTTCATTTTGTTATTGAAAACTATAACAAGAATTATTCATTGATGAGGTACTTTTCACAAACAAGACTAAATATAAAAGTAACTTTTGAAAACAAGAACTAAGACAAAATGTATTACATTGATCATCAATGCATTACAAACGAAACAATAAATGAAAGAAAGATAAATGTAGATATTTTTAATTAATATTTTCTGAATGCACTAACTGGATTTACACAGGGTGAGTCAGTAAACTGATAGGGTATGTTGGTGATATTTTGCTCCGGTCTGGTCTCCATGCTTTGCGGTGCATGAAGAGAATGTGGGCTGCGTGAGGACCAGGAATTTGAATTTGGAGAAACTCGCTCACAGTGGACAGCATGCTGGATAGCCTGATAGAGTCCACTCTCATCAATTGAGCGGCGGTTTTGAACATCCACCAGCAGTCCATAAGCACAAAAGAAATCCACACCTTCCAGCCAAACTGCTGCCCGCTGAAACAAACCTCCACATACCTAGTGCCATATGTACATATGGGGCTGCCATTAGGCATTCCATGGGGTGGCCGTGTCCACCAGCCAGGATGTCTTCTCTGTGCATCCATGTTGTATAGTAAATGCTGCCCTGGGGGGTTTCTTGGATGAACAGCAGCCTGCCAGCTATGGCTACTACTGAGCGCTGGCCACAGCATTTCCAGACATGCTGAAACTGCATGGTGAGGAGGATTTGTGAGAAGGCTCACCATTCTGGTTTCTGTTGAACTCCAGAGGGTCGACACCATGTAGTATTTCATCTCATCCACGGTAATCTCCCGCAAGGCGAATTGTCTGGGCAGATAACTTCAACTCTCGCAGCTTAAAAGAAAATGTGTTGGTTGTCATGTTTGTGAAGAGCTGTCATTGGAGACATCAAGCAGACAGGGTCAGGGTCACTAGTAGAAATTGCAGGAAAGAAAATTTCTTTGTTTGTTGCACAAATGTGTGTGTCACAAGCCGGAACAAGGTGCTGTCCTCAAACCCCCCCAAAAAAGGTAGAGTCATTTACCCTGAAAAGCCTCCTTTCTTAAAGTGATGTGTCAACGTATCCACTGACCTAACACAATTAAACACAGTTATGTCCATAGAGTCCGCTACAAAGTGTAATATTTTTCAGTGAAAAAATGTGCATTTGTTTATCATTCATGGATTTGTATCACTGGGTACTAACTGGAGTGACAAACAGCGAAAACAGACATCTGTTGTGTGAATATCAGAACAAACCCACTTACAGCATCGACTGGGAAGAAGTCAATGGTCATTGGGGAGGAGTCAGTGGACAACTGGAGAAAGCTCGAGGAGGACATTCATATGTGACACCAGAGATCATCTTTTCCTGAGCAAAGAATGAAGTCACACCCCTACTATATGTGTTTGAGCTTTCTCTGTTCTTTGTTTTGGTCTTCGGGACAACAGTGCATGCATGTTAGTCTGTGTGGATATTAGTGCATTTGAGTCCCAGTTTAACTGTTGGCCCTCCTTATGTTTATTATGACAGACAGACCGCCCACATGCAAGATGGCCAAGTGTAGTGCACAGCGTTCAGGTGTAAGAAACCTTATAGAACTTGTTCCACAGAAGAAGCCACCTTTTCATCTGAAAAGGTCTACAACAAAGAAAGAGACCAGAAGAAAGACCAGAGCATAGGCGAACAGGCCATGGGGACTCAAACCTCAGTCGGCCAGTGGATTGTCAAAACATCCATGAAGTTTTTTAAGTTTTTATTGGCTTTGTCAGTGTCTTGTGGGGATGGTCCCAGCGAAAAGGTCCAACGCTGAATTACTTTATCAGTCTGGGCCAGAGCCAATACTGTTTCAGCTTAATCAAGATGGAGAGCCCTATAAGCTGCTAAAGTAATCCATCTTGACTTGGAACTGATGAGTGGCTGGAGGTGTGGCCAACAAAGCATTTGTTTTGGTCCGTGATGCTGGTGGTCTAATGGGACACCAGTGATGATCGCCTATAGAACCTTTAAAAGCTTTATTCTGATGTGACAAAATAAATTGAGTACTGTTGGATTCAAAACTGGATCCAACTGGATAAAATCTGGCTCTGGAAATGTGGATTACCTGATGAAGTGGGTAATTACCTGCCAACCATAATCCTGTTTCTTCTAAGGTTTTGGAAAAGGCTGTGGCAATGCAACTGATGGACTACCTAGAAATTATTTACTATTTGCACCCATTACAATTCATGTTTAGATTAAAATCTTCCACTGACAGTTTAAATTGTTATCATTTGGAAAAAATTAATCATACAAAGGGAATTTTGTAGGACTGCCTTCCTGGACCTTAGATACCATAAATCATCTCATTGGCTCTGAAATTCCAAGTACAGTTTCTTGAAAAAAAAAACAAAAAACTTGTCATGTTTCAATGGTGGGCATTGTGTCATCACTAAAAATATCTTCTCTTTATCAGTCCTAGAACCAATAATCTTTAGTCTATACATAAACGTCCTGAATCATGTAAAGGAGCTGGTTATTAAATGTACACGGATGACACAATCATATGCTCATGGAATAACAGCTATTACAGTTACAGACCAGTTGTCAATACACCTGGAAGCTACAGCACATTGGCTTCAAAACTTGTGTGTCAGTCTTAATGTTAAAATAGAAGCATCTACATATTTTTCTTCTGGAAGATGTCCCACATCAACATAATTAGACGTTAAGTCCATGGTCAGCCAATTAATCAGCTTTCTGAGGTCAAATATGTAGGTCTAATGTTCGATCATAAAGTGAAATTTGACATGTCAAAAAAAAAAAATCATTCACATCCGTTCACATTTGAAGCAAGCTCATGAATGATTAATCCCCTATAGAATTTTAAGTTGGATAAAATTAATATTTGACAAAAAGCCAATAAGATAAAATCACTGTAACATCCTAAGAATCCAGAATATGATAACTTTTAAGAAGCTATTGATGAAATTGCAGTTGCAAACATAAATCTTATCTGCAAATCTTTACATGGCCAGGCCCTATGTGCTCTGTGACATGGTGTAACCATTACTAGGCTTTTGGATTATCAATTTATACCACTGCAGGGAATTGTGAAGTTTCACACTGGAATACCTGTTTGAACCAGACAGCTTTTCTTACAAAAGGAGCTTGTGCTTGTACTGCCTACAGCCAGTTTTGTGTGTTATTTTAAAGGCCCTTCTAAGGACAGACATTGGAAACTGGCAGTAGATACAAATACTGTAATGCACTGCCTTGGTTAATTGTTATGCAATCCACTATGTACACTGCATCTGTCTGTATCAAATAAAACATTCAATAAAACCTGTGACCTGTGATCAAAGTTCCTCCTAAGGTTACGTGATAACAACTAAGCAATCTCCGTAGCAAATGATCAAACTCGTATCAATTGAGGGACACAAGGTAAAAAAAAAAAAGAAAAAAAAAGGTGAACCTTGAGTTAAGATCTTTTCATCAAAATATTGTTTCCAAAGTAACAGTTTAACTTTCATGCTCACCTTCTAACTTGTTTTGTGCATTTTCCCTTGTCTTTGTGTGTCTTCTTTGTTTTTTTTGCTGGTGGCTCTTTATGTTTGGGTATCTTTGTTGTGGCTGTGACCTCTGATGACCAACGTTCTGCCCATGAAGCATACGGCAGATGACATTGTGTCATCTGCAGAGTGTTCGAGTGATGACGAAGACCTGGAGGAGTGTGAAACTAGCCATGCAGGTGGGCTAGGTTAGTTTGCATTTGCTTGCTTTCTTTGTGCTGTCATTCATCTGCATCAGAGGATCAAGATATCCTCAAAGCATCACACCCCATGGATGGACAAAGTGTAACTTCATGAAACAGCCGATGTAGTAACAGTAAGCATAGCAAGCTACACTATACATTACCAAATCAAAGAGAAGCTGGATTATCCAAGTTTCAATTCAAATTGAAAAAAATTGAACAGCATCAATCCTGCAGAAAGTTAATTAGGTATGTTACTAGTTGATAGTAATGGAGAAGGCAATTAATATCATGAGTTACACTTACTCATGGGGTTTTCCAAAGTGGTTAACATGGTCACCATACAGATTTTGTCTGCTGAGAGAAACGATAAGGGGTATACATGTCATCACAAATGTGCAAAATTTGTAAGATGGTGAGCCATGTTCTCTGCACTGTTTTCGTCCACTGCTCCTGCCATTCACTACTCTTCAAGTTTTCATTTTGAAATAATACATTTTGCCAGTTTTTGTTCTTTCTTTTTTCAGCTTTCAAAAATTATGTTGTCTAGACTACATTGATTCATTTTTGTTTTCATTGGTGTTTTTCCATAGAGGCTTGCGTTGGTACATGTAATTGAGAACAGATATCATTGAATTTCTGTGTACAAGCTTTTTTTGGGTCATACTTTTGCTTTTAGGTGTACTTGCTATTCTGTCTTTTTTGTATCTAAACATTAGAATTCTAAAATGTTTAAGCGTTGTGATAACTTTGAGAATCAGCTTGAAAGAATTTGGGAATGTCCATATTTTAGAAACAATAATTTTGTAAAACAGCAAATACCCTGTTGTCATTTCCATGCTAAATAATAAAAGTTTTTTTAGTTTTTTTAGTTCTAGTTAGTTTTAGTTTTTAACATTTTCAGAACACTTTTAAGTTTCTGTAGCCTGTTATTGATTTTTCTTTTCTTTTTGATACACCAGAGCCTTTAAAAAATAACGTCTATTTGAATGTTCAAATAGGTTTTGAATTCATGATACCCACCAAGACAGCTTTAACTAACTAGTCTACCTTTTAAAGTGCTTCTAATGGGTGGAAATGACAGGTCAGTCTTTCTATGATTATGAAAAATTACTATTAAAAAGTAAATGACACAGAATGACAAATTTAGTTATATAAAATACTATAAGTAAGAAAATGTCTATGCGCCATTTATCATACAACCAGACTTTTAGCTCAAGAGTATTTGTATCAAAAAGGTGGTGCTGCAAATAAAAAAGATAGATTTAATGAGTGAGTAGCACTCTGTGACAATTTGCTTCATTTCAAGGATCAACATCAGATTGTTACTTTTCTCAAGTGAAGAGCTAGTAGTCTGATTCTTAATGGTAATATTCAGTCGTATGATTGGTGAGGATTTAATGCTGTTCTGTTGACCACCAGTAGGATCTTGCTGTTAAAGGTCATTCCCAGGTTTTTTCAAAGAGTGTGAAAGGTCATGGTGTAAATGGGTTTAAAGCTGTGCTGTCTAGCCTGATTTTCATGGGGATTTGTGAAGAAAGACAATGACAGGGCCCCAGTCATCCAATCATGTGTTGACACAGAAATTCACACCATTATAACACTTAACATCACTTTGACGATGACAGCGGCATGCTTTGATTTTAAATTTCCTTTGTTCTTTTGGGGAGTCAATGCTATTTCCTGTTTTGGTTTATCTTTTCTGAATTTTGTTATCACGACATAATTCCCGTCTATTCACCAATTATCCAAAAAAACATTCTTTTATTTTTGCCTCATCATGTGTAGTGTGATGTTTTGGTGGGCAATAATTGTTTCGACATATATTCTGGAGTACCATGCGGCTTTGTACCATGCAGCTTTTGATTAAAAAAAAAAAATATATATATATATATATCTTTTTTTTCAAAGTAAATAAAAAGGCAAAAAAAAATTTCTTGCCATTGACTTTTTTTGTCATGAAAGTTCATTATGTAAATGATGGTAGTTGTAATTGAAAACTGTGTACCCTCCTAATTCTTCACAGTGCCTTTCCTTCCTTACCAACTTCACTTATGCTATACTGCATTTGAATGTTTTAGTGAGGATGGCATAAAAAGATTTTTTCTTGCCACAAATTCTTGTTTATACCATTTTACATACAAATTCTTGTATTTTCCACTTTGCTGAATCATGCTACCAATCACTGGTACCACGACTTAGCAAAATAATGGGTAAATCATGGCACCAATGACTGGTACCAATCGTTGGTGCCATGATTTAGCAAACCCTTCAAATCATTCTCTTTAGTGTCACCCGTGATCATTTCTTTGCATGCTTTTTGATTGACTCCATGCTCCTGCATTTCAACTGACTTGGTTGCTTTATCTGCATACATGTTTAAGTTGGAAATCTTTTTGGCGGTCGTAGCGTCATCGAATATCGTCTGTTTTACCCCACACAGTCTTTATTTTGTCAGAGTGGCTGTTTGTCTGTTTGGTTTGTCTGGAGACATTATCAAGTGATTCTGTTCTCTGCTGTGAATCTGTGTCTCTCCTTACCTTTCAATTAATTTCATAAGATGGCAAATGAGAAGAGTTCTTAAAAAGTTACTACTGTAACCTGTTAGATATTTGATGAATAATTAAACAGGTTCTATTACTATTTTTTCTTGGAGACCATCGATATTCTGAATCATACAATTGATTTCAGTACAAATAAAAAATAATAAACAATACGGTTCTATTCAGCTAATGCCCACGTTATTTTCTTTTCGCAGTCAGTTACTCATTAATCTTACAACTATATTTACGAAGACACTCTATACTGTTTTAAATTACAGTACCAAATGAAAGGTTAGATTATTGTCTGGCCAAGCTCTTTCAGACCCACTTCTGATATCTGATATCAGAATATCGTCGAACAGATATCAGCTCTGTGGCTGTTGATAAGGCTTAAGAACCATGATAGTTTGAAAATTAATACAAATTTGATCAGATGATGTTGTAGTTTGATATGTATAGCCTTAATTAAACTAATAACATGATGACAATTTGTATGACTTGTCAGACTGAATACTTTTCTTTCAAACATATTTTCCAATAAGTGCACCTTTGAGCAACTTAGAGTGCACCAACATGGGACAATGGTGGGCAAAATTAAATGGGGTGCAGTTAGGGGCAATATTTATGTGATTCGATTTATTTGACTTTCCCATACGATACAATATGATTGCCTGTCTTGAAGATTTCTAAATTAACACTAACATTTAAAAATCTCATTAGCCATGGGGCCATGAGGATAAACACCTCAAACAGTAATCATGACTCACATTGTGCAGAATGTTATAAAAGAAGGACCTGTAATGCAGGAGTCTTCTAAGTTTTATACTGAAATACTGACCATCTTCAAACTATCAAAACTGGACATTACTACATCTGTGACTTTTGTCAAGCGCATCGTAGCTTTGTAACCCTGAGGCATCTGGGCAGGTAGATAGCATTGCAGTTTTGTGGATCAATATAATTTAGAAAATCTCCAACTACATCTTCTTTATACAAAATACTGTACTTTAGAAGACTATAGAAGAAAGAAGAAACCTATGAAGTTTCATTTCCTGAGCAAAAAAAGTCATAGCTATTCCTTACTGTTGATGGAGATCGTTTTGATAGAGCAGATACATTATTTTTTGGATAAATTCATCTCTAAATTTACAATGAATTTCCCATAGCAGCATCAGACTACCAGTCTGACATAATTAAAATAATTAGGCTGCATGATTCTAACAACCAGGCACCTTAAGCAGGTGTGTTTTGGAACTGCAGTGGAAACATGGGTGGATTTTTTTTCCTCTAAAGGTGGAACCAAACAGATTGATATTTGGTCTGTCTTTTCACAAGTGTTGTTTGATATTTTCCAGCAAAGGCTGGAATATCTACAGTCAAAAATGGCCAATTTTGTATTTTCAATTGTCTCTACATCCTTTGTCCAAAAACATTTTAAAGGCCAAAGATGTAAAATCATAGGGGTAGTTTTTCAGAGCGATGTGGATCATTCAGTGCAATGGGGAAAATAGATTCCTCGGGTCTTGATGTGGTGTGTCAACTGACAATGTGAAATAATGTGAAAATGAGGCCTTTGTAATGATGAGCCTTGAATCTGTAGCTCACCTCAGCTTTACAGAGCTTTATAGTGAGTTTCAGTTTATTGTTTACCTATCTGCAACATTACTTTTTTATTTCATTCTTTTTCATTTCACTCTAATGAATTTCCAGCTTTTTCAATAAATAACTGCAATAGGTGATCATCAGGTGAATTCATATGCGATAAGACTGCTGCTTATATGGGGAGTTGATGTATGTCAGCACTGTGTAAATAGGACAAGGGTAAGCTTTGATAGACATCATCCACTAAGGACTGGTATCAAAATGCTACTGTATGAGAGCTTACAAACAAAGCTGCAGACTTTGAATTGGCTTTGTGGTATTTTGGTGTCACAAACAGAAGTGAGGCAGCAAAAGGAACCTAATGGTATTTTGGTCAGGCCACTCCCATGTTGTCCCATACAGGTGCTTGGTCAGGACCCCTTGGCATCACCTTTTGAATGCACCAGGTGCCCTATTAGCATCATTTTTCAGCACGCAGGGTAGCACAATAGACTTTCAATGTTCTCTGCTAAATTGAAAGTTGATGAGTCAAGCAGACCACAGCCATTATTTACTGATCTATATGGGAAGACCATGCATTATGGTTTTTAGGTCAAAGTGAACTTTTTCTGTATGAAACCACACCACAGTTTTCCCCTAACCTTAACCTAAACCTAAACAAAGGTGGACTCTATCAAACCAGGAACCGGGGTTTGAATCCAGTCCTGCATTTTATACACCCGCCACTCCACTGTCATTTGTAAATGTAGTGCTTTAGTCATTCATTTAAAAAAAGTTGCTAAAGGTGTAGCCAGAGTGTTAAAAACTGACTTCAAGCACATTGTGAGTGAGAATATCGTTTTGGTGGAAACTAGTTTTTGTCATTGCACTAAGGTTAGATGTCTAAGAACTATCTGTTTCTGGCCCAACGTCACTCTGCTGGCAATCTGTGTACTTGGTCGATTAAGCTAAAATGCACACACTTTATTTTCTTCCACTGTCATCATACTGATTAACTCAGATTGCAGATTTGTGTGCTGTGTGTTCACAACATGGTCCTCTGCACAAAAATCCGATTTCTGTGTCTTCATTTGTTGAGCTGTTAATCACAAGCTTCACTATGACATAAGACCAGGGTTGTGATAGACCTCCACTGAATTTATTAAATCACCACACTCACTAATCTAATTTCACCCAGCCCCTTTTGCACATTGTACTGCTCATACTGCACACACTGTGTCTACATAAATCAAGATAGAAGGTGAACTTAGAGAAACCCACAAAATTGCACATACACCAGCTGTGTGTTACCGTGAGAGAGGGGGAGATGAAGCACTCTGTCATGGTGCTTTGTTTTAGTTAGGCTACATGGAGACTGGTAACACAAACAGCAGCCATTGTTGGGTATGAAATATACCCTTCAGGTATTATCCCTAACTTAATATTTAACCAAATCCCCACAAGCTGAGCAATATCAGACCCTTAATCAACCCACATCAATCACATCACTGAGTAAACCAGTTGACCAAAATGTAAAACTGACTGGTAAAAGCAGCCAGTTGTCCCAGCCAACATTACACTGGTTATGGTATTCACACAGATGCCAAGGGTTTTCATTACCCTTTCTAAGATCATATATCATATGGGCAAGTAATAACAAATCAGACAAAAAATGTGTTGGCCATTTTTTCTGTTTTTAAATACAATTCCTGCTCCCTAGGCAACCGCTGGTCTCCATTCATTTTTACTTGAATATAGTCAGACGTGCCATCTTATGGAATTCCTCTCAGGAATATATATATATATATATATATATATATATATATATATATATATATATATATATATATATATATATATATATATATATATATGCTACCTACATGGGAAAACCAAATAGGTAGCATTAAACAAAATATTGAATTATATGTCAAAAGACACTATGGAGATAAAGCTGGTATCCATAATATTGAGTAAATGTTTATGTATCTTTCTAAATTTGTAAAACATACAAGTACACCTGTGTGACTGACTATCAATTAGAGTTGCTGCTATAATAATGGTTTTCTTTTTGTTCTGATGGTAAATTTGTTTAGTTTTTTCCTCATCAAAATGCAGATGTTTATTACAACTGCTAGAGAATAACACTGGAGCTTGTTTTTATCTATGTATATGGGCAGAGAAATGTGAGCACAACTTAACCCACAGTTAAAGTACATGTAAAGCAAGTATCTGTTATTCCACTACCTGCCAAGATAAAAAAATATATATTGTGTTGCATCAAGTGAGGCTTCATTTTTATTGTTGGAGTGTCATCAGTGAGCCATTTTAATAATCTTTCTCTTATGGTAACATGCATGGTGAACCCCTTCGGATTTCACATTAAGTGTGAGCATGAAAATACCCTTTGACCCACAATAGTAATAAACTGCAGTTGAGAAATATTGAACAGCTGGTCATAACTTGTCAGTTCAGTCCTGTCATAGTTGACAATGCCAATAACCGAGATGTTACATGTAGCATGTTGTATTTTCATGCGTCAGTTTAAGTCCAGCTGCAAACTTCGACCTCCAACAACCACACCTTCCATCAGTACACAGGGTCAACAACATGCACAATGTTATGGATATCAGCTTTAAGCTAGTCTTTTGACTTTTAATCAAACTTGAATCCTAAATAAACTGCATCCCACATTATACTACATGACACAATATTATTAATATATGTTTTGTGTTTTTATTTTGTTCCTGCTATTAATTAAACTTGAACTGTGTCCCAATTGCATACTACACATAAATTTTAACTAGGTTATTTTGGGGTGTAGTGGTGACATTTGCAATACTTTTACTTTGGGAAAGTGACAAAAATGAATTCACTTGATGTTGAGTGTGATAATAATGGATACTATTGTGTCACATTGAAATATGCAAGGGATATAGAGAACTGGCTGGGACTTTACAAGGTTGCAGTTTGACTGATGTCTGTCTGCATGCATGTTGTATTGTTTCTTGCCAGTACAAATTACTTGTTACTGTTACTATTACATAATTTGTTTATAGTAAGGGATTGGGACACAGTGTCCGTCTCTGATTTTTCTAACCAGTCTTACCTGCCCTCAGTTTGCTGTGTTGTTTATTTTCTACTTTCCCTAAATGCAACTTACTTTAAGCATGCATCAACATCCTGCAATACAACTAAAACAAAACCAAAAATTAATAATAATAACCCATTCTCAGCCAGTACCATCTCTCTCTGATATACACCCAGACTGCTCAGCTAGTTCATGTTTAAAGACTAACATTACAGATAAATTTATCATCAAGAAACACATGAGAGAGGAGACGGTCCTCTAGCCGAGTACCTCTCTCAACAGTGTCTGTTTTCTATTGTGTGCATCTGGTTGTAGTGTGTGCAAAATTTTAAATGGCATTGTTCTTTCATCTCAACATATATCATTTGGTAATTTTAACTGGTCATATTTTTGCATTTATCCAAGTGATCACTGGCATTTTGGTTCTGATTATGATTTTTGGCTTATTAAGTATGTTTTGTTTTTGGGTTTTTTTTTTTTTGTTTGTTTGTTTTTTTTGGTCAATTGAATAATATTTAAATCACAGTGTGAAATATTTTTTGATATAATTTGACTTTTGGTGAGTTGGAACTACTTCAGAAACTAACTTGTGTGTTATTTCCTACAGCACGCTGGCAAATACTGAATAAAAAGTAAAGACTCAAAACAACACTTGCTCGATCAACTCAATCACTGGCATTTTGTAAACATATATTCAGGCCCACAAATTAGTAGGTGAAGCAGTTCCAGATTCACTTTTCAGATATCTTCCATTTTTTTTTATCTATCTTGACATAGCAAATTATTCTTTGCTGAATGACATTTTGATTATAAGGAAAAAACAAATGAATTGCATGGCTAAGAAGTTGCAGTTTAGGGTTTGTCAGACTTGTCAGTGTTAGAATTCTTCTGTTCTTTTCTGTAGATGGGCATTGCTCATTGTTTGTATATCCCCACCCTTCCTTACAGCCAAAAGCTCTAATGCCGCCCGACCGCTTCGTACTGCCTTTACATGGACATGGCAACTGACTTACACTGTCACCCTCATCACCCTCATTTCCTATGTAGTGTTTTCATAGGTCCCACCCCTTCTTCACCTTCTCCCTTGTCTTTAGAGATATTAAACTAGTCATCCATCCATTCTACACTAAAGAACAAATGATAATTTAAGCAAAAAC
Source organism: Trachinotus anak (assembly GCF_046630095.1). NCBI lineage: Eukaryota > Metazoa > Chordata > Actinopteri > Carangiformes > Carangidae > Trachinotus > Trachinotus anak. The sequence continues at coordinate 5,709,202 of NW_027273884.1, forward strand.
TGTAACATAAATAGATTTTAGATAATGCTGAAGTCTATTGCAATGAAAAAAATGTAGATACACATTTTTTGTAAAAGCAAACTATTTACCAGGAAAAAGCAAAACATAAAAAAACAGAATTATGGTGTTTATTTTTTATGTGGTGTGGATGTATGTGCTGTTGCCTCCCTGTACCGTCATCTTTTAAGATAGAACACAATGGAGAAAAAAATGACATTTAACGGTACCAAGTGGCTATCCAACATTCTTACACAATTTTTTCTTTGTAAATTCCTCTCTTCATGCCTAAATCATGTGGGCAATTTGTTGATGTAAGTTGACAATATATTGTATGTATGTTTTCATTCTCTTTGAATTGTTTTTTTTTTACTTTTTATTTTTAAAGATGCGGTTTGTAAAATGTGAGGAGTGGAACATCTCAAAATGTATACTCTTCTTGTGTATCTCACACTAAAAGCAAAGCAGCTAATGAACATGGTAGGTGTTACATGTAGCAACTTTAACAATTTTACATCACTTAATGAGTGTTTTCATAAATTAAATAGAGGGAGACTTAGTCAGCATTTAGTGACACTCTATATAGACACAAAATGCTACATGTACTACCTTTAAGAAATATTGACTAAATCAGAGCCAATGTGAGCTCACAAACATTTGTATGAAGCAGCACTTTTCTAATATTTCAAACTGCATCTCTGATCAAGGTGTTGACATTGACAACTAATTATTTATATTGTTTGAAAATATAGAATAAAATAGCCTTTGTTTGAGCTATAAAGTTGTGTGCTTGTGAATGTATATGTTGATGTTTGTGATAATTTGTCCGTCACGTATTTTTTTGTTTTAATTGATAAACGATTTCAAACCTGCATCAAAGATTCAGTATGCAGATGCTTTGGCAGTTGCTATTTTCCATGTCAATGGTAATTTGAATGTTCACTCCTGTGATACCAGCTTGAAAGCACATCCATGATAAATTCCCTATTTAAAATGTATTTTCAACCCTTTTTCTCCAACAAGTCAACTCTTGAAAAAACAATGGTGATGTCAGTTTATAGTATGTTGTTCCACACTCCATACAGAATCTACAAAGAATACAAAAGTACTGTACATGTCTGGAAAGTCCAACTCCTAAGTGTTGAAAGGGTATTCTGACTGCTATTTGTTAGGAACTATTATAAATGTATGTGCGATTCAGGCTTCCATTTTCCACATCACACTTGTGTTAGTTCCCTCTTAGACCAGTACATGCTTACAAACTAGTAGTGTATCATAAATGATGCTTGCATCTATACACCCTAACTTCAGATTCTAAGTGAGCACAGAGAAACTTTTCACTTTCAGCAGAGGAATTTGAAAACAGTTTCAGTGTTAAACTCTGAACGTATATCATTATGCACAGCGAATGTCAAATAACCCAGAGAAGCAACAATGCCAAAAATACATTTTTGAATGGTGATTGACTGTTTAAAGAGTTAAAAAAACAAGAGGAATTTGCTGCTCTGTAGTCACATTTATCAAGTTTGGCATGTTTAGGGAGTAGAAATAAACACATTTCTAGAAAGCCTTGTTTTTTGCAGTCTTCACAAAAAGTGATATAGTACTGTAGACTGTAGACAGTACACACAGTAATAGCATTCCATTGTGGAAGATTCATCGTAGAGTTTACATTTGAGTTTCAACATTATTTGCCGTTGAAATAAAGTTTTTTTCTAGTTTTATCTTTTTGAATTGAAAAAAAAATACAAAATGAAACCATTAAGCACACAGTAGTAGTACAAGTATATGTCAACATCTTTCACACAATATTTCATGAGGGGTGAGCATTCAGGTGACATTGCTCTGCCATTGACATTGTATGAACTTAAAATTAAAGTTATAGTTAAACAAGTTTTTCTTGGTTACAGAGCTGCTCTTACGACAGACTTATTGTATCTTGAATAAAAACTACACTGAAGCAAAAATGACAAAAACAAACAAAAACAAATAGCAAGAAAAAAAAAGCAACAAAGAACTTTTTTTAAAATCTTGTCAAGAACTGTAAAGTGTAGAGGAGCTGAAAGGAGGTTCCGAATGCCATCAAAATTGTGTTGACACTATAATGAAACTAGTTAGTCATTTAGTCTATTGACCTTCCACCATCTGGAATGTCTTGATTATGAGTACATGAAACCACTGGCCTCATTCATGAAATCTGCACAAATATGATTGTTACTTCAAATGAACAACTAGGAATGTTTGCATGTACAAACAAATTGATGAAACTAATATGTGCAAATTTGTCATGATTTCTATCTGGAATTTAATTTCCCCAGATGGTTTGCAACATGGCAAAAAAGACTGAGGACTAAAACATATAATTACTAAAACATTGCCTAGAATTTGCATTCAATTTTATATAAATTCTGATTCACCAAATTTTTTTGAAACAGTTAAAACAATTAAAATAACAATAAAAACATAATAAATAAAAACAATTACAATTCTTGCTGATTGTCTCCTCTCACTGAAATTTAACTTCAAGGTTGACCTGCAGCTCTACATCTGAGAAATGTTTGTGAAACTATAACTACAATTTTCTGTAGTACTGTAAAAAAGCAAGAGGTTTAAGATGATCTGAGAGCCACTGAGTAGTGACACTGTCAGTCTGTCATTTCAGTCATGATAAAAAATTTTGTTTATCTGTCTTGAACAAATACATTTTATTTGATCTAAAATAATGTTACTGCATGTACTTTTAAATGAAACTTTTTCTTAAACTTATATTTTCTTATTCAATAAAGAGGAAAATGAATGGAATAAAAATGACTACATTATCTTTTGACTGTAACTCTGCTGAATACATCTTCATCAGTATTAGCACTTAAAGTTCATTAGTTTACATTCATTAGAAGACTGAAGATTGTTTCCTTTAAATGCTTCTTAAATTATATTGAGAAAGAACCTAGTACACACATTGAATTTAAAGGAAACTTCGCCCGATCTTTCTGGCTCATCTTTGCATGCCTCTTAAACCTTTTGAAATTTGTATCAGAAATATGTCAATTTTCTTTCAAATTGCTTTTAGCACTCTTAAATTGATATGCCAAGTTTATTGTAATGGATTTGGCTTTAGTCATTGCCTGTATTGTTGTTCTGTCAAGATGTATCTAGTTTAATATATTTCATAAAACTGCCATGCTTCCCTCTAACCTGTCTGTCTCCAACCCCAGGAGCTGAGTTAGTCATCCCAGTACTTGAGGATCCATTAGCGCACCCCTCTGTAGCTCCTCGTACACCCTCCATCCCCACTCCCTCAACCCACCACCCACTCCTCACCATTATTGAGACCACCAAAGAGTCCCTGTCCAAGGCCACTGAGGCGGGGGTACCTTGCTTGTCGGACCGAGGCAGCGATGATTGTGATGATGATGGCTTGGTGATATCGGGGTATGGCTCTGGGGAAGCATTCAAGTCTAACCTGCCCCCTACTGATGATGAAGATTTTTACACGACCTTCTCCTTGGTAACAGATAAGACCTTGTCCACGTCAGGCTTTGAAGGTGGCTACAAAGCTCACAAGCCCAAGACTTTTAGACTTAACAAACCAGTCTCCAGACGCAGTAGGACTACCACTACCGCTATACCACTAACTGCCGACCAGAGCCTCACCACCGCCACCTCTGCCTCCACCGCAACCCTCCACAATGCTCCGGCCAAACAGCCGGCTGGCAAAATGAATAACCGCGAGCTAAAACCCCAGCCCGACCTAGTGTTGCTTCCATTGCCCACATCCTTTGAGGTAGACAGCACCAAGCTGAGGGGCCCATTAATAACCTCCCCAATGTTCCGTAATATACCCACAGCACTCCCCACAGAGCCGGGCGTCAGGCGAGTTCCAGGGCCCTCGGAAGTGGTCCGTGAATCTAGCAGCACCACCGGGATGGTCATCGGAATAGTGGCGGCCGCTGCCCTGTGCATCCTCATCCTTCTATATGCCATGTATAAGTACAGGAACAGGGATGAAGGCTCCTACCAGGTGGACGAGAGCAGGAACTACATAACCAACTCAGCTGTGCAGAGCAATGGCGCTGTGATGAAGGAAAAACAGCAGAGCTTGAAAGGCAGCAACAAAAAACAGAAAAATAAGGATAAGGAGTATTATGTGTGACTGTGAGACTTCCATTAACACAAGAGAATGAAGAAAGAAAGCACTAATCACTTATCAGTTTCCTTGTGAGGAGCTATGACAAATGATGGTATAACATGGAACTTGAATAATCTTATACTGTGCAGAGTAGTTGAACTGATGATATGTACTGTAATATAAAGCACACTTACTATTGTAAGCATAATGGCAAGGCTAAATAGCAACTTTAGAGATCTTACTCTTCTATCTGGTGAGAGACATTATCAGTATAGAAATATTTCACAGCTACACCATTCTCTTAAGTGACTTTTAGAGCTATGTGATCCTTGGCATTAACAAAAAAACTTTTGGTAAAATTGTTAATTACAAAAGGTCCATAATCTTATACGTTTTCAGCATGTAAACAACATGTAGTGCTTAAAATGAGGGGTCAAGCACACAAACACCTTAAAAGTAAAAAGGGATGCTGTATCAGAATATGATATATGGTTTATACATTATACAAGTGTGGTGTCTTATTTATTTTTGCTTTAAGCAAAAGAAAAAAAATGACAAAATGAACATCAAGAAAAAAAAACAATGTGTATAAAATGAAACCAAGGGAGCAAATTGCCATGTGCAGAACTCATAGAATCTGTTCACTCTGGCATCTGATTTACCACAATGATTCTCATTATCTGACAAGAGTGACTCTACACTTTGTGGAAAGAAATGGTCCAATCTCTAGGTAAGAGGACAGAAGCAGATTGTAAAATACATGCCATCCTAATTTTACAGTGAAGTACAGAGGGTAAAAGTCCAGTATACAGTGTTCATCTTGAACCCTGTTTTCTAAATGCCAAAACAGCTTTGTCTTCAGATCAGAAGTTAGCCCTTCTCTTTGAACCCTTCAAAATGTTAGCTATTGAAAAATTATCTCTCAAAGAAAAGGTGCACAGACAGTGGTGGTTTTATCTTTTTGCAAAATTGTATGTTGGTTCATTGCATATCGTTCTCTTTTTCTATGGTGTCAGGAGGAAGACAAATGCAGTACTACAACACTGTTAACAAATGTGTATACAAAAATAAATCAAATGTTGAAAGTGTGGATTCTATCTGCTGTCACAATCAGCTGTGTCAAAAAAAAACAAGAAATTTGTTTACATATTTTATTACACACTAGCTGTTGTACTTTGTAGGTAGGAAATTGTACATATCCATGACAGTTGTAATTTTTTAGTACCTCTATTGTACAGACTGAAAATATGGTTTATCAGCGTATTTGACATGATGGGATCTATTAACTGTTAATTTATATGGAGAAAGAGTTTAATCAGAATGTGGAGAATCATATTGATATTCATAAAGAATAAACATGTATTGTTAGCCTAGAGATCTAACCAGAGATGTTTCTAAAGTTGCATGAATATTTAACTACTTGCAGTTGTCCAACAAATACAAGGTGCCCATCCTTCTGTATCATGGCTTTCTTGTTCTGGGTTACACAAGTGTTGTTTCTTTTTGAAAGAGAATAAATTCAGACTTGTGACAAGAAAGACAAAGAGACTAATGGGTGGGGCTTTAGAAAGTGTGACTGGTCACCTCAAATCATAGTCTTGTTACTTCTTTATCATTAGTTAACATCTTGTTTTGATGTTATTTTACTATCCCTTTATGTTGCCATTTTCTGCCATTGTCATTTAATGATGTGGAGGTGCAGTCTTTCTCTTGACTGGAATTCACATTTTTGTGTTAAAATTGTTACTTTTCGCAATCTTTTTTCATCAGTTTGATAACAAATAAAATATTCTTTTTTTCTCTGAAATTACACTGTGCTCTTTGGGTAAATCCAATTCTGCAGCTCCTCGGGGGAATACTATAACACTTTGACATTTGCCCTGATTCTCAACATGGAATCATTTTGACTCAGCAGGAGAGAGAAAATGCTTTAAAGCCCCTGGAAACTTGTTTTTTTCTCTAAATCCTAAATATGATGCATTGATCAGCATTCAGCTAAATTCCTTCATTGGGACTGTGTGAGTGTTGTTTGATCACCTTGACTGCAACACGAGCAAAAACCCTGCCAAATGTTGTCAGATTTTGTTCCCAGTGTTGTTATATTCTGATTCTGGTATATGACATCATTAGTTTGCAGCCAGAAACAGAATATTTAGTTTTTTGCAAAACGAAGTTGCATATGTTGGATGAAGCTGCTGCTATTGTATTTGGTTGAATGTGTCATCTATCAAATGCCAAGTGGAGTAGAGGCCATTGCCAGAGAAATGTGTTAAAAATGTACCGTCTACACATGAGCTACAGTAAGGGAGAGGGGTGGCTATACTAATGGTTACTTTCAAAATTTCCCTATAAATATGTATGTGTTGAGGCTGAGGTAAGTTCTTTTTTGAAAACTTAACAAACAGATACATTCTTACATTCATTAATTTTTCAATTTATGGCCCCAAAGTTATGGTGTGTATAGTTCTGTAACTTGTTTGGACAATGCCATGGAATATCATGCTTAGTAAAGCAAATGGTTAAACTAAAATCACCAACCAAAAGATTAATTGTTTTGCTATTGTTTTTGTTATGTATGACAATGTATACATCCCACAGAAGCCCCAGTGAGACTGGAAATGAGATCATCATTCAAGAGCAGGTCTCCCCAGAGGAAAATGTATACTGTTCAAAACTTGCTCTTCTACGCCTCAGGAGACAAAATTGTGATTTTTATTAAACCTCATTTTAGTTTCTATTTAGTCTGATATTTCATTTTTATGGCAACAGTATTCATACTTGAGGTTTAAGGGATATACCCTACTGAACTCAGTGTTTTGTGATGGCTCAATATTTTCTCCTTTTAAGAGAAGAAGTATTGCTCAAGAAAATGAGCAATACTAGAGCTACTATGGAGCAATATGTGAGGCTACATGGGAAAGTGGTCTCAGACTGTTGGACACCACTGTATATAAACTAACCATAATGATAGGTTTTCCTAATATTTTGTCCATCCCATTTTTATGAATTATCGATCCATCCATTTTCTTCCGTTTATCCGGGGTGAAGTCGTGGTGGCAGCAGGCTAAGCAGGGAATTCCAGACATCCCTCTCTCCAGCAACACTTTCCAGCTCCTCCTGTGGGAACCCAAGGCGTTCCCAGGCCAGATGGGATATGTAATCCCTCTAGCAAGTTCTGGGTCTACCCCAGGATCTCATCCCAGTTTTATATGCCTGGAAAACCTCCAGAGGAAGGCACCACGAGGCATAGGCTTATCGGATGCCTGATCCACCTCAACTGGCTCCTTTTGATGTGAAGGAGCAGCGACTCTTCTCTGAGCTCCCTCTGGATGTCTGAGCTTCTCATCCTATCTCTAAGGCCAGCCACCCAATGGAGGAAACCCATTTCAGCCAATTGTATCTGTAATCTCATTCTTTCAGTCACTACCCAGAGCTCATGACCATAGGTGAGGGGTGGAATGAAGATTGACTAGTAAATCAAGAGCTTTTCCTTCTGGCTTGGCTCCCTCTTCACCACAACGGTCCAGTACAAGGTCTGCATTACTGCTGACACTGCACTGTCAATCCCTCACTCCATCTTACCCTCACTCATGAATAAGGCCCTGGACTACTTGAACTCCTTCACTTGGGGCAGTAACTTACCTCCAACCCGGAGGGAGCAGTCCACAGTTCTCTGGCTGAGAACCATAGCCTCAGACTTGGAGGTGGTGACTCTCATCACAGCCACTTCACACTTGGCTGAAAAACATTCCAGTGAACAGTGGAGGACACTTTTACAAATGCTAAACCAAATCAGCCCTTTATTAATATGGCCAAGTTTACCAAACACACAGCAACATTTATTAAAATGCATTCATTTTGAACAGAATCGTACTGGGGCTAAGCTTTTGACATTTTGGCAATGGTGATCTCTTCAGAAATAAGTGACTGCAGATTGCCTTCAAGTTACATTCTGTAAATGGTACTAGCTAACCTCGATAGTAATGTTTGTCAAGAGGCTATAGTGAGTCACTGAAGAGCAATAGAGCTGTGTCTCTAACAGAGAGCTGCTCTTGTAATGTATTAATATAACTGGAGGTACAGTTGTAACTAATGATCTCAATCCAGAGCTCCTCACCTCTCCTCATTAGGTGTTTATGCCTTCGATATACTTTGACTAGAAATTAGACATATACAGTCAGGTCCATAAATATTGGGACATTGACACAATTCTCATCTTTTTGGCTCTTAACACCACCACAATGGATTTGAAATGAAACAAACAAGATGTGCTTTAACTGTAGACTTTCAGCTTTAATTTGAAGGTATTTACATCCAAATCAGGTGAACAGTGTAGGAATTACAACAGTTTGTATATGTGCCCCCCACTTTTTAAGGGACCAAAAGTAATGGGACAATTGGCTGCTCAGCTGTTCCATGTCCAGGTGTGTGTTATTCCCTCATTATCCCATTTACAAGGAGCAGATAAAAGGTCTAGAGTTCATTTCAAGTGTGCTATTTGCATTTGGAATCTGTTGCTGTCAACTCTCAATATGAGATCCAAAGAGCTGTCACTATCAGTGAAGCAAGCCATCAGTAGGCTGAAAAATCAAAACAAACCCATCAGTGAGATAGCAAAAACATTAGGTGTGGCCAAATCAACTGTTCAATCAACTGAATATTCTTAAAAAGAAAGAACGCACTGGTGAGCTCAGCAACACCAAAAGACCCGGAAGACCACGGAAAACAACTGTGGTGGATGACCAAAGAATTCTTTCCCTGGTGAAGAAAGACCCCTTCACAACAGTTGGCCAGATCAAGAACACTCTCCAGGAGGTAGGTGTATGTGTGTCAAAGTCAACAATCAAGATATGAATACAGAGGGTTCACCACAAGATGTAAACCATTTGTGAGCCTCAAAAACAGGAAGGCCAGATTAGAGTTTACCAAACAACATCTAAAAAAGCCTTTACAGTTCTGGAACAACATCCTATGGACAGATGAGACAGAGATCAACTTGTACCAGAGTGATGGAAAGAGAAGAGTATGGCGAAGGAAAGGAACTGCTCATGATCCAAAACATACCACCTCATCAGTGAAGCATGGTGGTGGTAGTGTCATGGCGTGGGCATGTATGGCTGCCAATGGAACTGGTTCCCTTGTATTTATTGATAATGTTACTGCTGACAAAAGCAGCAGGATGAATTCCGAAGTGTTTCGGGCAATATTCAGCCAAATGCTTCAGAATTCATTGGATGGCGCTTCACAGTGCAGATGGACAATGACCCGAAGCATACTGCGAAAGCAACCGAAGAGTTTTTTACGGCAAAGAAGTGGAATGTTATGCAATGGCCAAGTCAATCACCTGACGTGAATCCGATTGAGCATGCATTTCACTTGCTGAAGACAAAACTGAAGGGAAAATGCCCCAAGAACAAGCAGGAACTGAAGACAGTTGCAGTAGAGGCCTGGCAGAGCATCACCAGGGATGAAACCCAGTTTCTGGTGATGTCTATGCGTTCCAGACTTCAGGCTGTAATTGACTGCAAAGGATTTGCAACCAAGTATTGGTTTGATTTATGATTGTTAATTTGTCCCATTACTTTTGGTCCCTTAAAAAGTGGGAGGCAAATATACAAACTGTTGTAATTCCTACACTGTTCACCTGATTTGGTTGTAAATACCTTCAAATTAAAACTGAAAGTCTGCAGTTAAAGCACATCTTGTTCGTTTCATTTCAAATCCATTGTGGTGGTGTTTAGATCCAAAAAGATGAGAATTGTGTCAATGTCCCAATATTTATGGACCTGACTGTAATTTTGATTGGTGAATTTTTTTCAGTGTAGTGTGGCTTCCTAATGGTTTGGAGTGTGGAATATGAGGTACTAGCTTGTTCAAATTAATCCAAATTGTACCTTTAACAAACTGACCAATTACTATAGAATATTTCAGCTACCTGGGTAATATAAGATTAAAAAATGTACAACAGTTATACCTAATCTGCTGTATTCATCATTTAGAAAATATGCATTATAAATGTATCTCTTCTCAGTAGGACTATGGTTTTACAACAGTGCCTGTAAGAGTGCAACAGCACAACAATGCACAACATTCAACAACTTACAATTACAACATTTTTGATCACTGTCTCAACAAATGTCTATCCTCTAGTGTGTCACATTTAAGAATTTATATTCTTTGTTACCCTTGTTGGGCATCGGTAGTTCTCAATTAGCTATCAAAAAATTTAATAAAATATGAACATTTAAAACATTAATATTAAATAATAACTCTAAAACTAATTAGAATTATCCTCAGGGGCACCAGTCTTAAGGGCAGAAGATCGCTAATATTGTGCAGTCTCAAGCTGATTACTGTTGATTTGAAATTTTGATTAATAATTAAATAATTTCAAACAAAATTACCACATCAAGAGTAAGTAAAGTTGAAGGATGTGAGTTCTGCTGACAAGAGGTTGGCAAGATTCTTCTTTGTGCAACATTAAAGACACCAGCAGATATACTCAAAGACATTTACTGTATTTACAGGGTTGTAAACAAGAACATTCAATGTCTAATCTATTAAGTATCTAAAGGTGTATGTGGGTGTTTCTGTGGGTGTGGGTGTCTGTGTGTGTGGACACAAACAAAGGTAAGATGGCCGAATCAAAATGGTCGCTGTGACCACACTACCTAAACAAGACAACCACAAGATGGTGGCATACAAAGAAGCTACTCAAGATGGCCGAATGGCTGCTGAGACCACATGGCATGTGGGAGAGGGAGAGTAAGGTTTTTTGTTCAAAGCCAGTTCCGGTAGTCTAAAAGCATGCCAGGTTAAAAGGAGGGTTAGCTGCATGCAAGTTCTTCTACTGAGCTAAATGTATGTGTGTGGACATACAAGTGTCAGTTAAAAGCAGATGTGGGTAGTAACGAGTTACATTTACACCGTTACATTTACTTGAGTAAGTTTTTGAAAAAAAAAATACTTCTAGGAGTACCGTATTTTCCGGACTATAAGGCGCACTTAAAAGCCTTTAATTTTCTCAAAAAACGACAGTGTGCCTTATAATCCGGAGCGCCTTATATATGGATTAATTCTGGTTGTGCTTACCGACCTCAAAGCGATTTTGTGTGGTACATGGCGCTCACAGCGCTCTGTCAAAATGTTTTAGTACGACTTTGGTAAACTACAAAGCCGCACCGCTTGCAGCATTACGGCTATCGTAGTCAGGAGCGTCGCGGAGTAATACATACTGTGCTTTACCATAATATTACAGTGTGCGTGTATAAGGACCTATAAGGAGTTATTGTGAATACGCTAACGTTTGATTTAGCAGTATCAAACTGTGTTTTTTTTTACGTGTTACAACTGAACAAGGTTGGGAGTTATTGTGAACGCGTTTAATAAAGTTTGACTTATCTGACTGTTTTGTTTCGCTTAATGCGCCTTATAGTCCGGTGCGCTTTATATATGAAAAAAGTTCGAAAATAGACCATTCATTGACAATGCGCCTTATAATCCAGTGCGCCCTATAGTGCGGAAAATACGGTAGTTTTAAATCACTATACTTTTTACTTTTACTTGAGTAGATTTATGAGGAAGAAACAGTACTCTTACTTCGCTACATTAGGATATACTGAGCTCGTTACTTTTATCAGAGATGATAAAGCTTTATCTCTACTTTTATTTTGTCAGAGACAGACTTCCGCTCAAAGATCTACTGCGTGACTGTGTTCAACCAATGAAACGTAGCCCTAGCCGTGCAGTCTTGTCACGTGACTATACTCAATATCAGTGGCGGGACGGGTTAACTTTGCGGCTACTGCAGTCGATATCCACCATGGCAAAAAAAAATGGCAGAATCAACGGTTGGCAATGCAGACGAGGACAAGGAGGAACACCCCTGGCCTCATATTGAAAGCATGTTTAGTTTACAGACAATGCGAAACAGCAGTTACATTATGCGGTGTCTTCTGTGTCTCCCAAAACAAATGTATATTTCAGCATTCAAAAACTCAACGTCTGACTTGAGGAAACATGTTCCTATAACCTAAATTGTTTTTTTTTTTTTTTTTTTTTTTTTGCTATGAATAGGCAAATGTTTGTCTTGTTAGGTTACATGAGTCTATTCTGTGCTGAGCTTGATCTGCCTGTAGCCTCATAGATATGTTTTTATCCACAGAGGGTTCACCCCAACAGACTCTCCAAGTACACAGACTTACTAGAGGCCCACAGGAAACGCAAGTCCTCCTCTTCCAGTGATACTCCTGTGAAAAATGCAAAATTAACAGCCTTCACTGCCCCACGGTGGGTAACACAAGCAACGCTTGACAAGCTGGTGCTAAATTTTGTGTGTGAGGCCAACCAACCATTTTCTGTGGTTGAGACACCATCCTTCAAGACTATGATAGAAACCTTGCAACCTCATACAGTAATGACAAGGAAAACGTTATCCACAAGAATACAGGAAGCTGCAAAACACAAGAAGAGCATAATCATCAAAAAGCTGAGTGCTGTGAACTATGTTGCTACCACAACAGACTGCTGGTCTGCCAAACAACGTAGCTACTTAGGTGTCACCTGTCACTGGATAGACAACACCTCACTAGAGAGGCACTCTGCTGCATTGGCTTGTAGACGTCTAAAAGGCTCGCACACGTTTGACATCCTCACTGCCGCATTACAGGAAATACATTCTGAGTACCACATCAGGGAAAAAGTGACCAGGACGACAACAGACAGTGGCTCAAACTTCTTGAAGGCCTTTCGATTATATGGCGAGGAGAAAGAGGAGGAGGCCACCAATGTTCAAGAGGAGAGTGACTCCACCCTTGATGATGCAACAGAAGATGAGAGTGAGTCAGAGGTGGATTCTCAGAATCAGAATCAGAATCAGTTTTATTGCCAAGTATGTTTTCACATACAAGGAATTTTTTCTGGTGATTGGTGCAATTGATCAGCAACAGTGGGGCTCTCTAGCCTTGTTGATGAGGCTAATAGCAGATGGGAAGAAGCTATTTTTGTGGCGAGAGGTTTTGGTCCTGAAGGACCGCAGCCTCCTGCCAGAGGGGAGTGTCTCAAAGAGTTTGTGTCCAGGGTGGGAGGAGTCAGCTACAATCTTCCCTGCACACCTCAGAGTCCTTGAGGCGTACAGGTCCTGGAGGGACGGAAGATTGCAGCCAATCACCTTCTCAGCAGAGTGGATGATACGCTGCAGTCTGTTATTGTCCCTCTCCGTGGCAGCAGCGTACCAGATGGTGATGGAGGAGGTGAGGATGGACTCAATGATGGAGGTGTAGAAGTTCACCATCATAGTCCTTGGCAGGTTGAACTTCTTCAATTGCCTCAGGAAATACATCCTCTGCTGAGCTTTTTTGATGAGGGAGCTGATGTTTAGCTCCCATTTGAGATCCTGTGTGATGGTGGTTCCCAAGAAGCGAAAATGCTCCACGGTAGCCACGGGGGAGTCACACAGGGAGATGGGGGTGGGTGGGGCTGGGCTCTTCCTGAAGTCCACTATCATTTCCACTGTCTTCAGAGCGTTTAGCTCTAGGTTGTTCTGCCTGCACCAGGTCACCAGACGCTCAGTCTCCCACCTGTAGGCAGACTCATCGCCATCAGAGATGAGTCCAATGAGAGTGGTGTCGTCTGCAAACTTCAGGAGCTTGACAGACTGATGGCTGGAGGTGCAGGTGTTGGTGTACAGGGAGAAGAGCAGAGGAGAAAGAACGCAGCCTTGCGGGGATCCAGTGCTGATGGTCTGGGAGTCAGACACGTGCTTTCCTAGCTTCACGTGCTGCCTCCTGTCAGACAGGAAGTCGGTGATCCACCTGCAGGTGGAGTCAGGCACGCTCAGCTGGGAGAGCTTGTCCTGCAGCAGAGCCGGGATGATGGTGTTGAAGGCAGAGCTGAAGTCCACAAACAGGATCCTGGCATAGGTCCCTGAGGAGTCCAGGTGCTGGAGGATGAAGTGGAGAGCCATGTTGACGGCGTCGTCTACAGACCTGTTGGCTCTGTAGGCGAACTGCAGGGGGTCCAGGAGTGGGTCAGTGATGGATTTGAGATGGGACAGGACAAGGCACTCAAATGATTTCATGACCACAGAGGTCAGGGCAATGGGTCTGTAGTCATTTAGTCCTGTGGGCCTTGGTTTTTTGGGGACAGGGATGATGGTGGAGGATTTTAAGCAGGCTGGCACGTGGCAGGTCTCCAGTGAGGTGTTGAAGATGTCCGTGAACACTGGAGACAGCTGATCAGCACAGTGCTTCAGGGATGATGGAGAGACAGAGTCAGGACCGGCTGCTTTGCGGGGGTTCTGCTTCTTAAAAAGCCTGTTGACATCTCTCTCCAGGATAGAGAGAGACGTTCCTTTGGTAGGGGAGGAGGAGGGGGGTTCTGATGTGGCTCTGATGTGGAGGTTAGTGTCAGGCTTGTCCCACTGTCTTTCAAAGCGGCAGTAGAACTCATTCAGATCGTTGGCCAGACGGAAGTCATTAATGGAGTGGGGGGGTTTAGGTTTGTAGTTTGTGATCTTTCTGAGCCCTTTCCAGACAGAAGCAGAGTCATTGGCTGAGAACTGGAGCTGAAGTTTCTCAGAGTACAGTCGTTTAGCTTCTCTCACCGCCTTGCTAAACCTGTACTTGGACTCTTTAAACTTGTCCCTGTCCCCACTCCTGAAAGCTTCCTCCTTTTGCCTCCTGAGCTGACTGAGCTTAGCTGTGAACCAGGGTTTGTCATTGTTATAACTCACCCTGGTGCGTGATGGGATACAGCAGTCCTCACAGAAGCTGATGTATGACGTCACAGCCTCTGTGAACTCATCCAGACTGTTGGAAGCAGTCCTGAACACCTCCCAGTCAGTGCAGTCCAAACATGCCCGCAGATCCTCTATGGCTTCACTGCTCCACTGCTTTGATGTCTTCGCAACAGGTTTAC
The DNA here is from genome assembly GCF_046630095.1 of Trachinotus anak. Classification (NCBI taxonomy): domain Eukaryota; kingdom Metazoa; phylum Chordata; class Actinopteri; order Carangiformes; family Carangidae; genus Trachinotus; species Trachinotus anak. The sequence goes on from NW_027273884.1 coordinate 5,724,245, forward strand.
ACAGTTTTAGTTTCTGCCTGTATGTGGGAATCAGGTGGACCATGACATGGTCAGAGTGGCCCAGTGCAGCCCGGGGGACGGCGTGATAAGCACCACTGAATGTGGTGTAACAGTGGTCCAGAGTGTTCCCCAGAGTGTTTATTATTTAATTGATTTTATTTTTATTGAGATACTTGAATTTACGTATAGATTATTTTATTTTAAGGTATTATTTTATGATTTATTAATTTAATTAATTTATTTTATTTTATTATTTTATTGATGGAATAACCTTACTGTACTCTCTGTAATTTTGTCTGATTGAATGCTCATTAGCAAATAAATCAGATGTTACTCAACAGTTACCCAGTACTTGAGTAGTTTTTTCACCAAGTACTTTTTTACTCTTACTGAAGTAATTATTTGGATGACTACTTTTTACTTTTACTTGAGTAATATTATTCTGAAGTAACAGTACTTTTACTTGAGTACAATTTTTGACTACTCTACCCACCTCTGGTTAAAAGGCTAACAAACATCCTAAACAGATATAACAACAATGCTCAGATACATTTAACTAGATCAGTACATGTACATCAACAAAGTTAACAATCTTGCGCTTAGCTGTGCTGTGCTAATATAGGTTATGCATAGTAAACTTTACCTTGTCCTTGGAACTAACACAAAAGGTCCTTTCCAGTGTGGTGCTCACAGAGTCCACTGAATCTGTGTGACTTCCTGGTGGAGTGAAGTTCTGTCCGGCTGTTTGGCTTTGGTGTTGCAGAGGAGGCCGCTGGTCGCTCCTTTGTTTTTATTGCAGAGTTAGCTGTTGTGGGGCGGCTGTGGCTCAGGAGGCAGAGCAGGTTGTCCAGTCCGCATGTCGAAGTGTCCTTGGGCACCCCAAATTGCCTCTGATGGCTGTTCCATCAGTGTATGTGTGTGAATGGTAGAAGTGATTCATGTATAGATGTAAGGGCCATATGACTGTGTGTGTGAATGGGTGAATGTGGTTCTCATTGTAAAGCACTTTGAGTGGTCAATAAGACTCACACTAACTCTGCTGTTGTTCCTGTTGCTTGGGATTCCGCTGGTAGACCTTGTGTCGTAGCAGGTGGCACTGAATTACTTGTTCACTCTTGGTTTCTTAAGCAGGCACTCGTGTCACTGCTGTTCAGAAAGATTGAAATGGAGCAGTCTGCTGTGAACAGGCCTGCAGGAGAGCTATTGTTCAAGGTAGTAGTCTTGTGCTAATCTGGTGCTGGGAGCTTTGTTGCTCCTGGAAGGAGGTCCAAGAGGAGAGAGGCTTGTGGCCTCTTGGAAAGAAGAGAGGAGAAAAGAGAGAAAAAAGGGCAACAGCTGGTTTTATTGACTGGTGATACCTTGGGTCACATGTCACACAGTGACCAACACTTACTGACCAGTAGGAGTTTGTAGGGGAGGTCCTCCACAGGTGAGAAAAGTGGAGAATTTTGGTGTATGACGTTCACAGGGCCCTTCTTTTGTCTGTAGAACAAAGGAACATGTGGTTTCACCCTACCTGAATGATCTGACTCCCAACCTCATGCAGCATGTTTTTATTGACTTAGTTTTCTCATCCAGTGTCAATACATCCAGTGCACCGCAGCACATGATGTAAACTGCAAGACTAAAAGAAAGCAGAAATTGCTTACTTAATTGCAACTAAATTCTTCCATATAGTAACAGTGTTACGCCTGCTGGAAACGATTAAAATTTTTACCAGGGAAACAGTCAATGTTCAGTCTTTACACTGCACTCATTTTAACTTTCAATCTAGCTGTTGTAGAGGTGCGTGTTTTCTGACTACTACATGATGCTGATAGCACACAAAGCCACTCCTCCTCCCCTTTCCGTATACCAGTAAATCACTTGTGGAAACAGAGAATTTTGAAAAAAACAGTGTTTTTTGTTGGAAATTATGGAAACATTTTAGCCTGGCAATACTGCTGTTTGATTATATTGTCTCTGAACTTCATATCCAAACTATGAGGAAATTGCAGGCTCTTGGCAACAAGGTTATGTTTGAAGTAACTGTTGCTGCCACGACATTGCTAACTGTGAGGCTTTTGCTTGTCTATTCACTGGTGTGATTGATCTTAAATGTTTATTTGAAAAACCTGCAGTTTCAAGGAAGCTTTGGATGAAGTTGATATAGATGAGATATAGATTTCCACAAGAATAGGATGGATTGATGGACGGTCAGACAGACAGACAGACAGACAGATAGCCAAACTGAAAACAGAATGCCTCTGGCCCCGGGTATTGCTGGCGGGGAGGCATAAACAAGAATACTTTTGATAAAGATAATGAATTATTCTGGTTCCTTCTATCTCAATGTACACTGTAAAAATCAAGACGTGCTCACAATTGTATTTCTAATAAACTCAAAGCATATCCGCCCTCTACAAATCATGATGCAGCAACAAATCAGTCAATCAACAACCAACCAGAAAAAAACTACAAAGTAATTCGAATATGCCTACAAAACACCCCTATGGAATAGAGCTACAACTAAACATATTCTAACTGGTTGGATCGTAGCCACATATCACATAAGCCTGTTCTCATGTTTGTTCTATGACTGTTACTCGTGTAATTTTTTCCACACTTTCATCACAATTAAATGCAGGAACAAACTTGAGATTTATGTCCGTGAATACATATCCCCCAAGGTACACAGGACAAGTTCCCAACACAACTATTCACCTCAGTTCTACCCTCCACTAGCACTTTTTCCTCACTAGAGGTCAATGATGCTACAGAGTCTCTCTGCTCTGATTTGAGCTCATGTCTGGATACTTTGTTTCCTGTATCCACCAAACCTGCCCACTCTAGCCTGCCTCACCCATGGCTAACTTGTACCATTTGAAAACTGCGTACCAATCTCAGAGCTGATGAAAGAAAATGGTGCAAAACCAGTGACCCTGCTGACCTTATGAGCTATCATTCACTACTATTCTCTTTCTTATTCAACATCAGAGCTGCCAAAACTGCCTTCTACAATGATAAGATCAGCAGTACCACAGACACATTGAAACTATTTTCCACCTTTCAAACATTACTCAAACCTCCACCACCCCCACCAGACACAAAGGTTTCAGCCGATATCTTTGCATCCTTCTTCACTGAAAAGGTGGCAGCCATCAGTACCCAGTTCTCTGAACTTCCCCAAGACAACCAGCTTCTGCTGATTAAGTGCATATCACTCTCCTCATTGCTCTCATGCCCTTCTTTGCCTCCTCCGGTCAGTACCTCACCACCCTCCTAACTCAGCCATCTAACAGCGTGCAAGACTCCAAAAAGTGCATTATGTAGTAGTCCCACTACGTATCCATCCAGGTCTCCTCAGGCAAAAGACTCATTCATTCCTCTGTCTCCCTTGATCTGTCCACATTCTGCAGGTATCTCTGTTTCTGGAGCAGTGGGATCCAGATATACCACTACTCATCATAACTATTTATTGCTGTGCACAAGTAGGGACAATTTGGTTCAATTCAATTCAATTTTATTTGTATAGCGCCAAATCATAATATACATTATCTCAAGGCACTTTACAGGGTAAGGTCAAGACCTTACTTTGTTAAAGAGAAAAACCCAACAGTTCCCACAAAGAGCAAGCACTTGGCGACAGGGGGGAGGAAAAACTCCCTTTTAACAGGAAGAAATCTCCAACAGAACCGGGCTCAGGGTGGGCAGCCGTCTGCCTCGACTGGTTGGGTTTAGGAGAAGATAAAAAGAGGGGGTGGGGGGAGGAGAGAGGAGAGAAAGAGAGAGAGAGACCAGGAACAGCTGTGTAGGTAATGGTGTTATCAATAATAATGACAGGTAACTGGTTAATAGTAAAGATGAGTAGTGGTGGATCTGGATCCTGCTGCTCCCGAGGCAGAGATACCTGCAGAATGAGGACAGAGAGAGGAGAAGCACAAACTACGGGAGAGAAAAAAGATACAAAGTTAATGGCATGAAGTCATCAAGAGAGAGAGAGGGAGAGAGACAGAAATAGAGAGAGAGCGCCCAGTGAATCATGGGAATCCCCCAGCAGTCTAGCTCTATAGCAGCATAACTAAGGGATGGGTCAGGACATACCTGAGCCAGCCCTAACTATAAGCTTTACTAAACAGGACAGTTTTAAGCCTGATCTTAAAGGTGTTGATAGCTGAAGGCTCTGCTGAAGGTTCTGCCCCCCATTCTACTCTTACAAACTCTGGGAACCACAAGTTGACCTGCATTTAGAGAGCAAAGTGTTTTATTGGGAAAATAGGGAACTATAAGCTCTCCAAGGTACAATGGTGCCTGACCATTAATGACTTTGTAGGTGAGGAGGAGGATTTTAAATTCTATCCTGGAGTTTACAGGGAGCCATTGCAGAGAAGCTAACACATGAGAGATGTGATCTTGTTTCCTAGTTCCTGTCAGTACTCATGCTGCCGCATTTTGGATCAATTGGAGGCTTTTTACTGAATTTTTGGGACATCCTGACAATAAAGAGTTACAGTAGTCCAGTCTTGAGGTAACAAATGCATGAACTAGTTTTTCAGCATCCTTTAGACACAGAATGGGTCTGATTTTTGCAATATTGCGCAGGTGGAAGAAGGCTGTCCTAGAGACTTGCTTTATATGTGAAGTAAAGGACAAGTCCTGGTCAAAAATGACACCAAGGTTTCTGACTGTAGCACTGGAGGCCAAGGTAATGTCATCCAGAGTCAGTATATTATCACATAGTGTATCTCTGAGGTGTTTTGGGCCAATTACAATAACTTCAGTTTTGTCTGAATTTGAGAGTAAGAAATTACTGGTCATCCAGGTTTTTATGTCCTTAAGACACACCTGAAGCTTGGCTACCTGGTTAGTCTCACCTGGCTTCATGGATAAGTACAACTGGGTGTCATCTGCGTAACAATGGAAATTTATCTGGTGCCTCCTAATAATGTTTCCTAGAGGAAGCATATATAGCATATATAGAGTATTGGTCCTAGCACCGAACCTTGTGGAACTCCATGACTGACTTTTGTGATGATAGAGGAGTCATTATTAACATGAACAAACTGGAGTCTATCTGACAAATATGACTTAAACCAGCTTAGTGTGGTTCCTTTGATGCCGACCATATGTTCTAGTCTCTGTAATAAAATCTTATGATCGATGGTGTCAAATGCGGCACTAAGATCTAGTAGGACAAGTATAGAGACAAGTCCATTGTCTGAGGCTATGAGGAGATCATTGGTAACCTTAACCAGAGCTGTTTCTGTGCTATGATGGACTCTAAAACCTGACTGAAAATCTTTAAACAAACCATTTCTGTGCAAATAATCACATAACTGGTTTGCAACAACCTTCTCATGGATTTTGGAAACAAAGGGGAGGTTGGATATAGGTCTATAATTGGCTAAAACATCAGGATCAAGAGTAGGCTTTTTAAGTAGAGGTTTAATTACTGCAACTTTAAAAGCCTGCGGTACATAACCAGTTGATAAAGATAAGTTAATCAGACTTAATATAGAGTTGTCGATTAAAGGAAAAACTTCTTTGAACAGCCTTGTTGGAACGGGGTCTAGAAGACAAGTCGATGGTTTAGATGAAGAAACTGTTGAAGCGAGCTCAGAGAGATCTACAGGAGAAAAACAGTCAAAATATAAGCCAGTTACAGTGGACTCTGAGGCTGCTGAACTGGACAGTACATCTGAGCCAGCTGTGGGGAGGAGATGGTGAATTTTTTGTCTAACAGAGAAAATTTTATTTGTTATTGGCGTATAATATTAATGATTATCAGGGATAATCACCAATATATATATATATATATATATATATATATATATATATATATATATATATATATATATACACATATATGTTTACTACAAGTAGTAACCTTGGGGAACCACCCTGTCACCAGGGACCAATGACCAAATTGATAGCTCAAAATGCAGTCTCAGAAGGTTAATTGAAGGGTAAATTCAAGCACTGACTGTCCTGAATCCAGCTGTTATCACAAATATACCCACAATAATCACAGACAACGACGAGTTAAATTATAACAGGATTTATTAACAAGAGTAATAATTATTCAAAATAACATTACTTGATATCAAACACTATTATAACTCAACTATAACTAAAACAGACATTGGTTACTAACTAGATCATCACAGGCAAACACATGTAACAACCGTGTGTGTGTGTGTGTGTGTGAGAGAGAGAGAGAGAGAGAGAGAGAGAGAGAGAGAGAGAGAGAGAGAAAGGAAAGATGCCGGTGGAGTCACGTGAGTGATGTACTCACTAGAGCCAAGATGGCGGCTGGCCGCAGAGTGTGAATGGCGTGAACAACAAGAGCAAAGGGAGGGACCCTTGAGCTTTACGTGTTATGACACGATCACACCCTAGGGCAGCTTTAATGTGAGTGAGATGTGTATGTAGATAAGGTGGGAGAATAGAGGTGAAGAGAGGAAAGAGTCAACAAGAGATCGTCAGCACAGTTAATAATCACCACAATATCACTACACAATAACGGAGCCAGCGAACCGGAGTTCGTCTAGTCTAGTTGCTCCTTTAACTAGTGATGTTTAGCTTATTAAGCTGATCACGGTGAACGATACAAAATACAATACGGCATACTAATTGTGTCTCTGCTCAGACATAAGCCTCTTACTTTGAGTTACTCCGATCCTTCGGACTTAGAAAAAGAAAATCAGCTTTGATTATCCACAGCTCAGTCCTTGGCTGTGTGCTTGGCGGTTCATTATCTCACTCTTCTGGCGATGGCGATGTGATGAGTTCCTCTGTGGCAGCGGGAAGATCACAGATGAGGGACGGTGTACTTTGTTTTGTCTTTAACAAAGTCGGCACTCGTCCTCACAGAATGTAAAATCAGCTGATTGCACAGTGATCTACGTTTGATCCGAAAAAAAAAAAAAAAAAAAAAAAGGGAAACCAAATAACGGGGCAGAGTCCCTGCTGAGAGTGCCTGGCCTCGGCCAATGCCGATGCCGAGTTTACATTCAATCTCCGATTCAGACCTAGGTGTGAATTGTGGGGGGGGGTCATGGCGCCATTGTTCAAATGGTCGACCAACTCTGGCTCAGGCTTTTGGAGGGACATGTAGGCCTCTCCATTGTTCTTTTCAGAACACATGGCTTGAGATCCCAACATTATCTATCGTTATTATTGATAACACCATTACCTATACAGCTGTTCCTGGTCTCCCCCAACCCCTCTTTCTCCTCTTAAACCCAACTGGTCGAGGCAGACAGCCAACCATCCTAAGCCCAGTTCTGTTGGAGGTTTCCTCCTGTTAAAAGGGAGTTTTTCCTCTCCCCTGTAGCCAAGTGCTGCTATTTGTGGGAACTGCTGGGTTTTTCTCTATAACAAAGTAAAGTCTTGGCCTTACCCTGTAAAGTGCCTTGAGATAATGTGCTACATATGTGATAAACAAAACAACCACTGCATAAATGCATGGCCCAACACAGGAGAGCTAACTCCTCAGGCTTGGACTCTGCTGTCCATTTACATCTCAAGGAGAAAGCCCACTCCTTTGAGGACAGCAAGGTTCACATCCTGGACAGAGGACAGGTGATTTGAAAGAGTAGTGAAAGAAGCCATCTATGTAAAAATAGAGAACCCATCCCTCAACAGGGGAGGAGGTCTCAGACACCAACTATCTCCAATTTACAATGCCCTTTCATCCCTTCCCTGGAGATTCAACAACTTCACCTCTAAGAAAAACAACTGTTCACAAGTGGCATGTGACTTCAACGACTGTCGTTATAACACGATAGAGCACTAACGAAGTCGAAACCAGCTCTAGACCAAAACAGTCACTCCAACGACTGTCGTTGGCACATTAAGCACAAAGGAAACCAGTGACATCATCAGCCTTGTTAAACCACCCCAGAGGTTAAAAATACCTGGGTTTCCACACCAGATAGTTTGACCAGTCCCAGCCTGGTAAAGTGCAAGCAAAAACTGATGAAGCCTCTTGAATGAGAGATGAAATGTCTGGCGAGACAAATAACCAAGTCTAGCTGCTTTGAATTTCAAATTCCTTTGAGATACTACGACCTGGACAAATGAGAAATTTCACAAGCCCATATTATCTTGTGAAAGTGAAAATTATGTCAAAGGGTAATAAAGATTTTGAAATCACTTTTAGGCTCATCCAATACGAAATCATGATCATGTCAACATCCTTTCATAACATCTCTACCGTAGCAAGCCATTTGTATCTGAAAATGACATCTCGTATGGAATTCACTCTAAAATGTTTGCTCATGATCCCGCTAAGTGACAATCAGCTTGCTCGTTGGAAAATTTCACTTCAAGACCTTGCTGTTCTAGCAACAGCTCCAGATGAATTTTAAACCAGCGGTGAAGAACTTAACGATCCAGGCTCGTATCATGTCATCAACAATCTAGTCTGAACGGCTCATTTATCCACATATGAAAAACAGGCCGCAGCTCACATAGGCTCTTTGAATGTAGTTACAACCTTTGCTAGAAGTTTGAAGAAAGCGTGTCTGTATGTTATACTGGAAGATTAAGGAGCAATACGTTACATGTGAACTCATGATTTTTCATTGAAACATAACATACAGTCTCTCTAGAGACTAACAAAAATTGCCATATCTTACTGTATTTCAAATCATCCAGGGGGGGTATTGGGTTAAGTTTTCAACCAGCAATAATCACGTCTCAACTGTACTTCACAGACTATGAAATCGCCTCTGCGAAAGAATGCGGAAAGTAACTACAACTTTACAGTGGACTTGGTGCAACATTCACGAAGCACACGGTGCCATTCAAATCCCTTCCTGAATGTACACTCCTGTCAGCACAACGATATGATGATCTTGCATGTGATTGGCTTGTTGACAACAAACCCCGCCTTTTCCGGGCAACAGTCATCATGGGTGGAGCCTTGTGAGAACCTACGATGTGAGACAAGTAACCCATTGCTACACTGGTTAGACTCATTCATTCCAGGGCCTTGTCCTTCATGTTTAGCTTCAACAATTGAGGCCAACATGTTGATATCAGGCTCAAATAAGCCTGTTAATTCTGATCCATAAAATCTGGTTTAGGACATTTTGAACGCAGATTGATCAGTACGTTTTTGGGGTCTAAACTTTCATTTAGCTTGATATATTATCTTGTGAAAGTGAAAATTACGTCAAAGGGTCATCAAGATTTTGAAATCACTTTTAGGCTCATCCAATACGAAATCATGATCATGTCAACATCCTTTCATAACATCTCTACCGTAGCAAGCCATTTGTATCTGAAAATGACATCTCGTATGGAATTCACTCTAAAATGTTTGCTCATGATCCCGCTAAGTGACAATCAGCTTGCTCGTTGGAAAATTTCACTTCAAGACCTTGCTGTTCTAGCAACAGCTCCAGATGAATTTTAAACCAGCGGTGAAGAACTTAACGATCCAGGCTCGTATCATGTCATCAACAATCTAGTCTGAGCGGCTCATTTATCCACATATGAAAAACAGGCCGCAGCTCACATAGGCTCTTTGAATGTAGTTACAACCTTTGCTGGAAGTTTGAAGAAAGCGTGTCTGTATGTTATACTGGAAGATCAAGGAGCAATACGTTACATGTGAACTCATGATTTTTCATTGAAACATAACATACAGTCTCTCTAGAGACTAACAAAAATTGCCATAGCTGACTGTATTTCAAATCATCCTGGCGGGGTATTGGGTTAAGTTTTCAACCAGCAATAATCACGTCTCAGCTGTACTTCACAGACTATGAAATTGCCTCTGCGAAAGAATGCAGAAAGTAACTACAACTTTACAGTGGACTTGGTGCAACATTCACGAAGCACACGGTGCCATTCAAATCCCTTCCTGAATGTACACTTCTGTCAGTACAACGATATGATGATCTTGCATGTGATTAGCTTGTTGACAACAAACCCCGCCTTTTCCGGGCAACAGTCATCATGGGTGGAGCCTTGTGAGAACCTACGATGTGAGACAAGTAACCCATTGCTACACTGGTTAGACTCATTCATTCCAGGGCCTTGTCCTTCATGTTTAGCTTCAACAATTGAGGCCAACATGTTGATATCAGGCTCAAATAAGCCTGTTAATTCTGATCCATAAAATCTGGTTTAGGACATTTTGAACGCAGATTGATCAGTACGTTTTTGGGGTCTAAACTTTCATTTAGCTTGATATATTATCTTGTGAAAGTGAAAATTACGTCAAAGGGTCATCAAGATTTTGAAATCACTTTTAGGCTCATCCAATACGAAATCATGATCATGTCAACATCCTTTCATAACATCTCTACCGTAGCAAGCCATTTGTATCTGAAAATGACATCTCGTATGGAATTCAATCTAAAATGTTTGCTCATGATCCCGCTAAGTGACAATCAGCTTGCTCGTTGGAAAATTTCACTTCAAGACCTTGCTGTTCTAGCAACAGCTCCAGATGAATTTTAAACCAGCGGTGAAGAACTTAACGATCCAGGCTCGTATCATGTCATCAACAATCTAGTCTGAACGGCTCATTTATCCACATATGAAAAACAGGCCGCAGCTCACATAGGCTCTTTGAATGTAGTTACAACCTTTGCTGGAAGTTTGAAGAAAGCGTGTCTGTATGTTATACTGGAAGACCAAGGAGCAATACGTTACATGTGAACTTATTATTTTTCATTGAAACATAACATACAGTCTCTCTAGAGACTAACAAAAATTGCCATAGCTGACTGTATTTCAAGTCATCCTGGCGGGGTATTGGGTTAAGTTTTCAACCAGCAATAATCACGTCTCAGCTGTACTTCACAGACTATGAAATTGCCTCTGCGAAAGAATGCAGAAAAGTAACTACAACTTTACAGTGGACTTGGTGCAACATTCACGAAGAACACGGTGCCATTCAAATCCCTTCCTGAATGTACACTCCTGTCAGTACAACGATATGATGATCTTGCATGTGATTGGCTTGTTTACAACAAACCCCGCCTTTTCCGGGCAACAGTCATCATGGGTGGAGCCTTGTGAGAACCTACGATGTGAGACAAGTAACCCATTGCTACACTGGTTAGACTCATTCATTCCAGGGCCTTGTCCTTCATGTTTAGCTTCAACAATTGAGGCCAACATGTTGATATCAGGCTCAAATAAGCCTGTTAATTCTGATCCATAAAATCTGGTTTAGGACATTTTGAACGCAGATTGATCAGTACGTTTTTGGGGTCTAAACTTTCATTTAGCTTGATATATTATCTTGTGAAAGTGAAAATTACGTCAAAGGGTCATCAAGATTTTGAAATCACTTTTAGGCTCATCCAATACGAAATCATGATCATGTCAACATCCTTTCATAACATCTCTACCGTAGCAAGCCATTTGTATCTGAAAATGACATCTCGTATGGAATTCACTCTAAAATGTTTGCTCATGATCCCGCTAAGTGACAATCAGCTTGCTCGTTGGAAAATTTCACTTCAAGACCTTGCTGTTCTAGCAACAGCTCCAGATGAATTTTAAACCAGCGGTGAAGAACTTAACGATCCAGGCTCGTATCATGTCATCAACAATCTAGCCTGAGCGGCTCATTTATCCACATATGAAAAACAGGCCGCAGCTCACATAGGCTCTTTGAATGTAGTTACAACCTTTGCTGGAAGTTTGAAGAAAGCGTGTCTGTATGTTATACTGGAAGACCAAGGAGCAATACGTTACATGGGAACTCATGATTTTTCATTGAAACATAACATACAGTCTCTCTAGAGACTAACAAAAATTGCCATAGCTGACTGTATTTCAAGTCATCCTGGCGGGGTATTGGGTTAAGTTTTCAACCAGCAATAATCACGTCTCAGCTGTACTTCACAGACTATGAAATTGCCTCTGCGAAAGAATGCAGAAAGTAACTACAACTTTACAGTGGACTTGGTGCAACATTCACGAAGAACACGGTGCCATTCAAATCCCTTCCTGAATGTACACTCCTGTCAGTACAACGATATGATGATCTTGCATGTGATTGGCTTGTTGACAACAAACCCCGCCTTTTCCGGGCAACAGTCATCATGGGTGGAGCCTTGTGAGAACCTACGATGTGAGACAAGTAACCCATTGCTACACTGGTTAGACTCATTCATTCCAGGGCCTTGTCCTTCATGTTTAGCTTCAACAATTGAGGCCAACATGTTGATATCAGGCTCAAATAAGCCTGTTAATTCTGATCCATAAAATCTGGTTTAGGACATTTTGAACGCAGATTGATCAGTACGTTTTTGGGGTCTAAACTTTCATTTAGCTTGATATATTATCTTGTGAAAGTGAAAATTACGTCAAAGGGTCATAAAGATTTTGAAATCACTTTTAGGCTCATCCAATACGAAATCATGATCATGTCAACATCCTTTCATAACATCTCTACCGTAGCAAGCCATTTGTATCTGAAAATGACATCTCGTATGGAATTCACTCTAAAATGTTTGCTCATGATCCCGCTAAGTGACAATCAGCTTGCTCGTTGGAAAATTTCACTTCAAGACCTTGCTGTTCTAGCAACAGCTCCAGATGAATTTTAAACCAGCGGTGAAGAACTTAACGATCCAGGCTCGTATCATGTCATCAACAATCTAGTCTGAGCGGCTCATTTATCCACATATGAAAAACAGGCCGCAGCTCACATAGGCTCTTTGAATGTAGTTACAACCTTTGCTGGAAGTTTGAAGAAAGCGTGTCTGTATGTTATACTGGAAGATCAAGGAGCAATACGTTACATGTGAACTCATGATTTTTCATTGAAACATAACATACAGTCTCTCTAGAGACTAACAAAAATTGCCATAGCTGACTGTATTTCAAGTCATCCTGGCGGGGTATTGGGTTAAGTTTTCAACCAGCAATAATCACGTCTCAGCTGTACTTCACAGACTATGAAATTGCCTCTGCGAAAGAATGCAGAAAGTAACTACAACTTTACAGTGGACTTGGTGCAACATTCACGAAGAACACGGTGCCATTCAAATCCCTTCCTGAATGTACACTCCTGTCAGTACAACGATATGATGATTTTGCATGTGATTGGCTTGTTTACAACAAACCCCGCCTTTTCCGGGCAACAGTCATCATGGGTGGAGCCTTGTGAGAACCTTCGATGTGAGACAAGTAACCCATTGCTACACTGGTTAGACTCATTCATTCCAGGGCCTTGTCCTTCATGTTTAGCTTCAACAATTGAGGCCAACATGTTGATATCAGGCTCAAATAAGCCTGTTAATTCTGATCCATAAAATCTGGTTTAGGACATTTTGAACGCAGATTGATCAGTACGTTTTTGGGGTCTAAACTTTCATTTAGCTTGATATATTATCTTGTGAAAGTGAAAATTACGTCAAAGGGTCATCAAGATTTTGAAATCACTTTTAGGCTCATCCAATACGAAATCATGATCATGTCAACATCCTTTCATAACATCTCTACCGTAGCAAGCCATTTGTATCTGAAAATGACATCTCGTATGGAATTCACTCTAAAATGTTTGCTCATGATCCCGCTAAGTGACAATCAGCTTGCTCGTTGGAAAATTTCACTTCAAGACCTTGCTGTTCTAGCAACAGCTCCAGATGAATTTTAAACCAGCGGTGAAGAACTTAACGATCCAGGCTCGTATCATGTCATCAACAATCTAGTCTGAACGGCTCATTTATCCACATATGAAAAACAGGGCGCAGCTCACATAGGCTCTTTGAATGTAGTTACAACCTTTGCTGGAAGTTTGAAGAAAGCGTGTCTGTATGTTATACTGGAAGATCAAGGAGCAATACGTTACATGTGAACTCATGATTTTTCATTGAAACATAACATACAGTCTCTCTAGAGACTAACAAAAATTGCCATAGCTGACTGTATTTCAAATCATCCTGGCGGGGTATTGGGTTAAGTTTTCAACCAGCAATAATCACGTCTCAGCTGTACTTCACAGACTATGAAATTGCCTCTGCGAAAGAATGCAGAAAGTAACTACAACTTTACAGTGGACTTGGTGCAACATTCACGAAGCACACGGTGCCATTCAAATCCCTTCCTGAATGTACACTCCTGTCAGTACAACGATATGATGATCTTGCATGTGATTGGCTTGTTTACAACAAACCCCGCCTTTTCCGGGCAACAGTCATCATGGGTGGAGCCTTGTGAGAACCTACGATGTGAGACAAGTAACCCATTGCTACACTGGTTAGACTCATTCATTCCAGGGCCTTGTCCTTCATGTTTAGCTTCAACAATTGAGGCCAACATGTTGATATCAGGCTCAAATAAGCCTGTTAATTCTGATCCATAAAATCTGGTTTAGGACATTTTGAACGCAGATTGATCAGTACGTTTTTGGGGTCTAAACTTTCATTTAGCTTGATATATTATCTTGTGAAAGTGAAAATTACGTCAAAGGGTCATCAAGATTTTGAAATCACTTTTAGGCTCATCCAATACGAAATCATGATCATGTCAACATCCTTTCATAACATCTCTACCGTAGCAAGCCATTTGTATCTGAAAATGACATCTCGTATGGAATTCACTCTAAAATGTTTGCTCATGATCCCGCTAAGTGACAATCAGCTTGCTCGTTGGAAAATTTCACTTCAAGACCTTGCTGTTCTAGCAACAGCTCCAGATGAATTTTAAACCAGCGGTGAAGAACTTAACGATCCAGGCTCGTATCATGTCATCAACAATCTAGTCTGAGCGGCTCATTTATCCACATATGAAAAACAGGCCGCAGCTCACATAGGCTCTTTGAATGTAGTTACAACCTTTGCTGGAAGTTTGAAGAAAGCGTGTCTGTATGTTATACTGGAAGATCAAGGAGCAATACGTTACATGTGAACTCATTATTTTTCATTGAAACATAACATACAGTCTCTCTAGAGACTAACAAAAATTGCCATAGCTGACTGTATTTCAAGTCATCCTGGCGGGGTATTGGGTTAAGTTTTCAACCAGCAATAATTACGTCTCACCTGTACTTCACAGACTATGAAATTGCCCCTGCGAAAGAATGCGGAAAAGTAACTACAACTTTACAGTGGACTTGGTGCAACATTCACGAAGAACACGGTGCCATTCAAATCCCTTCCTGAATGTACACTCCTGTCAGTACAACGATATGATGATCTTGCATGTGATTGGCTTGTTTACAACAAACCCCGCCTTTTCCGGGCAACAGTCATCATGGGTGGAGCCTTGTGAGAACCTACGATGTGAGACAAGTAACCCATTGCTACACTGGTTAGACTCATTCATTCCAGGGCCTTGTCCTTCATGTTTAGCTTCAACAATTGAGGCCAACATGTTGATATCAGGCTCAAATAAGCCTGTTAATTCTGATCCATAAAATCTGGTTTAGGACATTTTGAACGCAGATTGATCAGTACGTTTTTGGGGTCTAAACTTTCATTTAGCTTGATATATTATCTTGTGAAAGTGAAAATTACGTCAAAGGGTCATCAAGATTTTGAAATCACTTTTAGGCTCATCCAATACGAAATCATGATCATGTCAACATCCTTTCATAACATCTCTACCGTAGCAAGCCATTTGTATCTGAAAATGACATCTCGTATGGAATTCACTCTAAAATGTTTGCTCATGATCCCGCTAAGTGACAATCAGCTTGCTCGTTGGAAAATTTCACTTCAAGACCTTGCTGTTCTAGCAACAGCTCCAGATGAATTTTAAACCAGCGGTGAAGAACTTAACGATCCAGGCTCGTATCATGTCATCAACAATCTAGTCTGAACGGCTCATTTATCCACATATGAAAAACAGGCCGCAGCTCACATAGGCTCTTTGAATGTAGTTACAACCTTTGCTTGAAGTTTGAAGAAAGCGTGTCTGTATGTTATACTGGAAGATCAAGGAGCAATACGTTACATGTGAACTCATGATTTTTCATTGAAACATAACATACAGTCTCTCTAGAGACTAACAAAAATTGCCATAGCTGACTGTATTTCAAATCATCCTGGCGGGGTATTGGGTTAAGTTTTCAACCAGCAATAATCACGTCTCACCTGTACTTCACAGACTATGAAATTGCCTCTGCGAAAGAATGCAGAAAGTAACTACAACTTTACAGTGGACTTGGTGCAACATTCACGAAGCACACGGTGCCATTCAAATCCCTTCCTGAATGTACACTCCTGTCAGTACAACGATATGATGATCTTGCATGTGATTGGCTTGTTTACAACAAACCCCGCCTTTTCCGGGCAACAGTCATCATGGGTGGAGCCTTGTGAGAACCTACGATGTGAGACAAGTAACCCATTGCTACACTGGTTAGACTCATTCATTCCAGGGCCTTGTCCTTCATGTTTAGCTTCAACAATTGAGGCCAACATGTTGATATCAGGCTCAAATAAGCCTGTTAATTCTGATCCATAAAATCTGGTTTAGGACATTTTGAACGCAGATTGATCAGTACGTTTTTGGGGTCTAAACTTTCATTTAGCTTGATATATTATCTTGTGAAAGTGAAAATTACGTCAAAGGGTCATCAAGATTTTGAAATCACTTTTAGGCTCATCCAATACGAAATCATGATCATGTCAACATCCTTTCATAACATCTCTACCGTAGCAAGCCATTTGTATCTGAAAATGACATCTCGTATGGAATTCACTCTAAAATGTTTGCTCATGATCCCGCTAAGTGACAATCAGCTTGCTCGTTGGAAAATTTCACTTCAAGACCTTGCTGTTCTAGCAACAGTTCCAGATGAATTTTAAACCAGCGGTGAAGAACTTAACGATCCAGGCTCGTATCATGTCATCAACAATCTAGTCTGAACGGCTCATTTATCCACATATGAAAAACAGGCCGCAGCTCACATAGGCTCTTTGAATGTAGTTACAACCTTTGCTGGAAGTTTGAAGAAAGCGTGTCTGTATGTTATACTGGAAGATCAAGGAGCAATACGTTACATGTGAACTCATGATTTTTCATTGAAACATAACATACAGTCTCTCTAGAGACTAACAAAAATTGCCATAGCTGACTGTATTTCAAATCGTCCTGGCGGGGTATTGGGTTAAGTTTTCAACCAGCAATAATCACGTCGCAGCTGTACTTCACAGACTATGAAATTGCCTCTGCGAAAGAATGCAGAAAGTAACTACAACTTTACAGTGGACTTGGTGCAACATTCACGAAGCACACGGTGCCATTCAAATCCCTTCCTGAATGTACACTCCTGTCAGTACAACGATATGATGATCTTGCATGTGATTGGCTTGTTGACAACAAACCCCGCCTTTTCCGGGCAACAGTCATCATGGGTGGAGCCTTGTGAGAATCTACGATGTGAGACAAGTAACCCATTGCTACACTGGTTAGACTCATTCATTCCAGGGCCTTGTCCTTCATGTTTAGCTTCAACAATTGAGGCCAACATGTTGATATCAGGCTCAAATAAGCCTGTTAATTCTGATCCATAAAATCTGGTTTAGGACATTTTGAACGCAGATTGATCAGTACGTTTTTGGGGTCTAAACTTTCATTTAGCTTGATATATTATCTTGTGAAAGTGAAAATTACGTCAAAGGGTCATAAAGATTTTGAAATCACTTTTAGGCTCATCCAATACGAAATCATGATCATGTCAACATCCTTTCATAACATCTCTACCGTAGCAAGCCATTTGTATCTGAAAATGACATCTCGTATGGAATTCACTCTAAAATGTTTGCTCATGATCCCGCTAAGTGACAATCAGCTTGCTCGTTGGAAAATTTCACTTCAAGACCTTGCTGTTCTAGCAACAGCTCCAGATGAATTTTAAACCAGCGGTGAAGAACTTAACGATACAGGCTCGTATCATGTCATCAACAATCTAGCCTGAGCGGCTCATTTATCCACATATGAAAAACAGGCCGCAGCTCACATAGGCTCTTTGAATGTAGTTACAAACTTTGCTGGAAGTTTGAAGAAAGCGTGTCTGTATGTTATACTGGAAGACCAAGGAGCAATACGTTACATGGGAACTCATGATTTTTCATTGAAACATAACATACAGTCTCTCTAGAGACTAACAAAAATTGCCATAGCTGACTGTATTTCAAATCGTCCTGGCGGGGTATTGGGTTAAGTTTTCAACCAGCAATAATCACGTCTCAGCTGTACTTCACAGACTATGAAATTGCCTCTGCGAAAGAATGCGGAAAAGTAACTACAACTTTACAGTGGACTTGGTGCAACATTCACGAAGAACACGGTGCCATTCAAATCCCTTCCTGAATGTACACTCCTGTCAGTACAACGATATGATGATCTTGCATGTGATTGGCTTGTTTACAACAAACCCCGCCTTTTCCGGGCAACAGTCATCATGGGTGGAGCCTTGTGAGAACCTACGATGTGAGACAAGTAACCCATTGCTACACTGGTTAGACTCATTCATTCCAGGGCCTTGTCCTTCATGTTTAGCTTCAACAATTGAGGCCAACATGTTGATATCAGGCTCAAATAAGCCTGTTAATTCTGATCCATAAAATCTGGTTTAGGACATTTTGAACGCAGATTGATCAGTACGTTTTTGGGGTCTAAACTTTCATTTAGCTTGATATATTATCTTGTGAAAGTGAAAATTACGTCAAAGGGTCATCAAGATTTTGAAATCACTTTTAGGCTCATCCAATACGAAATCATGATCATGTCAATATCCTTTCATAACATCTCTACCGTAGCAAGCCATTTGTATCTGAAAATGACATCTCGTATGGAATTCACTCTAAAATGTTTGCTCATGATCCCGCTAAGTGACAATCAGCTTGCTCGTTGGAAAATTTCACTTCAAGACCTTGCTGTTCTAGCAACAGCTCCAGATGAATTTTAAACCAGCGGTGAAGAACTTAACGATCCAGGCTCGTATCATGTCATCAACAATCTAGTCTGAGCGGCTCATTTATCCACATATGAAAAACAGGCCGCAGCTCACATAGGCTCTTTGAATGTAGTTACAACCTTTGCTGGAAGTTTGAAGAAAGCGTGTCTGTATGTTATACTGGAAGACCAAGGAGCAATACGTTACACGTGAACTCATGATTTTTCATTGAAACATAACATACAGTCTCTCTAGAGACTAACAAAAATTGCCATAGCTGACTGTATTTCAAATCGTCCTGGCGGGGTATTGGGTTAAGTTTTCAACCAGCAATAATCACGTCTCAGCTGTACTTCACAGACTATGAAATTGCCTCTGCGAAAGAATGCGGAAAAGTAACTACAACTTTACAGTGGACTTGGTGCAACATTCACGAAGAACACGGTGCCATTCAAATCCCTTCCTGAATGTACACTCCTGTCAGTACAACGATATGATGATCTTGCATGTGATTGGCTTGTTTACAACAAACCCCGCCTTTTCCGGGCAACAGTCATCATGGGTGGAGCCTTGTGAGAACCTACGATGTGAGACAAGTAACCCATTGCTACACTGGTTAGACTCATTCATTCCAGGGCCTTGTCCTTCATGTTTAGCTTCAACAATTGAGGCCAACATGTTGATATCAGGCTCAAATAAGCCTGTTAATTCTGATCCATAAAATCTGGTTTAGGACATTTTGAACGCAGATTGATCAGTACGTTTTTGGGGTCTAAACTTTCATTTAGCTTGATATATTATCTTGTGAAAGTGAAAATTACGTCAAAGGGTCATCAAGATTTTGAAATCACTTTTAGGCTCATCCAATACGAAATCATGATCATGTCAATATCCTTTCATAACATCTCTACCGTAGCAAGCCATTTGTATCTGAAAATGACATCTCGTATGGAATTCACTCTAAAATGTTTGCTCATGATCCCGCTAAGTGACAATCAGCTTGCTCGTTGGAAAATTTCACTTCAAGACCTTGCTGTTCTAGCAACAGCTCCAGATGAATTTTAAACCAGCGGTGAAGAACTTAACGATCCAGGCTCGTATCATGTCATCAACAATCTAGTCTGAGCGGCTCATTTATCCACATATGAAAAACAGGCCGCAGCTCACATAGGCTCTTTGAATGTAGTTACAACCTTTGCTGGAAGTTTGAAGAAAGCGTGTCTGTATGTTATACTGGAAGACCAAGGAGCAATACGTTACACGTGAACTCATGATTTTTCATTGAAACATAACATACAGTCTCTCTAGAGACTAACAAAAATTGCCATAGCTGACTGTATTTCAAATCGTCCTGGCGGGGTATTGGGTTAAGTTTTCAACCAGCAATAATCACGTCTCAGCTGTACTTCACAGACTATGAAATTGCCTCTGCGAAAGAATGCGGAAAAGTAACTACAACTTTACAGTGGACTTGGTGCAACATTCACGAAGAACACGGTGCCATTCAAATCCCTTCCTGAATGTACACTCCTGTCAGTACAACGATATGATGATCTTGCATGTGATTGGCTTGTTTACAACAAACCCCGCCTTTTCCGGGCAACAGTCATCATGGGTGGAGCCTTGTGAGAACCTACGATGTGAGACAAGTAACCCATTGCTACACTGGTTAGACTCATTCATTCCAGGGCCTTGTCCTTCATGTTTAGCTTCAACAATTGAGGCCAACATGTTGATATCAGGCTCAAATAAGCCTGTTAATTCTGATCCATAAAATCTGGTTTAGGACATTTTGAACGCAGATTGATCAGTACGTTTTTGGGGTCTAAACTTTCATTTAGCTTGATATATTATCTTGTGAAAGTGAAAATTACGTCAAAGGGTCATCAAGATTTTGAAATCACTTTTAGGCTCATCCAATACGAAATCATGATCATGTCAATATCCTTTCATAACATCTCTACCGTAGCAAGCCATTTGTATCTGAAAATGACATCTCGTATGGAATTCACTCTAAAATGTTTGCTCATGATCCCGCTAAGTGACAATCAGCTTGCTCGTTGGAAAATTTCACTTCAAGACCTTGCTGTTCTAGCAACAGCTCCAGATGAATTTTAAACCAGCGGTGAAGAACTTAACGATCCAGGCTCGTATCATGTCATCAACAATCTAGTCTGAGCGGCTCATTTATCCACATATGAAAAACAGGCCGCAGCTCACATAGGCTCTTTGAATGTAGTTACAACCTTTGCTGGAAGTTTGAAGAAAGCGTGTCTGTATGTTATACTGGAAGACCAAGGAGCAATACGTTACACGTGAACTCATGATTTTTCATTGAAACATAACATACAGTCTCTCTAGAGACTAACAAAAATTGCCATAGCTGACTGTATTTCAAATCGTCCTGGCGGGGTATTGGGTTAAGTTTTCAACCAGCAATAATCACGTCTCAGCTGTACTTCACAGACTATGAAATTGCCTCTGCGAAAGAATGCGGAAAAGTAACTACAACTTTACAGTGGACTTGGTGCAACATTCACGAAGAACACGGTGCCATTCAAATCCCTTCCTGAATGTACACTCCTGTCAGTACAACGATATGATGATCTTGCATGTGATTGGCTTGTTTACAACAAACCCCGCCTTTTCCGGGCAACAGTCATCATGGGTGGAGCCTTGTGAGAACCTACGATGTGAGACAAGTAACCCATTGCTACACTGGTTAGACTCATTCATTCCAGGGCCTTGTCCTTCATGTTTAGCTTCAACAATTGAGGCCAACATGTTGATATCAGGCTCAAATAAGCCTGTTAATTCTGATCCATAAAATCTGGTTTAGGACATTTTGAACGCAGATTGATCAGTACGTTTTTGGGGTCTAAACTTTCATTTAGCTTGATATATTATCTTGTGAAAGTGAAAATTACGTCAAAGGGTCATCAAGATTTTGAAATCACTTTTAGGCTCATCCAATACGAAATCATGATCATGTCAATATCCTTTCATAACATCTCTACCGTAGCAAGCCATTTGTATCTGAAAATGACATCTCGTATGGAATTCACTCTAAAATGTTTGCTCATGATCCCGCTAAGTGACAATCAGCTTGCTCGTTGGAAAATTTCACTTCAAGACCTTGCTGTTCTAGCAACAGCTCCAGATGAATTTTAAACCAGCGGTGAAGAACTTAACGATCCAGGCTCGTATCATGTCATCAACAATCTAGTCTGAGCGGCTCATTTATCCACATATGAAAAACAGGCCGCAGCTCACATAGGCTCTTTGAATGTAGTTACAACCTTTGCTGGAAGTTTGAAGAAAGCGTGTCTGTATGTTATACTGGAAGACCAAGGAGCAACACGTTACACGTGAACTCATGATTTTTCATTGAAACATAACATACAGTCTCTCTAGAGACTAACAAAAATTGCCATAGCTGACTGTATTTCAAATCGTCCTGGCGGGGTATTGGGTTAAGTTTTCAACCAGCAATAATCACGTCTCAGCTGTACTTCACAGACTATGAAATTGCCTCTGCGAAAGAATGCGGAAAAGTAACTACAACTTTACAGTGGACTTGGTGCAACATTCACGAAGAACACGGTGCCATTCAAATCCCTTCCTGAATGTACACTCCTGTCAGTACAACGATATGATGATCTTGCATGTGATTGGCTTGTTTACAACAAACCCCGCCTTTTCCGGGCAACAGTCATCATGGGTGGAGCCTTGTGAGAACCTACGATGTGAGACAAGTAACCCATTGCTACACTGGTTAGACTCATTCATTCCAGGGCCTTGTCCTTCATGTTTAGCTTCAACAATTGAGGCCAACATGTTGATATCAGGCTCAAATAAGCCTGTTAATTCTGATCCATAAAATCTGGTTTAGGACATTTTGAACGCAGATTGATCAGTACGTTTTTGGGGTCTAAACTTTCATTTAGCTTGATATATTATCTTGTGAAAGTGAAAATTACGTCAAAGGGTCATCAAGATTTTGAAATCACTTTTAGGCTCATCCAATACGAAATCATGATCATGTCAATATCCTTTCATAACATCTCTACCGTAGCAAGCCATTTGTATCTGAAAATGACATCTCGTATGGAATTCACTCTAAAATGTTTGCTCATGATCCCGCTAAGTGACAATCAGCTTGCTCGTTGGAAAATTTCACTTCAAGACCTTGCTGTTCTAGCAACAGCTCCAGATGAATTTTAAACCAGCGGTGAAGAACTTAACGATCCAGGCTCGTATCATGTCATCAACAATCTAGTCTGAGCGGCTCATTTATCCACATATGAAAAACAGGCCGCAGCTCACATAGGCTCTTTGAATGTAGTTACAACCTTTGCTGGAAGTTTGAAGAAAGCGTGTCTGTATGTTATACTGGAAGACCAAGGAGCAATACGTTACACGTGAACTCATGATTTTTCATTGAAACATAACATACAGTCTCTCTAGAGACTAACAAAAATTGCCATAGCTGACTGTATTTCAAATCGTCCTGGCAGGGTATTGGGTTAAGTTTTCAACCAGCAATAATCACGTCTCAGCTGTACTTCACAGACTATGAAATTGCCTCTGCGAAAGAATGCGGAAAAGTAACTACAACTTTACAGTGGACTTGGTGCAACATTCACGAAGAACACGGTGCCATTCAAATCCCTTCCTGAATGTACACTCCTGTCAGTACAACGATATGATGATCTTGCATGTGATTGGCTTGTTTACAACAAACCCCGCCTTTTCCGGGCAACAGTCATCATGGGTGGAGCCTTGTGAGAACCTACGATGTGAGACAAGTAACCCATTGCTACACTGGTTAGACTCATTCATTCCAGGGCCTTGTCCTTCATGTTTAGCTTCAACAATTGAGGCCAACATGTTGATATCAGGCTCAAATAAGCCTGTTAATTCTGATCCATAAAATCTGGTTTAGGACATTTTGAACGCAGATTGATCAGTACGTTTTTGGGGTCTAAACTTTCATTTAGCTTGATATATTATCTTGTGAAAGTGAAAATTACGTCAAAGGGTCATCAAGATTTTGAAATCACTTTTAGGCTCATCCAATACGAAATCATGATCATGTCAATATCCTTTCATAACATCTCTACCGTAGCAAGCCATTTGTATCTGAAAATGACATCTCGTATGGAATTCACTCTAAAATGTTTGCTCATGATCCCGCTAAGTGACAATCAGCTTGCTCGTTGGAAAATTTCACTTCAAGACCTTGCTGTTCTAGCAACAGCTCCAGATGAATTTTAAACCAGCGGTGAAGAACTTAACGATCCAGGCTCGTATCATGTCATCAACAATCTAGTCTGAGCGGCTCATTTATCCACATATGAAAAACAGGCCGCAGCTCACATAGGCTCTTTGAATGTAGTTACAACCTTTGCTGGAAGTTTGAAGAAAGCGTGTCTGTATGTTATACTGGAAGACCAAGGAGCAACACGTTACACGTGAACTCATGATTTTTCATTGAAACATAACATACAGTCTCTCTAGAGACTAACAAAAATTGCCATAGCTGACTGTATTTCAAATCGTCCTGGCGGGGTATTGGGTTAAGTTTTCAACCAGCAATAATCACGTCTCAGCTGTACTTCACAGACTATGAAATTGCCTCTGCGAAAGAATGCGGAAAAGTAACTACAACTTTACAGTGGACTTGGTGCAACATTCACGAAGAACACGGTGCCATTCAAATCCCTTCCTGAATGTACACTCCTGTCAGTACAACGATATGATGATCTTGCATGTGATTGGCTTGTTTACAACAAACCCCGCCTTTTCCGGGCAACAGTCATCATGGGTGGAGCCTTGTGAGAACCTACGATGTGAGACAAGTAACCCATTGCTACACTGGTTAGACTCATTCATTCCAGGGCCTTGTCCTTCATGTTTAGCTTCAACAATTGAGGCCAACATGTTGATATCAGGCTCAAATAAGCCTGTTAATTCTGATCCATAAAATCTGGTTTAGGACATTTTGAACGCAGATTGATCAGTACGTTTTTGGGGTCTAAACTTTCATTTAGCTTGATATATTATCTTGTGAAAGTGAAAATTACGTCAAAGGGTCATCAAGATTTTGAAATCACTTTTAGGCTCATCCAATACGAAATCATGATCATGTCAATATCCTTTCATAACATCTCTACCGTAGCAAGCCATTTGTATCTGAAAATGACATCTCGTATGGAATTCACTCTAAAATGTTTGCTCATGATCCCGCTAAGTGACAATCAGCTTGCTCGTTGGAAAATTTCACTTCAAGACCTTGCTGTTCTAGCAACAGCTCCAGATGAATTTTAAACCAGCGGTGAAGAACTTAACGATCCAGGCTCGTATCATGTCATCAACAATCTAGCCTGAGCGGCTCATTTATCCACATATGAAAAACAGGCCGCAGCTCACATAGGCTCTTTGAATGTAGTTACAACCTTTGCTGGAAGTTTGAAGAAAGCGTGTCTGTATGTTATACTGGAAGACCAAGGAGCAATACGTTACATGTGAACTCATGATTTTTCATTGAAACATAACATACAGTCTCTCTAGAGACTAACAAAAATTGCCATAGCTGACTGTATTTCAAGTCATCCTGGCGGGGTATTGGGTTAAGTTTTCAACCAGCAATAATCACGTCTCAGCTGTACTTCACAGACTATGAAATTGCCTCTGCGAAAGAATGCAGAAAGTAACTACAACTTTACAGTGGACTTGGTGCAACATTCACGAAGAACACGGTGCCATTCAAATCCCTTCCTGAATGTACACTCCTGTCAGTACAACGATATGATGATCTTGCATGTGATTGGCTTGTTTACAACAAACCCCGCCTTTTCCGGGCAACAGTCATCATGGGTGGAGCCTTGTGAGAACCTTCGATGTGAGACAAGTAACCCATTGCTACACTGGTTAGACTCATTCATTCCAGGGCCTTGTCCTTCATGTTTAGCTTCAACAATTGAGGCCAACATGTTGATATCAGGCTCAAATAAGCCTGTTAATTCTGATCCATAAATTCTGGTTTAGGACATTTTGAACGCAGATTGATCAGTACGTTTTTGGGGTCTAAACTTTCATTTAGCTTGATATATTATCTTGTGAAAGTGAAAATTACGTCAAAGGGTCATCAAGATTTTGAAATCACTTTTAGGCTCATCCAATACGAAATCATGATCATGTCAACATCCTTTCATAACATCTCTACCGTAGCAAGCCATTTGTATCTGAAAATGACATCTCGTATGGAATTCACTCTAAAATGTTTGCTCATGATCCCGCTAAGTGACAATCAGCTTGCTCGTTGGAAAATTTCACTTCAAGACCTTGCTGTTCTAGCAACAGCTCCAGATGAATTTTAAACCAGCGGTGAAGAACTTAACGATCCAGGCTCGTATCATGTCATCAACAATCTAGCCTGAGCGGCTCATTTATCCACATATGAAAAACAGGCCGCAGCTCACATAGGCTCTTTGAATGTAGTTACAAACTTTGCTAGAAGTTTGAAGAAAGCGTGTCTGTATGTTATACTGGAAGACCAAGGAGCAATACGTTACATGTGAACTCATGATTTTTCATTGAAACATAACATACAGTCTCTCTAGAGACTAACAAAAATTGCCATAGCTGACTGTATTTCAAGTCATCCTGGCAGGGTATTGGGTTAAGTTTTCAACCAGCAATAATCACGTCTCAGCTGTACTTCACAGACTATGAAATTGCCTCTGCGAAAGAATGCAGAAAGTAACTACAACTTTACAGTGGACTTGGTGCAACATTCACAAAGCACACGGTGCCATTCAAATCCCTTCCTGAATGTACACTCCTGTCAGTACAACGATATGATGATCTTGCATGTGATTGGCTTGTTTACAACAAACCCCGCCTTTTCCGGGCAACAGTCATCATGGGTGGAGCCTTGTGAGAACCTACGATGTGAGACAAGTAACCCATTGCTACACTGGTTAGACTCATTCATTCCAGGGCCTTGTCCTTCATGTTTAGCTTCAACAATTGAGGCCAACATGTTGATATCAGGCTCAAATAAGCCTGTTAATTCTGATCCATAAAATCTGGTTTAGGACATTTTGAACGCAGATTGATCAGTACGTTTTTGGGGTCTAAACTTTCATTTAGCTTGATATATTATCTTGTGAAAGTGAAAATTACGTCAAAGGGTCATCAAGATTTTGAAATCACTTTTAGGCTCATCCAATACGAAATCATGATCATGTCAACATCCTTTCATAACATCTCTACCGTAGCAAGCCATTTGTATCTGAAAATGACATCTCGTATGGAATTCACTCTAAAATGTTTGCTCATGATCCCGCTAAGTGACAATCAGCTTGCTCGTTGGAAAATTTCACTTCAAGACCTTGCTGTTCTAGCAACAGCTCCAGATGAATTTTAAACCAGCGGTGAAGAACTTAACGATCCAGGCTCGTATCATGTCATCAACAATCTAGTCTGAGCGGCTCATTTATCCACATATGAAAAACAGGCCGCAGCTCACATAGGCTCTTTGAATGTAGTTACAACCTTTGCTTGAAGTTTGAAGAAAGCGTGTCTGTATGTTATACTGGAAGATCAAGGAGCAATACGTTACATGTGAACTCATGATTTTTCATTGAAACATAAAATACAGTCTCTCTAGAGACTAACAAAAATTGCCATAGCTGACTGTATTTCAAATCGTCCTGGCGGGGTATTGGGTTAAGTTTTCAACCAGCAATAATCACGTCTCAGCTGTACTTCACAGACTATGAAATTGCCTCTGCGAAAGAATGCAGAAAGTAACTACAACTTTACAGTGGACTTGGTGCAACATTCACGAAGCACACGGTGCCATTCAAATCCCTTCCTGAATGTACACTCCTGTCAGTACAACGATATGATGATCTTGCATGTGATTGGCTTGTTTACAACAAACCCCGCCTTTTCCGGGCAACAGTCATCATGGGTGGAGCCTTGTGAGAACCTTCGATGTGAGACAAGTAACCCATTGCTACACTGGTTAGACTCATTCATTCCAGGGCCTTGTCCTTCATGTTTAGCTTCAACAATTGAGGCCAACATGTTGATATCAGGCTCAAATAAGCCTGTTAATTCTGATCCATAAAATCTGGTTTAGGACATTTTGAACGCAGATTGATCAGTACGTTTTTGGGGTCTAAACTTTCATTTAGCTTGATATATTATCTTGTGAAAGTGAAAATTACGTCAAAGGGTCATAAAGATTTTGAAATCACTTTTAGGCTCATCCAATACGAAATCATGATCATGTCAACATCCTTTCATAACATCTCTACCGTAGCAAGCCATTTGTATCTGAAAATGACATCTCGTATGGAATTCACTCTAAAATGTTTGCTCATGATCCCGCTAAGTGACAATCAGCTTGCTCGTTGGAAAATTTCACTTCAAGACCTTGCTGTTCTAGCAACAGTTCCAGATGAATTTTAAACCAGCGGTGAAGAACTTAACGATCCAGGCTCGTATCATGTCATCAACAATCTAGTCTGAACGGCTCATTTATCCACATATGAAAAACAGGCCGCAGCTCACATAGGCTCTTTGAATGTAGTTACAACCTTTGCTGGAAGTTTGAAGAAAGCGTGTCTGTATGTTATACTGGAAGATCAAGGAGCAATACGTTACATGTGAACTCATGATTTTTCATTGAAACATAACATACAGTCTCTCTAGAGACTAACAAAAATTGCCATAGCTGACTGTATTTCAAATCGTCCTGGCGGGGTATTGGGTTAAGTTTTCAACCAGCAATAATCACGTCGCAGCTGTACTTCACAGACTATGAAATTGCCTCTGCGAAAGAATGCGGAAAGTAACTACAACTTTACAGTGGACTTGGTGCAACATTCACGAAGCACACGGTGCCATTCAAATCCCTTCCTGAATGTACACTCCTGTCAGTACAACGATATGATGATCTTGCATGTGATTGGCTTGTTGACAACAAACCCCGCGTTTTCCGGGCAACAGTCATCATGGGTGGAGCCTTGTGAGAATCTACGATGTGAGACAAGTAACCCATTGCTACACTGGTTAGACTCATTCATTCCAGGGCCTTGTCCTTCATGTTTAGCTTCAACAATTGAGGCCAACATGTTGATATCAGGCTCAAATAAGCCTGTTAATTCTGATCCATAAAATCTGGTTTAGGACATTTTGAACGCAGATTGATCAGTACGTTTTTGGGGTCTAAACTTTCATTTAGCTTGATATATTATCTTGTGAAAGTGAAAATTACGTCAAAGGGTCATCAAGATTTTGAAATCACTTTTAGGCTCATCCAATACGAAATCATGATCATGTCAACATCCTTTCATAACATCTCTACCGTAGCAAGCCATTTGTATCTGAAAATGACATCTCGTATGGAATTCACTCTAAAATGTTTGCTCATGATCCCGCTAAGTGACAATCAGCTTGCTCGTTGGAAAATTTCACTTCAAGACCTTGCTGTTCTAGCAACAGCTCCAGATGAATTTTAAACCAGCGGTGAAGAACTTAACGATCCAGGCTCGTATCATGTCATCAACAATCTAGTCTGAACGGCTCATTTATCCACATATGAAAAACAGGCCGCAGCTCACATAGGCTCTTTGAATGTAGTTACAACCTTTGCTGGAAGTTTGAAGAAAGCGTGTCTGTATGTTATACTGGAAGATCAAGGAGCAATACGTTACATGTGAACTCATGATTTTTCATTGAAACATAACATACAGTCTCTCTAGAGACTAACAAAAATTGCCATAGCTGACTGTACTTCAAATCATCCTGGCAGGGTATTGGGTTAAGTTTTCAACCAGCAATAATCACGTCTCAGCTGTACTTCACAGACTATGAAATTGCCTCTGCGAAAGAATGTGGAAAAGTAACTACAACTTTACAGTGGACTTGGTGCAACATTCACGAAGAACACGGTGCCATTCAAATCCCTTCCTGAATGTACACTCCTGTCAGTACAACGATATGATGATCTTGCATGTGATTGGCTTGTTTACAACAAACCCCGCCTTTTCCGGGCAACAGTCATCATGGGTGGAGCCTTGTGAGAACCTACGATGTGAGACAAGTAACCCATTGCTACACTGGTTAGACTCATTCATTCCAGGGCCTTGTCCTTCATGTTTAGCTTCAACAATTGAGGCCAACATGTTGATATCAGGCTCAAATAAGCCTGTTAATTCTGATCCATAAAATCTGGTTTAGGACATTTTGAACGCAGATTGATCAGTACGTTTTTGGGGTCTAAACTTTCATTTAGCTTGATATATTATCTTGTGAAAGTGAAAATTACGTCAAAGGGTCATCAAGATTTTGAAATCACTTTTAGGCTCATCCAATACGAAATCATGATCATGTCAACATCCTTTCATAACATCTCTACCGTAGCAAGCCATTTGTATCTGAAAATGACATCTCGTATGGAATTCACTCTAAAATGTTTGCTCATGATCCCGCTAAGTGACAATCAGCTTGCTCGTTGGAAAATTTCACTTCAAGACCTTGCTGTTCTAGCAACAGCTCCAGATGAATTTTAAACCAGCGGTGAAGAACTTAACGATCCAGGCTCGTATCATGTCATCAACAATCTAGCCTGAGCGGCTCATTTATCCACATATGAAAAACAGGCCGCAGCTCACATAGGCTCTTTGAATGTAGTTACAAACTTTGCTAGAAGTTTGAAGAAAGCGTGTCTGTATGTTATACTGGAAGACCAAGGAGCAATACGTTACATGTGAACTCATGATTTTTCATTGAAACATAACATTCAGTCTCTCTAGATACTAACAAAAATTGCCATAGCTGACTGTATTTCAAGTCATCCTGG
Organism: Trachinotus anak; assembly: GCF_046630095.1. NCBI lineage: Eukaryota > Metazoa > Chordata > Actinopteri > Carangiformes > Carangidae > Trachinotus > Trachinotus anak. The sequence continues at coordinate 5,754,988 of NW_027273884.1, forward strand.
CAGGGTATTGGGTTAAGTTTTCAACCAGCAATAATCACGTCTCAGCTGTACTTCACAGACTATGAAATTGCCTCTGCGAAAGAATGCAGAAAGTAACTACAACTTTACAGTGGACTTGGTGCAACATTCACGAAGCACACGGTGCCATTCAAATCCCTTCCTGAATGTACACTCCTGTCAGTACAACGATATGATGATCTTGCATGTGATTGGCTTGTTTACAACAAACCCCGCCTTTTCCGGGCAACAGTCATCATGGGTGGAGCCTTGTGAGAACCTACGATGTGAGACAAGTAACCCATTGCTACACTGGTTAGACTCATTCATTCCAGGGCCTTGTCCTTCATGTTTAGCTTCAACAATTGAGGCCAACATGTTGATATCAGGCTCAAATAAGCCTGTTAATTCTGATCCATAAAATCTGGTTTAGGACATTTTGAACGCAGATTGATCAGTACGTTTTTGGGGTCTAAACTTTCATTTAGCTTGATATATTATCTTGTGAAAGTAAAAAATTACGTCAAAGGGTCATCAAGATTTTGAAATCACTTTTAGGCTCATCCAATACGAAATCATGATCATGTCAACATCCTTTCATAACATCTCTACCGTAGCAAGCCATTTGTATCTGAAAATGACATCTCGTATGGAATTCACTCTAAAATGTTTGCTCATGATCCCGCTAAGTGACAATCAGCTTGCTCGTTGGAAAATTTCACTTCAAGACCTTGCTGTTCTAGCAACAGCTCCAGATGAATTTTAAACCAGCGGTGAAGAACTTAACGATCCAGGCTCGTATCATGTCATCAACAATCTAGTCTGAGCGGCTCATTTATCCACATATGAAAAACAGGCCGCAGCTCACATAGGCTCTTTGAATGTAGTTACAACCTTTGCTGGAAGTTTGAAGAAAGCGTGTCTGTATGTTATACTGGAAGATCAAGGAGCAATACGTTACATGTGAACTCATGATTTTTCATTGAAACATAACATACAGTCTCTCTAGAGACTAACAAAAATTGCCATAGCTGACTGTATTTCAAATCATCCTGGCGGGGTATTGGGTTAAGTTTTCAACCAGCAATAATCACGTCTCAGCTGTACTTCACAGACTATGAAATTGCCTCTGCGAAAGAATGCAGAAAGTAACTACAACTTTACAGTGGACTTGGTGCAACATTCACGAAGAACACGGTGCCATTCAAATCCCTTCCTGAATGTACACTCCTGTCAGTACAACTATATGATGATCTTGCATGTGATTGGCTTGTTTACAACAAACCCCGCCTTTTCCGGGCAACAGTCATCATGGGTGGAGCCTTGTGAGAACCTACGATGTGAGACAAGTAACCCATTGCTACACTGGTTAGACTCATTCATTCCAGGGCCTTGTCCTTCATGTTTAGCTTCAACAATTGAGGCCAACATGTTGATATCAGGCTCAAATAAGCCTGTTAATTCTGATCCATAAAATCTGGTTTAGGACATTTTGAACGCAGATTGATCAGTACGTTTTTGGGGTCTAAACTTTAATTTAGCTTGATATATTATCTTGTGAAAGTGAAAATTACGTCAAAGGGTCATAAAGATTTTGAAATCACTTTTAGGCTCATCCAATACGAAATCATGATCATGTCAACATCCTTTCATAACATCTCTACCGTAGCAAGCCATTTGTATCTGAAAATGACATCTCGTATGGAATTCACTCTAAAATGTTTGCTCATGATCCCGCTAAGTGACAATCAGCTTGCTCGTTGGAAAATTTCACTTCAAGACCTTGCTGTTCTAGCAACAGCTCCAGATGAATTTTAAACCAGCAGTGAAGAACTTAACGATCCAGGCTCGTATCATGTCATCAACAATCTAGTCTGAACGGCTCATTTATCCACATATGAAAAACAGGCCGCAGCTCACATAGGCTCTTTGAATGTAGTTACAACCTTTGCTGGAAGTTTGAAGAAAGCGTGTCTGTATGTTATACTGGAAGATCAAGGAGCAATACGTTACATGGGAACTCATGATTTTTCATTGAAACATAACATACAGTCTCTCTAGAGACTAACAAAAATTGCCATAGCTGACTGTATTTCAAATCATCCTGGCGGGGTATTGGGTTAAGTTTTCAACCAGCAATAATCACGTCTCAGCTGTACTTCACAGACTATGAAATTGCCTCTGCGAAAGAATGCAGAAAGTAACTACAACTTTACAGTGGACTTGGTGCAACATTCACGAAGAACACGGTGCCATTCAAATCCCTTCCTGAATGTACACTCCTGTCAGTACAACGATATGATGATCTTGCATGTGATTGGCTTGTTTACAACAAACCCCGCCTTTTCCGGGCAACAGTCATCATGGGTGGAGCCTTGTGAGAACCTACGATGTGAGACAAGTAACCCATTGCTACACTGGTTAGACTCATTCATTCCAGGGCCTTGTCCTTCATGTTTAGCTTCAACAATTGAGGCCAACATGTTGATATCAGGCTCAAATAAGCCTGTTAATTCTGATCCATAAAATCTGGTTTAGGACATTTTGAACGCAGATTGATCAGTACGTTTTTGGGGTCTAAACTTTCATTTAGCTTGATATATTATCTTGTGAAAGTGAAAATTACGTCAAAGGGTCATCAAGATTTTGAAATCACTTTTAGGCTCATCCAATACGAAATCATGATCATGTCAACATCCTTTCATAACATCTCTACCGTAGCAAGCCATTTGTATCTGAAAATGACATCTCGTATGGAATTCACTCTAAAATGTTTGCTCATGATCCCGCTAAGTGACAATCAGCTTGCTCGTTGGAAAATTTCACTTCAAGACCTTGCTGTTCTAGCAACAGCTCCAGATGAATTTTAAACCAGCGGTTAAGAACTTAACGATCCAGGCTCGTATCATGTCATCAACAATCTAGCCTGAGCGGCTCATTTATCCACATATGAAAAACAGGCCGCAGCTCACATAGGCTCTTTGAATGTAGTTACAAACTTTGCTAGAAGTTTGAAGAAAGCGTGTCTGTATGTTATACTGGAAGACCAAGGAGCAATACGTTACATGTGAACTCATGATTTTTCATTGAAACATAACATACAGTCTCTCTAGATACTAACAAAAATTGCCATAGCTGACTATATTTCAAGTCATCCTGGCAGGGTATTGGGTTAAGTTTTCAACCAGCAATAATCACATCTCAGCTGTACTTCACAGACTATGAAATTGCCTCTGCGAAAGAATGCAGAAAGTAACTACAACTTTACAGTGGACTTGGTGCAACATTCACGAAGCACACGGTGCCATTCAAATCCCTTCCTGAATGTACACTCCTGTCAGTACAACGATATGATGATCTTGCATGTGATTGGCTTGTTTACAACAAACCCCGCCTTTTCCGGGCAACAGTCATCATGGGTGGAGCCTTGTGAGAACCTACGATGTGAGACAAGTAACCCATTGCTACACTGGTTAGACTCATTCATTCCAGGGCCTTGTCCTTCATGTTTAGCTTCAACAATTGAGGCCAACATGTTGATATCAGGCTCAAATAAGCCTGTTAATTCTGATCCATAAAATCTGGTTTAGGACATTTTGAACGCAGATTGATCAGTACGTTTTTGGGGTCTAAACTTTCATTTAGCTTGATATATTATCTTGTGAAAGTGAAAATTACGTCAAAGGGTCATCAAGATTTTGAAATCACTTTTAGGCTCATCCAATACGAAATCATGATCATGTCAACATCCTTTCATAACATCTCTACCGTAGCAAGCCATTTGTATCTGAAAATGACATCTCGTATGGAATTCACTCTAAAATGTTTGCTCATGATCCCGCTAAGTGACAATCAGCTTGCTCGTTGGAAAATTTCACTTCAAGACCTTGCTGTTCTAGCAACAGCTCCAGATGAATTTTAAACCAGCGGTGAAGAACTTAACGATCCAGGCTCGTATCATGTCATCAACAATCTAGTCTGAGCGGCTCATTTATCCACATATGAAAAACAGGCCGCAGCTCACATAGGCTCTTTGAATGTAGTTACAACCTTTGCTTGAAGTTTGAAGAAAGCGTGTCTGTATGTTATACTGGAAGATCAAGGAGCAATACGTTACATGTGAACTCATGATTTTTTATTGAAACATAAAATACAGTCTCTCTAGAGACTAACAAAAATTGCCATAGCTGACTGTATTTCAAATCATCCTGACGGGGTATTGGGTTAAGTTTTCAACCAGCAATAATCACGTCTCAGCTGTACTTCACAGACTATGAAATTGCCTCTGCAAAAGAATGCAGAAAGTAACTACAACTTTACAGTGGACTTGGTGCAACATTCACGAAGCACACGGTGCCATTCAAATCCCTTCCTGAATGTACACTCCTGTCAGTACAACGATATGATGATCTTGCATGTGATTGGCTTGTTGACAACAAACCCCGCCTTTTCCGGGCAACAGTCATCATGGGTGGAGCCTTGTGAGAACCTTCGATGTGAGACAAGTAACCCATTGCTACACTGGTTAGACTCATTCATTCCAGGGCCTTGTCCTTCATGTTTAGCTTCAACAATTGAGGCCAACATGTTGATATCAGGCTCAAATAAGCCTGTTAATTCTGATCCATAAAATCTGGTTTAGGACATTTTGAACGCAGATTGATCAGTACGTTTTTGGGGTCTAAACTTTCATTTAGCTTGATATATTATCTTGTGAAAGTGAAAATTACGTCAAAGGGTCATAAAGATTTTGAAATCACTTTTAGGCTCATCCAATACGAAATCATGATCATGTCAACATCCTTTCATAACATCTCTACCGTAGCAAGCCATTTGTATCTGAAAATGACATCTCGTATGGAATTCACTCTAAAATGTTTGCTCATGATCCCGCTAAGTGACAATCAGCTTGCTCGTTGGAAAATTTCACTTCAAGACCTTGCTGTTCTAGCAACAGTTCCAGATGAATTTTAAACCAGCGGTTAAGAACTTAACGATCCAGGCTCGTATCATGTCATCAACAATCTAGCCTGAGCGGCTCATTTATCCACATATGAAAAACAGGCCGCAGCTCACATAGGCTCTTTGAATGTAGTTACAAACTTTGCTAGAAGTTTGAAGAAAGCGTGTCTGTATGTTATACTGGAAGACCAAGGAGCAATACGTTACATGTGAACTCATGATTTTTCATTGAAACATAACATACAGTCTCTCTAGATACTAACAAAAATTGCCATAGCTGACTATATTTCAAGTCATCCTGGCAGGGTATTGGGTTAAGTTTTCAACCAGCAATAATCACATCTCAGCTGTACTTCACAGACTATGAAATTGCCTCTGCGAAAGAATGCAGAAAGTAACTACAACTTTACAGTGGACTTGGTGCAACATTCACGAAGCACACGGTGCCATTCAAATCCCTTCCTGAATGTACACTCCTGTCAGTACAACGATATGATGATCTTGCATGTGATTGGCTTGTTTACAACAAACCCCGCCTTTTCCGGGCAACAGTCATCATGGGTGGAGCCTTGTGAGAACCTACGATGTGAGACAAGTAACCCATTGCTACACTGGTTAGACTCATTCATTCCAGGGCCTTGTCCTTCATGTTTAGCTTCAACAATTGAGGCCAACATGTTGATATCAGGCTCAAATAAGCCTGTTAATTCTGATCCATAAAATCTGGTTTAGGACATTTTGAACGCAGATTGATCAGTACGTTTTTGGGGTCTAAACTTTCATTTAGCTTGATATATTATCTTGTGAAAGTGAAAATTACGTCAAAGGGTCATCAAGATTTTGAAATCACTTTTAGGCTCATCCAATACGAAATCATGATCATGTCAACATCCTTTCATAACATCTCTACCGTAGCAAGCCATTTGTATCTGAAAATGACATCTCGTATGGAATTCACTCTAAAATGTTTGCTCATGATCCCGCTAAGTGACAATCAGCTTGCTCGTTGGAAAATTTCACTTCAAGACCTTGCTGTTCTAGCAACAGCTCCAGATGAATTTTAAACCAGCGGTGAAGAACTTAACGATCCAGGCTCGTATCATGTCATCAACAATCTAGTCTGAGCGGCTCATTTATCCACATATGAAAAACAGGCCGCAGCTCACATAGGCTCTTTGAATGTAGTTACAACCTTTGCTTGAAGTTTGAAGAAAGCGTGTCTGTATGTTATACTGGAAGATCAAGGAGCAATACGTTACATGTGAACTCATGATTTTTTATTGAAACATAAAATACAGTCTCTCTAGAGACTAACAAAAATTGCCATAGCTGACTGTATTTCAAATCATCCTGACGGGGTATTGGGTTAAGTTTTCAACCAGCAATAATCACGTCTCAGCTGTACTTCACAGACTATGAAATTGCCTCTGCAAAAGAATGCAGAAAGTAACTACAACTTTACAGTGGACTTGGTGCAACATTCACGAAGCACACGGTGCCATTCAAATCCCTTCCTGAATGTACACTCCTGTCAGTACAACGATATGATGATCTTGCATGTGATTGGCTTGTTGACAACAAACCCCGCCTTTTCCGGGCAACAGTCATCATGGGTGGAGCCTTGTGAGAACCTTCGATGTGAGACAAGTAACCCATTGCTACACTGGTTAGACTCATTCATTCCAGGGCCTTGTCCTTCATGTTTAGCTTCAACAATTGAGGCCAACATGTTGATATCAGGCTCAAATAAGCCTGTTAATTCTGATCCATAAAATCTGGTTTAGGACATTTTGAACGCAGATTGATCAGTACGTTTTTGGGGTCTAAACTTTCATTTAGCTTGATATATTATCTTGTGAAAGTGAAAATTACGTCAAAGGGTCATAAAGATTTTGAAATCACTTTTAGGCTCATCCAATACGAAATCATGATCATGTCAACATCCTTTCATAACATCTCTACCGTAGCAAGCCATTTGTATCTGAAAATGACATCTCGTATGGAATTCACTCTAAAATGTTTGCTCATGATCCCGCTAAGTGACAATCAGCTTGCTCGTTGGAAAATTTCACTTCAAGACCTTGCTGTTCTAGCAACAGTTCCAGATGAATTTTAAACCAGCGGTGAAGAACTTAACGATCCAGGCTCGTATCATGTCATCAACAATCTAGTCTGAACGGCTCATTTATCCACATATGAAAAACAGGCCGCAGCTCACATAGGCTCTTTGAATGTAGTTACAACCTTTGCTGGAAGTTTGAAGAAAGCGTGTCTATATGTTATACTGGAAGATCAAGGAGCAATACGTTACATGTGAACTCATGATTTTTCATTGAAACATAACATACAGTCTCTCTAGAGACTAACAAAAATTGCCATAGCTGACTGTATTTCCAATCATCCTGGCGGGGTATTGGGTTAAGTTTTCAACCAGCAATAATCACGTCTCAGCTGTACTTCACAGACTATGAAATTGCCTCTGCGAAAGAATGTGGAAAAGTAACTACAACTTTACAGTGGACTTGGTGCAACATTCACGAAGAACACGGTGCCATTCAAATCCCTTCCTGAATGTACACTCCTGTCAGTACAACGATATGATGATCTTGCATGTGATTGGCTTGTTTACAACAAACCCCGCCTTTTCCGGGCAACAGTCATCATGGGTGGAGCCTTGTGAGAACCTACGATGTGAGACAAGTAACCCATTGCTACACTGGTTAGACTCATTCATTCCAGGGCCTTGTCCTTCATGTTTAGCTTCAACAATTGAGGCCAACATGTTGATATCAGGCTCAAATAAGCCTGTTAATTCTGATCCATAAAATCTGGTTTAGGACATTTTGAACGCAGATTGATCAGTACGTTTTTGGGGTCTAAACTTTCATTTAGCTTGATATATTATCTTGTGAAAGTGAAAATTACGTCAAAGGGTCATCAAGATTTTGAAATCACTTTTAGGCTCATCCAATACGAAATCATGATCATGTCAACATCCTTTCATAACATCTCTACCGTAGCAAGCCATTTGTATCTGAAAATGACATCTCGTATGGAATTCACTCTAAAATGTTTGCTCATGATCCCGCTAAGTGACAATCAGCTTGCTCGTTGGAAAATTTCACTTCAAGACCTTGCTGTTCTAGCAACAGCTCCAGATGAATTTTAAACCAGCGGTGAAGAACTTAACGATCCAGGCTCGTATCATGTCATCAACAATCTAGTCTGAACGGCTCATTTATCCACATATGAAAAACAGGCCGCAGCTCACATAGGCTCTTTGAATGTAGTTACAACCTTTGCTGGAAGTTTGAAGAAAGCGTGTCTGTATGTTATACTGGAAGATCAAGGAGCAATACGTTACATGTGAACTCATGATTTTTCATTGAAACATAACATACAGTCTCTCTAGAGACTAACAAAAATTGCCATAGCTGACTGTATTTCAAATCATCCTGGCGGGGTATTGGGTTAAGTTTTCAACCAGCAATAATCACGTCTCAGCTGTACTTCACAGACTATGAAATTGCCTCTGCGAAAGAATGCAGAAAGTAACTACAACTTTACAGTGGACTTGGTGCAACATTCACGAAGAACACGGTGCCATTCAAATCCCTTCCTGAATGTACACTCCTGTCAGTACAACGATATGATGATCTTGCATGTGATTGGCTTGTTTACAACAAACCCCGCCTTTTCCGGGCAACAGTCATCATGGGTGGAGCCTTGTGAGAACCTACGATGTGAGACAAGTAACCCATTGCTACACTGGTTAGACTCATTCATTCCAGGGCCTTGTCCTTCATGTTTAGCTTCAACAATTGAGGCCAACATGTTGATATCAGGCTCAAATAAGCCTGTTAATTCTGATCCATAAAATCTGGTTTAGGACATTTTGAACGCAGATTGATCAGTACGTTTTTGGGGTCTAAACTTTCATTTAGCTTGATATATTATCTTGTGAAAGTGAAAATTACGTCAAAGGGTCATCAAGATTTTGAAATCACTTTTAGGCTCATCCAATACGAAATCATGATCATGTCAACATCCTTTCATAACATCTCTACCGTAGCAAGCCATTTGTATCTGAAAATGACATCTCGTATGGAATTCACTCTAAAATGTTTGCTCATGATCCCGCTAAGTGACAATCAGCTTGCTCGTTGGAAAATTTCACTTCAAGACCTTGCTGTTCTAGCAACAGCTCCAGATGAATTTTAAACCAGCGGTGAAGAACTTAACGATCCAGGCTCGTATCATGTCATCAACAATCTAGCCTGAGCGGCTCATTTATCCACATATGAAAAACAGGCCGCAGCTCACATAGGCTCTTTGAATGTAGTTACAAACTTTGCTGGAAGTTTGAAGAAAGCGTGTCTGTATGTTATACTGGAAGACCAAGGAGCAATACGTTACATGGGAACTCATGATTTTTCATTGAAACATAACATACAGTCTCTCTAGAGACTAACAAAAATTGCCATAGCTGACTGTATTTCAAATCGTCCTGGCGGGGTATTGGGTTAAGTTTTCAACCAGCAATAATCACGTCTCAGCTGTACTTCACAGACTATGAAATTGCCTCTGCGAAAGAATGCGGAAAAGTAACTACAACTTTACAGTGGACTTGGTGCAACATTCACGAAGAACACGGTGCCATTCAAATCCCTTCCTGAATGTACACTCCTGTCAGTACAACGATATGATGATCTTGCATGTGATTGGCTTGTTTACAACAAACCCCGCCTTTTCCGGGCAACAGTCATCATGGGTGGAGCCTTGTGAGAACCTACGATGTGAGACAAGTAACCCATTGCTACACTGGTTAGACTCATTCATTCCAGGGCCTTGTCCTTCATGTTTAGCTTCAACAATTGAGGCCAACATGTTGATATCAGGCTCAAATAAGCCTGTTAATTCTGATCCATAAAATCTGGTTTAGGACATTTTGAACGCAGATTGATCAGTACGTTTTTGGGGTCTAAACTTTCATTTAGCTTGATATATTATCTTGTGAAAGTGAAAATTACGTCAAAGGGTCATCAAGATTTTGAAATCACTTTTAGGCTCATCCAATACGAAATCATGATCATGTCAATATCCTTTCATAACATCTCTACCGTAGCAAGCCATTTGTATCTGAAAATGACATCTCGTATGGAATTCACTCTAAAATGTTTGCTCATGATCCCGCTAAGTGACAATCAGCTTGCTCGTTGGAAAATTTCACTTCAAGACCTTGCTGTTCTAGCAACAGCTCCAGATGAATTTTAAACCAGCGGTGAAGAACTTAACGATCCAGGCTCGTATCATGTCATCAACAATCTAGTCTGAGCGGCTCATTTATCCACATATGAAAAACAGGCCGCAGCTCACATAGGCTCTTTGAATGTAGTTACAACCTTTGCTGGAAGTTTGAAGAAAGCGTGTCTGTATGTTATACTGGAAGACCAAGGAGCAATACGTTACACGTGAACTCATGATTTTTCATTGAAACATAACATACAGTCTCTCTAGAGACTAACAAAAATTGCCATAGCTGACTGTATTTCAAATCGTCCTGGCGGGGTATTGGGTTAAGTTTTCAACCAGCAATAATCACGTCTCAGCTGAACTTCACAGACTATGAAATCGCCTCTGCGAAAGAATGCAGAAAGTAACTACAACTTTACAGTGGACTTGGTGCAACATTCACGAAGAACACGGTGCCATTCAAATCCCTTCCTGAATGTACACTCCTGTCAGTACAACGATATGATGATCTTGCATGTGATTGGCTTGTTTACAACAAACCCCGCCTTTTCCGGGCAACAGTCATCATGGGTGGAGCCTTGTGAGAACCTACGATGTGAGACAAGTAACCCATTGCTACACTGGTTAGACTCATTCATTCCAGGGCCTTGTCCTTCATGTTTAGCTTCAACAATTGAGGCCAACATGTTGATATCAGGCTCAAATAAGCCTGTTAATTCTGATCCATAAAATCTGGTTTAGGACATTTTGAACGCAGATTGATCAGTACGTTTTTGGGGTCTAAACTTTCATTTAGCTTGATATATTATCTTGTGAAAGTGAAAATTACGTCAAAGGGTCATCAAGATTTTGAAATCACTTTTAGGCTCATCCAATACGAAATCATGATCATGTCAATATCCTTTCATAACATCTCTACCGTAGCAAGCCATTTGTATCTGAAAATGACATCTCGTATGGAATTCACTCTAAAATGTTTGCTCATGATCCCGCTAAGTGACAATCAGCTTGCTCGTTGGAAAATTTCACTTCAAGACCTTGCTGTTCTAGCAACAGCTCCAGATGAATTTTAAACCAGCGGTGAAGAACTTAACGATCCAGGCTCGTATCATGTCATCAACAATCTAGCCTGAGCGGCTCATTTATCCACATATGAAAAACAGGCCGCAGCTCACATAGGCTCTTTGAATGTAGTTACAACCTTTGCTGGAAGTTTGAAGAAAGCGTGTCTGTATGTTATACTGGAAGACCAAGGAGCAATACGTTACATGGGAACTCATGATTTTTCATTGAAACATAACATACAGTCTCTCTAGAGACTAACAAAAATTGCCATAGCTGACTGTATTTCAAGTCATCCTGGCGGGGTATTGGGTTAAGTTTTCAACCAGCAATAATCACGTCTCAGCTGTACTTCACAGACTATGAAATTGCCTCTGCGAAAGAATGTGGAAAAGTAACTACAACTTTACAGTGGACTTGGTGCAACATTCACGAAGAACACGGTGCCATTCAAATCCCTTCCTGAATGTACACTCCTGTCAGTACAACGATATGATGATCTTGCATGTGATTGGCTTGTTTACAACAAACCCCGCCTTTTCCGGGCAACAGTCATCATGGGTGGAGCCTTGTGAGAACCTACGATGTGAGACAAGTAACCCATTGCTACACTGGTTAGACTCATTCATTCCAGGGCCTTGTCCTTCATGTTTAGCTTCAACAATTGAGGCCAACATGTTGATATCAGGCTCAAATAAGCCTGTTAATTCTGATCCATAAAATCTGGTTTAGGACATTTTGAACGCAGATTGATCAGTACGTTTTTGGGGTCTAAACTTTCATTTAGCTTGATATATTATCTTGTGAAAGTGAAAATTACGTCAAAGGGTCATCAAGATTTTGAAATCACTTTTAGGCTCATCCAATACGAAATCATGATCATGTCAACATCCTTTCATAACATCTCTACCGTAGCAAGCCATTTGTATCTGAAAATGACATCTCGTATGGAATTCACTCTAAAATGTTTGCTCATGATCCCGCTAAGTGACAATCAGCTTGCTCGTTGGAAAATTTCACTTCAAGACCTTGCTGTTCTAGCAACAGCTCCAGATGAATTTTAAACCAGCGGTGAAGAACTTAACGATCCAGGCTCGTATCATGTCATCAACAATCTAGCCTGAGCGGCTCATTTATCCACATATGAAAAACAGGCCGCAGCTCACATAGGCTCTTTGAATGTAGTTACAACCTTTGCTGGAAGTTTGAAGAAAGCGTGTCTGTATGTTATACTGGAAGACCAAGGAGCAATACGTTACATGGGAACTCATGATTTTTCATTGAAACATAACATACAGTCTCTCTAGAGACTAACAAAAATTGCCATAGCTGACTGTATTTCAAGTCATCCTGGTGGGGTATTGGGTTAAGTTTTCAACCAGCAATAATCACGTCTCAGCTGTACTTCACAGACTATGAAATTGCCTCTGCGAAAGAATGCAGAAAGTAACTACAACTTTACAGTGGACTTGGTGCAACATTCACGAAGAACACGGTGCCATTCAAATCCCTTCCTGAATGTACACTCCTGTCAGTACAACGATATGATGATCTTGCATGTGATTGGCTTGTTTACAACAAACCCCGCCTTTTCCGGGCAACAGTCATCATGGGTGGAGCCTTGTGAGAACCTACGATGTGAGACAAGTAACCCATTGCTACACTGGTTAGACTCATTCATTCCAGGGCCTTGTCCTTCATGTTTAGCTTCAACAATTGAGGCCAACATGTTGATATCAGGCTCAAATAAGCCTGTTAATTCTGATCCATAAAATCTGGTTTAGGACATTTTGAACGCAGATTGATCAGTACGTTTTTGGGGTCTAAACTTTCATTTAGCTTGATATATTATCTTGTGAAAGTGAAAATTACGTCAAAGGGTCATAAAGATTTTGAAATCACTTTTAGGCTCATCCAATACGAAATCATGATCATGTCAACATCCTTTCATAACATCTCTACCGTAGCAAGCCATTTGTATCTGAAAATGACATCTCGTATGGAATTCACTCTAAAATGTTTGCTCATGATCCCGCTAAGTGACAATCAGCTTGCTCGTTGGAAAATTTCACTTCAAGACCTTGCTGTTCTAGCAACAGCTCCAGATGAATTTTAAACCAGCGGTGAAGAACTTAACGATCCAGGCTCGTATCATGTCATCAACAATCTAGTCTGAACGGCTCATTTATCCACATATGAAAAACAGGCCGCAGCTCACATAGGCTCTTTGAATGTAGTTACAACCTTTGCTGGAAGTTTGAAGAAAGCGTGTCTGTATGTTATACTGGAAGATCAAGGAGCAATACGTTACATGGGAACTCATGATTTTTCATTGAAACATAACATACAGTCTCTCTAGAGACTAACAAAAATTGCCATAGCTGACTGTATTTCAAATCATCCTGGCGGGGTATTGGGTTAAGTTTTCAACCAGCAATAATCACGTCTCAGCTGTACTTCACAGACTATGAAATTGCCTCTGCGAAAGAATGCAGAAAGTAACTACAACTTTACAGTGGACTTGGTGCAACATTCACGAAGAACACGGTGCCATTCAAATCCCTTCCTGAATGTACACTCCTGTCAGTACAACGATATGATGATCTTGCATGTGATTGGCTTGTTTACAACAAACCCCGCCTTTTCCGGGCAACAGTCATCATGGGTGGAGCCTTGTGAGAACCTACGATGTGAGACAAGTAACCCATTGCTACACTGGTTAGACTCATTCATTCCAGGGCCTTGTCCTTCATGTTTAGCTTCAACAATTGAGGCCAACATGTTGATATCAGGCTCAAATAAGCCTGTTAATTCTGATCCATAAAATCTGGTTTAGGACATTTTGAACGCAGATTGATCAGTACGTTTTTGGGGTCTAAACTTTCATTTAGCTTGATATATTATCTTGTGAAAGTGAAAATTACGTCAAAGGGTCATCAAGATTTTGAAATCACTTTTAGGCTCATCCAATACGAAATCATGATCATGTCAACATCCTTTCATAACATCTCTACCGTAGCAAGCCATTTGTATCTGAAAATGACATCTCGTATGGAATTCACTCTAAAATGTTTGCTCATGATCCCGCTAAGTGACAATCAGCTTGCTCGTTGGAAAATTTCACTTCAAGACCTTGCTGTTCTAGCAACAGCTCCAGATGAATTTTAAACCAGCGGTGAAGAACTTAACGATCCAGGCTCGTATCATGTCATCAACAATCTAGCCTGAGCGGCTCATTTATCCACATATGAAAAACAGGCCGCAGCTCACATAGGCTCTTTGAATGTAGTTACAAACTTTGCTAGAAGTTTGAAGAAAGCGTGTCTGTATGTTATACTGGAAGACCAAGGAGCAATACGTTACATGTGAACTCATGATTTTTCATTGAAACATAACATTCAGTCTCTCTAGATACTAACAAAAATTGCCATAGCTGACTGTATTTCAAGTCATCCTGGCAGGGTATTGGGTTAAGTTTTCAACCAGCAATAATCACGTCTCAGCTGTACTTCACAGACTATGAAATTGCCTCTGCGAAAGAATGCAGAAAGTAACTACAACTTTACAGTGGACTTGGTGCAACATTCACGAAGCACACGGTGCCATTCAAATCCCTTCCTGAATGTACACTCCTGTCAGTACAACGATATGATGATCTTGCATGTGATTGGCTTGTTTACAACAAACCCCGCCTTTTCCGGGCAACAGTCATCATGGGTGGAGCCTTGTGAGAACCTACGATGTGAGACAAGTAACCCATTGCTACACTGGTTAGACTCATTCATTCCAGGGCCTTGTCCTTCATGTTTAGCTTCAACAATTGAGGCCAACATGTTGATATCAGGCTCAAATAAGCCTGTTAATTCTGATCCATAAAATCTGGTTTAGGACATTTTGAACGCAGATTGATCAGTACGTTTTTGGGGTCTAAACTTTCATTTAGCTTGATATATTATCTTGTGAAAGTAAAAAATTACGTCAAAGGGTCATCAAGATTTTGAAATCACTTTTAGGCTCATCCAATACGAAATCATGATCATGTCAACATCCTTTCATAACATCTCTACCGTAGCAAGCCATTTGTATCTGAAAATGACATCTCGTATGGAATTCACTCTAAAATGTTTGCTCATGATCCCGCTAAGTGACAATCAGCTTGCTCGTTGGAAAATTTCACTTCAAGACCTTGCTGTTCTAGCAACAGCTCCAGATGAATTTTAAACCAGCGGTGAAGAACTTAACGATCCAGGCTCGTATCATGTCATCAACAATCTAGTCTGAGCGGCTCATTTATCCACATATGAAAAACAGGCCGCAGCTCACATAGGCTCTTTGAATGTAGTTACAACCTTTGCTGGAAGTTTGAAGAAAGCGTGTCTGTATGTTATACTGGAAGATCAAGGAGCAATACGTTACATGTGAACTCATGATTTTTCATTGAAACATAACATACAGTCTCTCTAGAGACTAACAAAAATTGCCATAGCTGACTGTATTTCAAATCATCCTGGCGGGGTATTGGGTTAAGTTTTCAACCAGCAATAATCACGTCTCAGCTGTACTTCACAGACTATGAAATTGCCTCTGCGAAAGAATGCAGAAAGTAACTACAACTTTACAGTGGACTTGGTGCAACATTCACGAAGAACACGGTGCCATTCAAATCCCTTCCTGAATGTACACTCCTGTCAGTACAACTATATGATGATCTTGCATGTGATTGGCTTGTTTACAACAAACCCCGCCTTTTCCGGGCAACAGTCATCATGGGTGGAGCCTTGTGAGAACCTACGATGTGAGACAAGTAACCCATTGCTACACTGGTTAGACTCATTCATTCCAGGGCCTTGTCCTTCATGTTTAGCTTCAACAATTGAGGCCAACATGTTGATATCAGGCTCAAATAAGCCTGTTAATTCTGATCCATAAAATCTGGTTTAGGACATTTTGAACGCAGATTGATCAGTACGTTTTTGGGGTCTAAACTTTAATTTAGCTTGATATATTATCTTGTGAAAGTGAAAATTACGTCAAAGGGTCATAAAGATTTTGAAATCACTTTTAGGCTCATCCAATACGAAATCATGATCATGTCAACATCCTTTCATAACATCTCTACCGTAGCAAGCCATTTGTATCTGAAAATGACATCTCGTATGGAATTCACTCTAAAATGTTTGCTCATGATCCCGCTAAGTGACAATCAGCTTGCTCGTTGGAAAATTTCACTTCAAGACCTTGCTGTTCTAGCAACAGCTCCAGATGAATTTTAAACCAGCAGTGAAGAACTTAACGATCCAGGCTCGTATCATGTCATCAACAATCTAGTCTGAACGGCTCATTTATCCACATATGAAAAACAGGCCGCAGCTCACATAGGCTCTTTGAATGTAGTTACAACCTTTGCTGGAAGTTTGAAGAAAGCGTGTCTGTATGTTATACTGGAAGATCAAGGAGCAATACGTTACATGGGAACTCATGATTTTTCATTGAAACATAACATACAGTCTCTCTAGAGACTAACAAAAATTGCCATAGCTGACTGTATTTCAAATCATCCTGGCGGGGTATTGGGTTAAGTTTTCAACCAGCAATAATCACGTCTCAGCTGTACTTCACAGACTATGAAATTGCCTCTGCGAAAGAATGCAGAAAGTAACTACAACTTTACAGTGGACTTGGTGCAACATTCACGAAGAACACGGTGCCATTCAAATCCCTTCCTGAATGTACACTCCTGTCAGTACAACGATATGATGATCTTGCATGTGATTGGCTTGTTTACAACAAACCCCGCCTTTTCCGGGCAACAGTCATCATGGGTGGAGCCTTGTGAGAACCTACGATGTGAGACAAGTAACCCATTGCTACACTGGTTAGACTCATTCATTCCAGGGCCTTGTCCTTCATGTTTAGCTTCAACAATTGAGGCCAACATGTTGATATCAGGCTCAAATAAGCCTGTTAATTCTGATCCATAAAATCTGGTTTAGGACATTTTGAACGCAGATTGATCAGTACGTTTTTGGGGTCTAAACTTTCATTTAGCTTGATATATTATCTTGTGAAAGTGAAAATTACGTCAAAGGGTCATCAAGATTTTGAAATCACTTTTAGGCTCATCCAATACGAAATCATGATCATGTCAACATCCTTTCATAACATCTCTACCGTAGCAAGCCATTTGTATCTGAAAATGACATCTCGTATGGAATTCACTCTAAAATGTTTGCTCATGATCCCGCTAAGTGACAATCAGCTTGCTCGTTGGAAAATTTCACTTCAAGACCTTGCTGTTCTAGCAACAGCTCCAGATGAATTTTAAACCAGCGGTTAAGAACTTAACGATCCAGGCTCGTATCATGTCATCAACAATCTAGCCTGAGCGGCTCATTTATCCACATATGAAAAACAGGCCGCAGCTCACATAGGCTCTTTGAATGTAGTTACAAACTTTGCTAGAAGTTTGAAGAAAGCGTGTCTGTATGTTATACTGGAAGACCAAGGAGCAATACGTTACATGTGAACTCATGATTTTTCATTGAAACATAACATACAGTCTCTCTAGATACTAACAAAAATTGCCATAGCTGACTATATTTCAAGTCATCCTGGCAGGGTATTGGGTTAAGTTTTCAACCAGCAATAATCACATCTCAGCTGTACTTCACAGACTATGAAATTGCCTCTGCGAAAGAATGCAGAAAGTAACTACAACTTTACAGTGGACTTGGTGCAACATTCACGAAGCACACGGTGCCATTCAAATCCCTTCCTGAATGTACACTCCTGTCAGTACAACGATATGATGATCTTGCATGTGATTGGCTTGTTTACAACAAACCCCGCCTTTTCCGGGCAACAGTCATCATGGGTGGAGCCTTGTGAGAACCTACGATGTGAGACAAGTAACCCATTGCTACACTGGTTAGACTCATTCATTCCAGGGCCTTGTCCTTCATGTTTAGCTTCAACAATTGAGGCCAACATGTTGATATCAGGCTCAAATAAGCCTGTTAATTCTGATCCATAAAATCTGGTTTAGGACATTTTGAACGCAGATTGATCAGTACGTTTTTGGGGTCTAAACTTTCATTTAGCTTGATATATTATCTTGTGAAAGTGAAAATTACGTCAAAGGGTCATCAAGATTTTGAAATCACTTTTAGGCTCATCCAATACGAAATCATGATCATGTCAACATCCTTTCATAACATCTCTACCGTAGCAAGCCATTTGTATCTGAAAATGACATCTCGTATGGAATTCACTCTAAAATGTTTGCTCATGATCCCGCTAAGTGACAATCAGCTTGCTCGTTGGAAAATTTCACTTCAAGACCTTGCTGTTCTAGCAACAGCTCCAGATGAATTTTAAACCAGCGGTGAAGAACTTAACGATCCAGGCTCGTATCATGTCATCAACAATCTAGTCTGAGCGGCTCATTTATCCACATATGAAAAACAGGCCGCAGCTCACATAGGCTCTTTGAATGTAGTTACAACCTTTGCTTGAAGTTTGAAGAAAGCGTGTCTGTATGTTATACTGGAAGATCAAGGAGCAATACGTTACATGTGAACTCATGATTTTTTATTGAAACATAAAATACAGTCTCTCTAGAGACTAACAAAAATTGCCATAGCTGACTGTATTTCAAATCATCCTGACGGGGTATTGGGTTAAGTTTTCAACCAGCAATAATCACGTCTCAGCTGTACTTCACAGACTATGAAATTGCCTCTGCAAAAGAATGCAGAAAGTAACTACAACTTTACAGTGGACTTGGTGCAACATTCACGAAGCACACGGTGCCATTCAAATCCCTTCCTGAATGTACACTCCTGTCAGTACAACGATATGATGATCTTGCATGTGATTGGCTTGTTGACAACAAACCCCGCCTTTTCCGGGCAACAGTCATCATGGGTGGAGCCTTGTGAGAACCTTCGATGTGAGACAAGTAACCCATTGCTACACTGGTTAGACTCATTCATTCCAGGGCCTTGTCCTTCATGTTTAGCTTCAACAATTGAGGCCAACATGTTGATATCAGGCTCAAATAAGCCTGTTAATTCTGATCCATAAAATCTGGTTTAGGACATTTTGAACGCAGATTGATCAGTACGTTTTTGGGGTCTAAACTTTCATTTAGCTTGATATATTATCTTGTGAAAGTGAAAATTACGTCAAAGGGTCATAAAGATTTTGAAATCACTTTTAGGCTCATCCAATACGAAATCATGATCATGTCAACATCCTTTCATAACATCTCTACCGTAGCAAGCCATTTGTATCTGAAAATGACATCTCGTATGGAATTCACTCTAAAATGTTTGCTCATGATCCCGCTAAGTGACAATCAGCTTGCTCGTTGGAAAATTTCACTTCAAGACCTTGCTGTTCTAGCAACAGTTCCAGATGAATTTTAAACCAGCGGTTAAGAACTTAACGATCCAGGCTCGTATCATGTCATCAACAATCTAGCCTGAGCGGCTCATTTATCCACATATGAAAAACAGGCCGCAGCTCACATAGGCTCTTTGAATGTAGTTACAAACTTTGCTAGAAGTTTGAAGAAAGCGTGTCTGTATGTTATACTGGAAGACCAAGGAGCAATACGTTACATGTGAACTCATGATTTTTCATTGAAACATAACATACAGTCTCTCTAGATACTAACAAAAATTGCCATAGCTGACTATATTTCAAGTCATCCTGGCAGGGTATTGGGTTAAGTTTTCAACCAGCAATAATCACATCTCAGCTGTACTTCACAAACTATGAAATTGCCTCTGCGAAAGAATGCAGAAAGTAACTACAACTTTACAGTGGACTTGGTGCAACATTCACGAAGCACACGGTGCCATTCAAATCCCTTCCTGAATGTACACTCCTGTCAGTACAACGATATGATGATCTTGCATGTGATTGGCTTGTTTACAACAAACCCCGCCTTTTCCGGGCAACAGTCATCATGGGTGGAGCCTTGTGAGAACCTACGATGTGAGACAAGTAACCCATTGCTACACTGGTTAGACTCATTCATTCCAGGGCCTTGTCCTTCATGTTTAGCTTCAACAATTGAGGCCAACATGTTGATATCAGGCTCAAATAAGCCTGTTAATTCTGATCCATAAAATCTGGTTTAGGACATTTTGAACGCAGATTGATCAGTACGTTTTTGGGGTCTAAACTTTCATTTAGCTTGATATATTATCTTGTGAAAGTGAAAATTACGTCAAAGGGTCATCAAGATTTTGAAATCACTTTTAGGCTCATCCAATACGAAATCATGATCATGTCAACATCCTTTCATAACATCTCTACCGTAGCAAGCCATTTGTATCTGAAAATGACATCTCGTATGGAATTCACTCTAAAATGTTTGCTCATGATCCCGCTAAGTGACAATCAGCTTGCTCGTTGGAAAATTTCACTTCAAGACCTTGCTGTTCTAGCAACAGCTCCAGATGAATTTTAAACCAGCGGTGAAGAACTTAACGATCCAGGCTCGTATCATGTCATCAACAATCTAGTCTGAGCGGCTCATTTATCCACATATGAAAAACAGGCCGCAGCTCACATAGGCTCTTTGAATGTAGTTACAACCTTTGCTTGAAGTTTGAAGAAAGCGTGTCTGTATGTTATACTGGAAGATCAAGGAGCAATACGTTACATGTGAACTCATGATTTTTTATTGAAACATAAAATACAGTCTCTCTAGAGACTAACAAAAATTGCCATAGCTGACTGTATTTCAAATCATCCTGACGGGGTATTGGGTTAAGTTTTCAACCAGCAATAATCACGTCTCAGCTGTACTTCACAGACTATGAAATTGCCTCTGCAAAAGAATGCAGAAAGTAACTACAACTTTACAGTGGACTTGGTGCAACATTCACGAAGCACACGGTGCCATTCAAATCCCTTCCTGAATGTACACTCCTGTCAGTACAACGATATGATGATCTTGCATGTGATTGGCTTGTTGACAACAAACCCCGCCTTTTCCGGGCAACAGTCATCATGGGTGGAGCCTTGTGAGAACCTTCGATGTGAGACAAGTAACCCATTGCTACACTGGTTAGACTCATTCATTCCAGGGCCTTGTCCTTCATGTTTAGCTTCAACAATTGAGGCCAACATGTTGATATCAGGCTCAAATAAGCCTGTTAATTCTGATCCATAAAATCTGGTTTAGGACATTTTGAACGCAGATTGATCAGTACGTTTTTGGGGTCTAAACTTTCATTTAGCTTGATATATTATCTTGTGAAAGTGAAAATTACGTCAAAGGGTCATAAAGATTTTGAAATCACTTTTAGGCTCATCCAATACGAAATCATGATCATGTCAACATCCTTTCATAACATCTCTACCGTAGCAAGCCATTTGTATCTGAAAATGACATCTCGTATGGAATTCACTCTAAAATGTTTGCTCATGATCCCGCTAAGTGACAATCAGCTTGCTCGTTGGAAAATTTCACTTCAAGACCTTGCTGTTCTAGCAACAGTTCCAGATGAATTTTAAACCAGCGGTGAAGAACTTAACGATCCAGGCTCGTATCATGTCATCAACAATCTAGTCTGAACGGCTCATTTATCCACATATGAAAAACAGGCCGCAGCTCACATAGGCTCTTTGAATGTAGTTACAACCTTTGCTGGAAGTTTGAAGAAAGCGTGTCTATATGTTATACTGGAAGATCAAGGAGCAATACGTTACATGTGAACTCATGATTTTTCATTGAAACATAACATACAGTCTCTCTAGAGACTAACAAAAATTGCCATAGCTGACTGTATTTCCAATCATCCTGGCGGGGTATTGGGTTAAGTTTTCAACCAGCAATAATCACGTCTCAGCTGTACTTCACAGACTATGAAATTGCCTCTGCGAAAGAATGTGGAAAAGTAACTACAACTTTACAGTGGACTTGGTGCAACATTCACGAAGAACACGGTGCCATTCAAATCCCTTCCTGAATGTACACTCCTGTCAGTACAACGATATGATGATCTTGCATGTGATTGGCTTGTTTACAACAAACCCCGCCTTTTCCGGGCAACAGTCATCATGGGTGGAGCCTTGTGAGAACCTACGATGTGAGACAAGTAACCCATTGCTACACTGGTTAGACTCATTCATTCCAGGGCCTTGTCCTTCATGTTTAGCTTCAACAATTGAGGCCAACATGTTGATATCAGGCTCAAATAAGCCTGTTAATTCTGATCCATAAAATCTGGTTTAGGACATTTTGAACGCAGATTGATCAGTACGTTTTTGGGGTCTAAACTTTCATTTAGCTTGATATATTATCTTGTGAAAGTGAAAATTACGTCAAAGGGTCATCAAGATTTTGAAATCACTTTTAGGCTCATCCAATACGAAATCATGATCATGTCAACATCCTTTCATAACATCTCTACCGTAGCAAGCCATTTGTATCTGAAAATGACATCTCGTATGGAATTCACTCTAAAATGTTTGCTCATGATCCCGCTAAGTGACAATCAGCTTGCTCGTTGGAAAATTTCACTTCAAGACCTTGCTGTTCTAGCAACAGCTCCAGATGAATTTTAAACCAGCGGTGAAGAACTTAACGATCCAGGCTCGTATCATGTCATCAACAATCTAGTCTGAACGGCTCATTTATCCACATATGAAAAACAGGCCGCAGCTCACATAGGCTCTTTGAATGTAGTTACAACCTTTGCTGGAAGTTTGAAGAAAGCGTGTCTGTATGTTATACTGGAAGATCAAGGAGCAATACGTTTATGTGAACTCATGATTTTTCATTGAAACATAACATACAGTCTCTCTAGAGACTAACAAAAATTGCCATAGCTGACTGTACTTCAAATCATCCTGGCAGGGTATTGGGTTAAGTTTTCAACCAGCAATAATCACGTCTCAGCTGTACTTCACAGACTATGAAATTGCCTCTGCGAAAGAATGTGGAAAAGTAACTACAACTTTACAGTGGACTTGGTGCAACATTCACGAAGAACACGGTGCCATTCAAATCCCTTCCTGAATGTACACTCCTGTCAGTACAACGATATGATGATCTTGCATGTGATTGGCTTGTTTACAACAAACCCCGCCTTTTCCGGGCAACAGTCATCATGGGTGGAGCCTTGTGAGAACCTACGATGTGAGACAAGTAACCCATTGCTACACTGGTTAGACTCATTCATTCCAGGGCCTTGTCCTTCATGTTTAGCTTCAACAATTGAGGCCAACATGTTGATATCAGGCTCAAATAAGCCTGTTAATTCTGATCCATAAAATCTGGTTTAGGACATTTTGAACGCAGATTGATCAGTACGTTTTTGGGGTCTAAACTTTCATTTAGCTTGATATATTATCTTGTGAAAGTGAAAATTACGTCAAAGGGTCATAAAGATTTTGAAATCACTTTTAGGCTCATCCAATACGAAATCATGATCATGTCAACATCCTTTCATAACATCTCTACCGTAGCAAGCCATTTGTATCTGAAAATGACATCTCGTATGGAATTCACTCTAAAATGTTTGCTCATGATCCCGCTAAGTGACAATCAGCTTGCTCGTTGGAAAATTTCACTTCAAGACCTTGCTGTTCTAGCAACAGCTCCAGATGAATTTTAAACCAGCGGTGAAGAACTTAACGATCCAGGCTCGTATCATGTCATCAACAATCTAGTCTGAACGGCTCATTTATCCACATATGAAAAACAGGCCGCAGCTCACATAGGCTCTTTGAATGTAGTTACAACCTTTGCTGGAAGTTTGAAGAAAGCGTGTCTGTATGTTATACTGGAAGATCAAGGAGCAATACGTTACATGGGAACTCATGATTTTTCATTGAAACATAACATACAGTCTCTCTAGAGACTAACAAAAATTGCCATAGCTGACTGTATTTCAAATCATCCTGGCGGGGTATTGGGTTAAGTTTTCAACCAGCAATAATCACGTCTCAGCTGTACTTCACAGACTATGAAATTGCCTCTGCGAAAGAATGCAGAAAGTAACTACAACTTTACAGTGGACTTGGTGCAACATTCACGAAGAACACGGTGCCATTCAAATCCCTTCCTGAATGTACACTCCTGTCAGTACAACGATATGATGATCTTGCATGTGATTGGCTTGTTTACAACAAACCCCGCCTTTTCCGGGCAACAGTCATCATGGGTGGAGCCTTGTGAGAACCTACGATGTGAGACAAGTAACCCATTGCTACACTGGTTAGACTCATTCATTCCAGGGCCTTGTCCTTCATGTTTAGCTTCAACAATTGAGGCCAACATGTTGATATCAGGCTCAAATAAGCCTGTTAATTCTGATCCATAAAATCTGGTTTAGGACATTTTGAACGCAGATTGATCAGTACGTTTTTGGGGTCTAAACTTTCATTTAGCTTGATATATTATCTTGTGAAAGTGAAAATTACGTCAAAGGGTCATCAAGATTTTGAAATCACTTTTAGGCTCATCCAATACGAAATCATGATCATGTCAACATCCTTTCATAACATCTCTACCGTAGCAAGCCATTTGTATCTGAAAATGACATCTCGTATGGAATTCACTCTAAAATGTTTGCTCATGATCCCGCTAAGTGACAATCAGCTTGCTCGTTGGAAAATTTCACTTCAAGACCTTGCTGTTCTAGCAACAGCTCCAGATGAATTTTAAACCAGCGGTGAAGAACTTAACGATCCAGGCTCGTATCATGTCATCAACAATCTAGCCTGAGCGGCTCATTTATCCACATATGAAAAACAGGCCGCAGCTCACATAGGCTCTTTGAATGTAGTTACAACCTTTGCTGGAAGTTTGAAGAAAGCGTGTCTGTATGTTATACTGGAAGATCAAGGAGCAATACGTTACATGTGAACTCATGATTTTTCATTGAAACATAACATACAGTCTCTCTAGAGACTAACAAAAATTGCCATAGCTGACTGTACTTCAAATCATCCTGGCAGGGTATTGGGTTAAGTTTTCAACCAGCAATAATCACGTCTCAGCTGTACTTCACAGACTATGAAATTGCCTCTGCGAAAGAATGTGGAAAAGTAACTACAACTTTACAGTGGACTTGGTGCAACATTCACGAAGAACACGGTGCCATTCAAATCCCTTCCTGAATGTACACTCCTGTCAGTACAACGATATGATGATCTTGCATGTGATTGGCTTGTTTACAACAAACCCCGCCTTTTCCGGGCAACAGTCATCATGGGTGGAGCCTTGTGAGAACCTACGATGTGAGACAAGTAACCCATTGCTACACTGGTTAGACTCATTCATTCCAGGGCCTTGTCCTTCATGTTTAGCTTCAACAATTGAGGCCAACATGTTGATATCAGGCTCAAATAAGCCTGTTAATTCTGATCCATAAAATCTGGTTTAGGACATTTTGAACGCAGATTGATCAGTACGTTTTTGGGGTCTAAACTTTCATTTAGCTTGATATATTATCTTGTGAAAGTGAAAATTACGTCAAAGGGTCATAAAGATTTTGAAATCACTTTTAGGCTCATCCAATACGAAATCATGATCATGTCAACATCCTTTCATAACATCTCTACCGTAGCAAGCCATTTGTATCTGAAAATGACATCTCGTATGGAATTCACTCTAAAATGTTTGCTCATGATCCCGCTAAGTGACAATCAGCTTGCTCGTTGGAAAATTTCACTTCAAGACCTTGCTGTTCTAGCAACAGCTCCAGATGAATTTTAAACCAGCGGTGAAGAACTTAACGATCCAGGCTCGTATCATGTCATCAACAATCTAGTCTGAACGGCTCATTTATCCACATATGAAAAACAGGCCGCAGCTCACATAGGCTCTTTGAATGTAGTTACAACCTTTGCTGGAAGTTTGAAGAAAGCGTGTCTGTATGTTATACTGGAAGATCAAGGAGCAATACGTTACATGGGAACTCATGATTTTTCATTGAAACATAACATACAGTCTCTCTAGAGACTAACAAAAATTGCCATAGCTGACTGTATTTCAAATCATCCTGGCGGGGTATTGGGTTAAGTTTTCAACCAGCAATAATCACGTCTCAGCTGTACTTCACAGACTATGAAATTGCCTCTGCGAAAGAATGCAGAAAGTAACTACAACTTTACAGTGGACTTGGTGCAACATTCACGAAGAACACGGTGCCATTCAAATCCCTTCCTGAATGTACACTCCTGTCAGTACAACGATATGATGATCTTGCATGTGATTGGCTTGTTTACAACAAACCCCGCCTTTTCCGGGCAACAGTCATCATGGGTGGAGCCTTGTGAGAACCTACGATGTGAGACAAGTAACCCATTGCTACACTGGTTAGACTCATTCATTCCAGGGCCTTGTCCTTCATGTTTAGCTTCAACAATTGAGGCCAACATGTTGATATCAGGCTCAAATAAGCCTGTTAATTCTGATCCATAAAATCTGGTTTAGGACATTTTGAACGCAGATTGATCAGTACGTTTTTGGGGTCTAAACTTTCATTTAGCTTGATATATTATCTTGTGAAAGTGAAAATTACGTCAAAGGGTCATCAAGATTTTGAAATCACTTTTAGGCTCATCCAATACGAAATCATGATCATGTCAACATCCTTTCATAACATCTCTACCGTAGCAAGCCATTTGTATCTGAAAATGACATCTCGTATGGAATTCACTCTAAAATGTTTGCTCATGATCCCGCTAAGTGACAATCAGCTTGCTCGTTGGAAAATTTCACTTCAAGACCTTGCTGTTCTAGCAACAGCTCCAGATGAATTTTAAACCAGCGGTTAAGAACTTAACGATCCAGGCTCGTATCATGTCATCAACAATCTAGCCTGAGCGGCTCATTTATCCACATATGAAAAACAGGCCGCAGCTCACATAGGCTCTTTGAATGTAGTTACAAACTTTGCTAGAAGTTTGAAGAAAGCGTGTCTGTATGTTATACTGGAAGACCAAGGAGCAATACGTTACATGTGAACTCATGATTTTTCATTGAAACATAACATACAGTCTCTCTAGATACTAACAAAAATTGCCATAGCTGACTATATTTCAAGTCATCCTGGCAGGGTATTGGGTTAAGTTTTCAACCAGCAATAATCACATCTCAGCTGTACTTCACAGACTATGAAATTGCCTCTGCGAAAGAATGCAGAAAGTAACTACAACTTTACAGTGGACTTGGTGCAACATTCACGAAGCACACGGTGCCATTCAAATCCCTTCCTGAATGTACACTCCTGTCAGTACAACGATATGATGATCTTGCATGTGATTGGCTTGTTTACAACAAACCCCGCCTTTTCCGGGCAACAGTCATCATGGGTGGAGCCTTGTGAGAACCTACGATGTGAGACAAGTAACCCATTGCTACACTGGTTAGACTCATTCATTCCAGGGCCTTGTCCTTCATGTTTAGCTTCAACAATTGAGGCCAACATGTTGATATCAGGCTCAAATAAGCCTGTTAATTCTGATCCATAAAATCTGGTTTAGGACATTTTGAACGCAGATTGATCAGTACGTTTTTGGGGTCTAAACTTTCATTTAGCTTGATATATTATCTTGTGAAAGTGAAAATTACGTCAAAGGGTCATCAAGATTTTGAAATCACTTTTAGGCTCATCCAATACGAAATCATGATCATGTCAACATCCTTTCATAACATCTCTACCGTAGCAAGCCATTTGTATCTGAAAATGACATCTCGTATGGAATTCACTCTAAAATGTTTGCTCATGATCCCGCTAAGTGACAATCAGCTTGCTCGTTGGAAAATTTCACTTCAAGACCTTGCTGTTCTAGCAACAGCTCCAGATGAATTTTAAACCAGCGGTGAAGAACTTAACGATCCAGGCTCGTATCATGTCATCAACAATCTAGTCTGAGCGGCTCATTTATCCACATATGAAAAACAGGCCGCAGCTCACATAGGCTCTTTGAATGTAGTTACAACCTTTGCTTGAAGTTTGAAGAAAGCGTGTCTGTATGTTATACTGGAAGATCAAGGAGCAATACGTTACATGTGAACTCATGATTTTTTATTGAAACATAAAATACAGTCTCTCTAGAGACTAACAAAAATTGCCATAGCTGACTGTATTTCAAATCATCCTGACGGGGTATTGGGTTAAGTTTTCAACCAGCAATAATCACGTCTCAGCTGTACTTCACAGACTATGAAATTGCCTCTGCAAAAGAATGCAGAAAGTAACTACAACTTTACAGTGGACTTGGTGCAACATTCACGAAGCACACGGTGCCATTCAAATCCCTTCCTGAATGTACACTCCTGTCAGTACAACGATATGATGATCTTGCATGTGATTGGCTTGTTGACAACAAACCCCGCCTTTTCCGGGCAACAGTCATCATGGGTGGAGCCTTGTGAGAACCTTCGATGTGAGACAAGTAACCCATTGCTACACTGGTTAGACTCATTCATTCCAGGGCCTTGTCCTTCATGTTTAGCTTCAACAATTGAGGCCAACATGTTGATATCAGGCTCAAATAAGCCTGTTAATTCTGATCCATAAAATCTGGTTTAGGACATTTTGAACGCAGATTGATCAGTACGTTTTTGGGGTCTAAACTTTCATTTAGCTTGATATATTATCTTGTGAAAGTGAAAATTACGTCAAAGGGTCATAAAGATTTTGAAATCACTTTTAGGCTCATCCAATACGAAATCATGATCATGTCAACATCCTTTCATAACATCTCTACCGTAGCAAGCCATTTGTATCTGAAAATGACATCTCGTATGGAATTCACTCTAAAATGTTTGCTCATGATCCCGCTAAGTGACAATCAGCTTGCTCGTTGGAAAATTTCACTTCAAGACCTTGCTGTTCTAGCAACAGTTCCAGATGAATTTTAAACCAGCGGTTAAGAACTTAACGATCCAGGCTCGTATCATGTCATCAACAATCTAGCCTGAGCGGCTCATTTATCCACATATGAAAAACAGGCCGCAGCTCACATAGGCTCTTTGAATGTAGTTACAAACTTTGCTAGAAGTTTGAAGAAAGCGTGTCTGTATGTTATACTGGAAGACCAAGGAGCAATACGTTACATGTGAACTCATGATTTTTCATTGAAACATAACATACAGTCTCTCTAGATACTAACAAAAATTGCCATAGCTGACTATATTTCAAGTCATCCTGGCAGGGTATTGGGTTAAGTTTTCAACCAGCAATAATCACATCTCAGCTGTACTTCACAGACTATGAAATTGCCTCTGCGAAAGAATGCAGAAAGTAACTACAACTTTACAGTGGACTTGGTGCAACATTCACGAAGCACACGGTGCCATTCAAATCCCTTCCTGAATGTACACTCCTGTCAGTACAACGATATGATGATCTTGCATGTGATTGGCTTGTTTACAACAAACCCCGCCTTTTCCGGGCAACAGTCATCATGGGTGGAGCCTTGTGAGAACCTACGATGTGAGACAAGTAACCCATTGCTACACTGGTTAGACTCATTCATTCCAGGGCCTTGTCCTTCATGTTTAGCTTCAACAATTGAGGCCAACATGTTGATATCAGGCTCAAATAAGCCTGTTAATTCTGATCCATAAAATCTGGTTTAGGACATTTTGAACGCAGATTGATCAGTACGTTTTTGGGGTCTAAACTTTCATTTAGCTTGATATATTATCTTGTGAAAGTGAAAATTACGTCAAAGGGTCATCAAGATTTTGAAATCACTTTTAGGCTCATCCAATACGAAATCATGATCATGTCAACATCCTTTCATAACATCTCTACCGTAGCAAGCCATTTGTATCTGAAAATGACATCTCGTATGGAATTCACTCTAAAATGTTTGCTCATGATCCCGCTAAGTGACAATCAGCTTGCTCGTTGGAAAATTTCACTTCAAGACCTTGCTGTTCTAGCAACAGCTCCAGATGAATTTTAAACCAGCGGTGAAGAACTTAACGATCCAGGCTCGTATCATGTCATCAACAATCTAGTCTGAGCGGCTCATTTATCCACATATGAAAAACAGGCCGCAGCTCACATAGGCTCTTTGAATGTAGTTACAACCTTTGCTTGAAGTTTGAAGAAAGCGTGTCTGTATGTTATACTGGAAGATCAAGGAGCAATACGTTACATGTGAACTCATGATTTTTTATTGAAACATAAAATACAGTCTCTCTAGAGACTAACAAAAATTGCCATAGCTGACTGTATTTCAAATCATCCTGACGGGGTATTGGGTTAAGTTTTCAACCAGCAATAATCACGTCTCAGCTGTACTTCACAGACTATGAAATTGCCTCTGCAAAAGAATGCAGAAAGTAACTACAACTTTACAGTGGACTTGGTGCAACATTCACGAAGCACACGGTGCCATTCAAATCCCTTCCTGAATGTACACTCCTGTCAGTACAACGATATGATGATCTTGCATGTGATTGGCTTGTTGACAACAAACCCCGCCTTTTCCGGGCAACAGTCATCATGGGTGGAGCCTTGTGAGAACCTTCGATGTGAGACAAGTAACCCATTGCTACACTGGTTAGACTCATTCATTCCAGGGCCTTGTCCTTCATGTTTAGCTTCAACAATTGAGGCCAACATGTTGATATCAGGCTCAAATAAGCCTGTTAATTCTGATCCATAAAATCTGGTTTAGGACATTTTGAACGCAGATTGATCAGTACGTTTTTGGGGTCTAAACTTTCATTTAGCTTGATATATTATCTTGTGAAAGTGAAAATTACGTCAAAGGGTCATAAAGATTTTGAAATCACTTTTAGGCTCATCCAATACGAAATCATGATCATGTCAACATCCTTTCATAACATCTCTACCGTAGCAAGCCATTTGTATCTGAAAATGACATCTCGTATGGAATTCACTCTAAAATGTTTGCTCATGATCCCGCTAAGTGACAATCAGCTTGCTCGTTGGAAAATTTCACTTCAAGACCTTGCTGTTCTAGCAACAGTTCCAGATGAATTTTAAACCAGCGGTGAAGAACTTAACGATCCAGGCTCGTATCATGTCATCAACAATCTAGTCTGAACGGCTCATTTATCCACATATGAAAAACAGGCCGCAGCTCACATAGGCTCTTTGAATGTAGTTACAACCTTTGCTGGAAGTTTGAAGAAAGCGTGTCTATATGTTATACTGGAAGATCAAGGAGCAATACGTTACATGTGAACTCATGATTTTTCATTGAAACATAACATACAGTCTCTCTAGAGACTAACAAAAATTGCCATAGCTGACTGTATTTCCAATCATCCTGGCGGGGTATTGGGTTAAGTTTTCAACCAGCAATAATCACGTCTCAGCTGTACTTCACAGACTATGAAATTGCCTCTGCGAAAGAATGTGGAAAAGTAACTACAACTTTACAGTGGACTTGGTGCAACATTCACGAAGAACACGGTGCCATTCAAATCCCTTCCTGAATGTACACTCCTGTCAGTACAACGATATGATGATCTTGCATGTGATTGGCTTGTTTACAACAAACCCCGCCTTTTCCGGGCAACAGTCATCATGGGTGGAGCCTTGTGAGAACCTACGATGTGAGACAAGTAACCCATTGCTACACTGGTTAGACTCATTCATTCCAGGGCCTTGTCCTTCATGTTTAGCTTCAACAATTGAGGCCAACATGTTGATATCAGGCTCAAATAAGCCTGTTAATTCTGATCCATAAAATCTGGTTTAGGACATTTTGAACGCAGATTGATCAGTACGTTTTTGGGGTCTAAACTTTCATTTAGCTTGATATATTATCTTGTGAAAGTGAAAATTACGTCAAAGGGTCATCAAGATTTTGAAATCACTTTTAGGCTCATCCAATACGAAATCATGATCATGTCAACATCCTTTCATAACATCTCTACCGTAGCAAGCCATTTGTATCTGAAAATGACATCTCGTATGGAATTCACTCTAAAATGTTTGCTCATGATCCCGCTAAGTGACAATCAGCTTGCTCGTTGGAAAATTTCACTTCAAGACCTTGCTGTTCTAGCAACAGCTCCAGATGAATTTTAAACCAGCGGTGAAGAACTTAACGATCCAGGCTCGTATCATGTCATCAACAATCTAGTCTGAACGGCTCATTTATCCACATATGAAAAACAGGCCGCAGCTCACATAGGCTCTTTGAATGTAGTTACAACCTTTGCTGGAAGTTTGAAGAAAGCGTGTCTGTATGTTATACTGGAAGATCAAGGAGCAATACGTTACATGTGAACTCATGATTTTTCATTGAAACATAACATACAGTCTCTCTAGAGACTAACAAAAATTGCCATAGCTGACTGTATTTCAAATCATCCTGGCGGGGTATTGGGTTAAGTTTTCAACCAGCAATAATCACGTCTCAGCTGTACTTCACAGACTATGAAATTGCCTCTGCGAAAGAATGCAGAAAGTAACTACAACTTTACAGTGGACTTGGTGCAACATTCACGAAGAACACGGTGCCATTCAAATCCCTTCCTGAATGTACACTCCTGTCAGTACAACGATATGATGATCTTGCATGTGATTGGCTTGTTTACAACAAACCCCGCCTTTTCCGGGCAACAGTCATCATGGGTGGAGCCTTGTGAGAACCTACGATGTGAGACAAGTAACCCATTGCTACACTGGTTAGACTCATTCATTCCAGGGCCTTGTCCTTCATGTTTAGCTTCAACAATTGAGGCCAACATGTTGATATCAGGCTCAAATAAGCCTGTTAATTCTGATCCATAAAATCTGGTTTAGGACATTTTGAACGCAGATTGATCAGTACGTTTTTGGGGTCTAAACTTTCATTTAGCTTGATATATTATCTTGTGAAAGTGAAAATTACGTCAAAGGGTCATCAAGATTTTGAAATCACTTTTAGGCTCATCCAATACGAAATCATGATCATGTCAACATCCTTTCATAACATCTCTACCGTAGCAAGCCATTTGTATCTGAAAATGACATCTCGTATGGAATTCACTCTAAAATGTTTGCTCATGATCCCGCTAAGTGACAATCAGCTTGCTCGTTGGAAAATTTCACTTCAAGACCTTGCTGTTCTAGCAACAGCTCCAGATGAATTTTAAACCAGCGGTGAAGAACTTAACGATCCAGGCTCGTATCATGTCATCAACAATCTAGCCTGAGCGGCTCATTTATCCACATATGAAAAACAGGCCGCAGCTCACATAGGCTCTTTGAATGTAGTTACAAACTTTGCTGGAAGTTTGAAGAAAGCGTGTCTGTATGTTATACTGGAAGACCAAGGAGCAATACGTTACATGGGAACTCATGATTTTTCATTGAAACATAACATACAGTCTCTCTAGAGACTAACAAAAATTGCCATAGCTGACTGTATTTCAAATCGTCCTGGCGGGGTATTGGGTTAAGTTTTCAACCAGCAATAATCACGTCTCAGCTGTACTTCACAGACTATGAAATTGCCTCTGCGAAAGAATGCGGAAAAGTAACTACAACTTTACAGTGGACTTGGTGCAACATTCACGAAGAACACGGTGCCATTCAAATCCCTTCCTGAATGTACACTCCTGTCAGTACAACGATATGATGATCTTGCATGTGATTGGCTTGTTTACAACAAACCCCGCCTTTTCCGGGCAACAGTCATCATGGGTGGAGCCTTGTGAGAACCTACGATGTGAGACAAGTAACCCATTGCTACACTGGTTAGACTCATTCATTCCAGGGCCTTGTCCTTCATGTTTAGCTTCAACAATTGAGGCCAACATGTTGATATCAGGCTCAAATAAGCCTGTTAATTC
Organism: Trachinotus anak; assembly: GCF_046630095.1. NCBI lineage: Eukaryota > Metazoa > Chordata > Actinopteri > Carangiformes > Carangidae > Trachinotus > Trachinotus anak. The sequence continues at coordinate 5,789,069 of NW_027273884.1, forward strand.
TGATCCATAAAATCTGGTTTAGGACATTTTGAACGCAGATTGATCAGTACGTTTTTGGGGTCTAAACTTTCATTTAGCTTGATATATTATCTTGTGAAAGTGAAAATTACGTCAAAGGGTCATCAAGATTTTGAAATCACTTTTAGGCTCATCCAATACGAAATCATGATCATGTCAATATCCTTTCATAACATCTCTACCGTAGCAAGCCATTTGTATCTGAAAATGACATCTCGTATGGAATTCACTCTAAAATGTTTGCTCATGATCCCGCTAAGTGACAATCAGCTTGCTCGTTGGAAAATTTCACTTCAAGACCTTGCTGTTCTAGCAACAGCTCCAGATGAATTTTAAACCAGCGGTGAAGAACTTAACGATCCAGGCTCGTATCATGTCATCAACAATCTAGTCTGAGCGGCTCATTTATCCACATATGAAAAACAGGCCGCAGCTCACATAGGCTCTTTGAATGTAGTTACAACCTTTGCTGGAAGTTTGAAGAAAGCGTGTCTGTATGTTATACTGGAAGACCAAGGAGCAATACGTTACACGTGAACTCATGATTTTTCATTGAAACATAACATACAGTCTCTCTAGAGACTAACAAAAATTGCCATAGCTGACTGTATTTCAAATCGTCCTGGCGGGGTATTGGGTTAAGTTTTCAACCAGCAATAATCACGTCTCAGCTGAACTTCACAGACTATGAAATCGCCTCTGCGAAAGAATGCAGAAAGTAACTACAACTTTACAGTGGACTTGGTGCAACATTCACGAAGAACACGGTGCCATTCAAATCCCTTCCTGAATGTACACTCCTGTCAGTACAACGATATGATGATCTTGCATGTGATTGGCTTGTTTACAACAAACCCCGCCTTTTCCGGGCAACAGTCATCATGGGTGGAGCCTTGTGAGAACCTACGATGTGAGACAAGTAACCCATTGCTACACTGGTTAGACTCATTCATTCCAGGGCCTTGTCCTTCATGTTTAGCTTCAACAATTGAGGCCAACATGTTGATATCAGGCTCAAATAAGCCTGTTAATTCTGATCCATAAAATCTGGTTTAGGACATTTTGAACGCAGATTGATCAGTACGTTTTTGGGGTCTAAACTTTCATTTAGCTTGATATATTATCTTGTGAAAGTGAAAATTACGTCAAAGGGTCATCAAGATTTTGAAATCACTTTTAGGCTCATCCAATACGAAATCATGATCATGTCAATATCCTTTCATAACATCTCTACCGTAGCAAGCCATTTGTATCTGAAAATGACATCTCGTATGGAATTCACTCTAAAATGTTTGCTCATGATCCCGCTAAGTGACAATCAGCTTGCTCGTTGGAAAATTTCACTTCAAGACCTTGCTGTTCTAGCAACAGCTCCAGATGAATTTTAAACCAGCGGTGAAGAACTTAACGATCCAGGCTCGTATCATGTCATCAACAATCTAGCCTGAGCGGCTCATTTATCCACATATGAAAAACAGGCCGCAGCTCACATAGGCTCTTTGAATGTAGTTACAACCTTTGCTGGAAGTTTGAAGAAAGCGTGTCTGTATGTTATACTGGAAGACCAAGGAGCAATACGTTACATGGGAACTCATGATTTTTCATTGAAACATAACATACAGTCTCTCTAGAGACTAACAAAAATTGCCATAGCTGACTGTATTTCAAGTCATCCTGGCGGGGTATTGGGTTAAGTTTTCAACCAGCAATAATCACGTCTCAGCTGTACTTCACAGACTATGAAATTGCCTCTGCGAAAGAATGTGGAAAAGTAACTACAACTTTACAGTGGACTTGGTGCAACATTCACGAAGAACACGGTGCCATTCAAATCCCTTCCTGAATGTACACTCCTGTCAGTACAACGATATGATGATCTTGCATGTGATTGGCTTGTTTACAACAAACCCCGCCTTTTCCGGGCAACAGTCATCATGGGTGGAGCCTTGTGAGAACCTACGATGTGAGACAAGTAACCCATTGCTACACTGGTTAGACTCATTCATTCCAGGGCCTTGTCCTTCATGTTTAGCTTCAACAATTGAGGCCAACATGTTGATATCAGGCTCAAATAAGCCTGTTAATTCTGATCCATAAAATCTGGTTTAGGACATTTTGAACGCAGATTGATCAGTACGTTTTTGGGGTCTAAACTTTCATTTAGCTTGATATATTATCTTGTGAAAGTGAAAATTACGTCAAAGGGTCATCAAGATTTTGAAATCACTTTTAGGCTCATCCAATACGAAATCATGATCATGTCAACATCCTTTCATAACATCTCTACCGTAGCAAGCCATTTGTATCTGAAAATGACATCTCGTATGGAATTCACTCTAAAATGTTTGCTCATGATCCCGCTAAGTGACAATCAGCTTGCTCGTTGGAAAATTTCACTTCAAGACCTTGCTGTTCTAGCAACAGCTCCAGATGAATTTTAAACCAGCGGTGAAGAACTTAACGATCCAGGCTCGTATCATGTCATCAACAATCTAGCCTGAGCGGCTCATTTATCCACATATGAAAAACAGGCCGCAGCTCACATAGGCTCTTTGAATGTAGTTACAACCTTTGCTGGAAGTTTGAAGAAAGCGTGTCTGTATGTTATACTGGAAGACCAAGGAGCAATACGTTACATGGGAACTCATGATTTTTCATTGAAACATAACATACAGTCTCTCTAGAGACTAACAAAAATTGCCATAGCTGACTGTATTTCAAGTCATCCTGGTGGGGTATTGGGTTAAGTTTTCAACCAGCAATAATCACGTCTCAGCTGTACTTCACAGACTATGAAATTGCCTCTGCGAAAGAATGCAGAAAGTAACTACAACTTTACAGTGGACTTGGTGCAACATTCACGAAGAACACGGTGCCATTCAAATCCCTTCCTGAATGTACACTCCTGTCAGTACAACGATATGATGATCTTGCATGTGATTGGCTTGTTTACAACAAACCCCGCCTTTTCCGGGCAACAGTCATCATGGGTGGAGCCTTGTGAGAACCTACGATGTGAGACAAGTAACCCATTGCTACACTGGTTAGACTCATTCATTCCAGGGCCTTGTCCTTCATGTTTAGCTTCAACAATTGAGGCCAACATGTTGATATCAGGCTCAAATAAGCCTGTTAATTCTGATCCATAAAATCTGGTTTAGGACATTTTGAACGCAGATTGATCAGTACGTTTTTGGGGTCTAAACTTTCATTTAGCTTGATATATTATCTTGTGAAAGTGAAAATTACGTCAAAGGGTCATCAAGATTTTGAAATCACTTTTAGGCTCATCCAATACGAAATCATGATCATGTCAATATCCTTTCATAACATCTCTACCGTAGCAAGCCATTTGTATCTGAAAATGACATCTCGTATGGAATTCACTCTAAAATGTTTGCTCATGATCCCGCTAAGTGACAATCAGCTTGCTCGTTGGAAAATTTCACTTCAAGACCTTGCTGTTCTAGCAACAGCTCCAGATGAATTTTAAACCAGCGGTGAAGAACTTAACGATCCAGGCTCGTATCATGTCATCAACAATCTAGCCTGAGCGGCTCATTTATCCACATATGAAAAACAGGCCGCAGCTCACATAGGCTCTTTGAATGTAGTTACAAACTTTGCTGGAAGTTTGAAGAAAGCGTGTCTGTATGTTATACTGGAAGACCAAGGAGCAATACGTTACATGGGAACTCATGATTTTTCATTGAAACATAACATACAGTCTCTCTAGAGACTAACAAAAATTGCCATAGCTGACTGTATTTCAAGTCATTCTGGCGGGGTATTGGGTTAAGTTTTCAACCAGCAATAATCACGTCTCAGCTGTACTTCACAGACTATGAAATTGCCTCTGCGAAAGAATGCAGAAAGTAACTACAACTTTACAGTGGACTTGGTGCAACATTCACGAAGAACACGGTGCCATTCAAATCCCTTCCTGAATGTACACTCCTGTCAGTACAACGATATGATGATTTTGCATGTGATTGGCTTGTTTACAACAAACCCCGCCTTTTCCGGGCAACAGTCATCATGGGTGGAGCCTTGTGAGAACCTTCGATGTGAGACAAGTAACCCATTGCTACACTGGTTAGACTCATTCATTCCAGGGCCTTGTCCTTCATGTTTAGCTTCAACAATTGAGGCCAACATGTTGATATCAGGCTCAAATAAGCCTGTTAATTCTGATCCATAAAATCTGGTTTAGGACATTTTGAACGCAGATTGATCAGTACGTTTTTGGGGTCTAAACTTTCATTTAGCTTGATATATTATCTTGTGAAAGTGAAAATTACGTCAAAGGGTCATCAAGATTTTGAAATCACTTTTGGGCTCATCCAATACGAAATCATGATCATGTCAACATCCTTTCATAACATCTCTACCGTAGCAAGCCATTTGTATCTGAAAATGACATCTCGTATGGAATTCACTCTAAAATGTTTGCTCATGATCCCGCTAAGTGACAATCAGCTTGCCCGTTGGAAAATTTCACTTCAAGACCTTGCTGTTCTAGCAACAGCTCCAGATGAATTTTAAACCAGCGGTGAAGAACTTAACGATCCAGGCTCGTATCATGTCATCAACAATCTAGTCTGAACGGCTCATTTATCCACATATGAAAAACAGGCCGCAGCTCACATAGGCTCTTTGAATGTAGTTACAACCTTTGCTGGAAGTTTGAAGAAAGCGTGTCTGTATGTTATACTGGAAGATCAAGGAGCAATACGTTACACGTGAACTCATGATTTTTCATTGAAACATAACATACAGTCTCTCTAGAGACTAACAAAAATTGCCATAGGTGACTGTATTTCAAATCGTCCTGGCGGGGTATTGGGTTAAGTTTTCAACCAGCAATAATCACGTCTCAGCTGTACTTCACAGACTATGAAATTGCCTCTGCGAAAGAATGCAGAAAGTAACTACAACTTTACAGTGGACTTGGTGCAACATTCACGAAGCACACGGTGCCATTCAAATCCCTTCCTGAATGTACACTCCTGTCAGTACAACGATATGATGATCTTGCATGTGATTGGCTTGTTTACAACAAACCCCGCCTTTTCCGGGCAACAGTCATCATGGGTGGAGCCTTGTGAGAACCTTCGATGTGAGACAAGTAACCCATTGCTACACTGGTTAGACTCATTCATTCCAGGGCCTTGTCCTTCATGTTTAGCTTCAACAATTGAGGCCAACATGTTGATATCAGGCTCAAATAAGCCTGTTAATTCTGATCCATAAAATCTGGTTTAGGACATTTTGAACGCAGATTGATCAGTACGTTTTTGGGGTCTAAACTTTCATTTAGCTTGATATATTATCTTGTGAAAGTGAAAATTACGTCAAAGGGTCATCAAGATTTTGAAATCACTTTTAGGCTCATCCAATACGAAATCATGATCATGTCAACATCCTTTCATAACATCTCTACCGTAGCAAGCCATTTGTATCTGAAAATGACATCTCGTATGGAATTCACTCTAAAATGTTTGCTCATGATCCCGCTAAGTGACAATCAGCTTGCTCGTTGGAAAATTTCACTTCAAGACCTTGCTGTTCTAGCAACAGCTCCAGATGAATTTTAAACCAGCGGTGAAGAACTTAACGATCCAGGCTCGTATCATGTCATCAACAATCTAGTCTGAGCGGCTCATTTATCCACATATGAAAAACAGGCCGCAGCTCACATAGGCTCTTTGAATGTAGTTACAACCTTTGCTGGAAGTTTGAAGAAAGCGTGTCTGTATGTTATACTGGAAGATCAAGGAGCAATACGTTACATGTGAACTCATGATTTTTCATTGAAACATAACATACAGTCTCTCTAGAGACTAACAAAAATTGCCATAGCTGACTGTATTTCAAGTCATCCTGGCGGGGTATTGGGTTAAGTTTTCAACCAGCAATAATCACGTCTCAGCTGTACTTCACAGACTATGAAATTGCCTCTGCGAAAGAATGCAGAAAGTAACTACAACTTTACAGTGGACTTGGTGCAACATTCACGAAGCACACGGTGCCATTCAAATCCCTTCCTGAATGTACACTCCTGTCAGTACAACGATATGATGATCTTGCATGTGATTGGCTTGTTTACAACAAACCCCGCCTTTTCCGGGCAACAGTCATCATGGGTGGAGCCTTGTGAGAACCTACGATGTGAGACAAGTAACCCATTGCTACACTGGTTAGACTCATTCATTCCAGGGCCTTGTCCTTCATGTTTAGCTTCAACAATTGAGGCCAACATGTTGATATCAGGCTCAAATAAGCCTGTTAATTCTGATCCATAAAATCTGGTTTAGGACATTTTGAACGCAGATTGATCAGTACGTTTTTGGGGTCTAAACTTTCATTTAGCTTGATATATTATCTTGTGAAAGTGAAAATTACGTCAAAGGGTCATCAAGATTTTGAAATCACTTTTAGGCTCATCCAATACGAAATCATGATCATGTCAATATCCTTTCATAACATCTCTACCGTAGCAAGCCATTTGTATCTGAAAATGACATCTCGTATGGAATTCACTCTAAAATGTTTGCTCATGATCCCGCTAAGTGACAATCAGCTTGCTCGTTGGAAAATTTCACTTCAAGACCTTGCTGTTCTAGCAACAGCTCCAGATGAATTTTAAACCAGCGGTGAAGAACTTAACGATCCAGGCTCGTATCATGTCATCAACAATCTAGTCTGAGCGGCTCATTTATCCACATATGAAAAACAGGCCGCAGCTCACATAGGCTCTTTGAATGTAGTTACAACCTTTGCTTGAAGTTTGAAGAAAGCGTGTCTGTATGTTATACTGGAAGATCAAGGAGCAATACGTTACATGTGAACTCATGATTTTTCATTGAAACATAAAATACAGTCTCTCTAGAGACTAACAAAAATTGCCATAGCTGACTGTATTTCAAATCATCCTGGCGGGGTATTGGGTTAAGTTTTCAACCAGCAATAATCACGTCTCAGCTGTACTTCACAGACTATGAAATTGCCTCTGCGAAAGAATGCAGAAAGTAACTACAACTTTACAGTGGACTTGGTGCAACATTCACGAAGCACACGGTGCCATTCAAATCCCTTCCTGAATGTACACTCCTGTCAGTACAACGATATGATGATCTTGCATGTGATTGGCTTGTTGACAACAAACCCCGCCTTTTCCGGGCAACAGTCATCATGGGTGGAGCCTTGTGAGAACCTTCGATGTGAGACAAGTAACCCATTGCTACACTGGTTAGACTCATTCATTCCAGGGCCTTGTCCTTCATGTTTAGCTTCAACAATTGAGGCCAACATGTTGATATCAGGCTCAAATAAGCCTGTTAATTCTGATCCATAAAATCTGGTTTAGGACATTTTGAACGCAGATTGATCAGTACGTTTTTGGGGTCTAAACTTTCATTTAGCTTGATATATTATCTTGTGAAAGTGAAAATTACGTCAAAGGGTCATAAAGATTTTGAAATCACTTTTAGGCTCATCCAATACGAAATCATGATCATGTCAACATCCTTTCATAACATCTCTACCGTAGCAAGCCATTTGTATCTGAAAATGACATCTCGTATGGAATTCACTCTAAAATGTTTGCTCATGATCCCGCTAAGTGACAATCAGCTTGCTCGTTGGAAAATTTCACTTCAAGACCTTGCTGTTCTAGCAACAGCTCCAGATGAATTTTAAACCAGCGGTGAAGAACTTAACGATCCAGGCTCGTATCATGTCATCAACAATCTAGTCTGAGCGGCTCATTTATCCACATATGAAAAACAGGCCGCAGCTCACATAGGCTCTTTGAATGTAGTTACAACCTTTGCTGGAAGTTTGAAGAAAGCGTGTCTGTATGTTATACTGGAAGACCAAGGAGCAATACGTTACATGGGAACTCATGATTTTTCATTGAAACATAACATACAGTCTCTCTAGAGACTAACAAAAATTGCCATAGCTGACTGTATTTCAAGTCATCCTGGCGGGGTATTGGGTTAAGTTTTCAACCAGCAATAATCACGTCTCAGCTGTACTTCACAGACTATGAAATTGCCTCTGCGAAAGAATGCAGAAAGTAACTACAACTTTACAGTGGACTTGGTGCAACATTCACGAAGAACACGGTGCCATTCAAATCCCTTCCTGAATGTACACTCCTGTCAGTACAACGATATGATGATCTTGCATGTGATTGGCTTGTTTACAACAAACCCCGCCTTTTCCGGGCAACAGTCATCATGGGTGGAGCCTTGTGAGAACCTACGATGTGAGACAAGTAACCCATTGCTACACTGGTTAGACTCATTCATTCCAGGGCCTTGTCCTTCATGTTTAGCTTCAACAATTGAGGCCAACATGTTGATATCAGGCTCAAATAAGCCTGTTAATTCTGATCCATAAAATCTGGTTTAGGACATTTTGAACACAGATTGATCAGTACGTTTTTGGGGTCTAAACTTTCATTTAGCTTGATATATTATCTTGTGAAAGTGAAAATTACGTCAAAGGGTCATCAAGATTTTGAAATCACTTTTAGGCTCATCCAATACGAAATCATGATCATGTCAACATCCTTTCATAACATCTCTACCGTAGCAAGCCATTTGTATCTGAAAATGACATCTCGTATGGAATTCACTTTAAAATGTTTGCTCATGATCCCGCTAAGTGACAATCAGCTTGCTCGTTGGAAAATTTCACTTCAAGACCTTGCTGTTCTAGCAACAGTTCCAGATGAATTTTAAACCAGCGGTGAAGAACTTAATGATACAGGTTGATTCAGGCAGGGTATTGGGTCAATTACATCTTAGCTCAATTACACAGACTATTCAATTTTCTATGCACAATATTATAGCTCTTAACTACAACTTTAAAATTGACCTAATGCAACGTTCACAACACACATGGTGCAATTCAAGTCCTTTCCTCAATTTACAGTTATGTCACTTCAATTTTATTTTGATGTTGTATGTGATTGGCTTGTAAACAACAAATCCTGCCCTATCTGGGAAACAGTCTTCATGTGTGAAGGCTTTTGATCACCTCATATGTGAGATAACTAACTAATTACTACATTTTTTAGGCCCTGTTCAGATCTGATATCAGCATCTTTCCTGAGAGATCAGAAGTGGACAGTTGTAAGTACAGGTGTGAACTCACCCAGGGCACATTCAGCATGCAATTGAGATCCATTCACTCAGACCACATTCGGAGGTGGTCTGGACCACATTCGGCCACATTCTTTTTGCAGTTTGAACGCAAATGGGTCTTGGTCATATTGAAGGACCGTCTACTCTACTGATGTCCTCTGCCACAGTTTTATGAGTCCTGTCACAGGTTCATAATAAACAGAAAATATTTTACTATTTCTAATGGATAAAACCTTATTTCACTATTGATCTGTGACCAACACATATCTATAGTTTGCTGCTCAACCTTTCATTACCGCTACTCTCTTGCTCACTCTCTCTCACTTACACACGCACACACGGATGCGCAGAAGCACATTGACAACAGACTGTCTGATTGGCTAAAAGCACCACTGCATACCTGTTTATTTGTATATGAAGATGGACATGTGGAGACACATTTTAAAGACAGGTGTGAGAAGATGTATTTACAGTAGAGCTGATCATCACTCAGGACACAATACCAAGTCTGAACAGGGTCTTAGACTCATTCAATCCAGGGCCTTATTCTTCATGTATAGCTTCTATAATTGTGGCTAACATGTTGATATCAGGATCAATCACATCACAAGTGCTGTTGGACTGCAATGAACTGTGCCACCAAAAACCTAACTCTCTGCTTCTTGAGAGTGAGATGATTTTAATCTTCAAATCCCACTGTACCCTCAAAGGATTGATTCGTGTGGAGCCTCATGGTGCAAAAACCTTTTTTGGAGGACTGTGTGCCTGTGGATGTAGACTGTGTGGTCCACATTCCTGCCTTCGTCTCCAAGAAAGCACAGCTGTCTGAGCCAGAAGTCAGGGAGATGCAGTCAATTGCAAGACAGAGTCCATATGGCGCATGGAGCACAAGATATTCAGTGCAGTGATCTCTCTCTCACTCACAGACAGCATCAATCAACTTTGCACAGCAGCATGATTCTTGGTTAACTACCAAAATGGGTCCTTGGTGAAAGCCTGGGCAAACAAGTCCTAACACTGTACAGACACACCCTCACCTACTGCCAAGATACAAGAAAGAGTTCTTAAGAGATCCAAACTCCAGCAACACTTGTAATATAGTAAAACTTTGTTAGACATAACAGATTTTGAAATTTCATTTAAGTCCACAACGGTCCAGTGTAATGTGTAACCTGAATGTTAATTGTTGGGAAATATATACTTGAATGCAATCACAATCAACTGAAAAAAATAAATCAAACTATGAACAAATGAATATAAATTCATTTCCTCAGCAATGTGACTTGTCAGTTACTGGTGCATAAAGAGATACTTTGGCAGACACATATTAAAGGAAAATAAATGACACATCTGTTTCAGGGTGTTTAACACATTGTGTCTCCGTAAATGACAAACATGTCATCATGGGCACAGATAACAAAATCACACCAATCCATGCCTGTAAGCAGCAACTGCCCATGCACCTGCTAATAATAAGGATGGCTCCCCTTTAATTTGTAGGTGCCATGGTCAACTCTGGGGTACCTACAGTCAGTATAGTTTAGGGCATTTGGACATTTCATTTTAACTAAACCAAATGACCAACTGATCTCTCAAGTGGGTCATAGACCAGCCCATCAGGTGACACACCCAGCCAAGGTTAATCTGGATGAATCACTAGTCCACTGTTTTTTTTTTTGGTAGTTTCACATTCCTTGAATGCACCTGTCTTCAGATCCAAACCTCTCTTCATGAGTGGGGTTTTCTGATTAACTTGGTTTTCTGTCATTGCTTACCTCCCTGAAAGTTGAAGCTGTCACCCTCTTCTTCTACAGTGAATGCCACTCATGTGCCACACTTTTGTATCTCATTGTTTCCTCAATTTTGTGTGACTGACAAAGTCACAGATAGTGATTTCAGATGCAGCTGTTCTTGGTTTGTTAGTCTTTTCGCTTTAATTGGTAGCCCTCTAGTGGAATTTTTGGGAATGTGGGTGCATCTTTGTGGATGGCAACACTGTGAGATGTCAGGTGTGGAAGATATGAGAAAATGCTACCAGACTGTACTTTACCAAAGATGGGGACACAAGTTGTTTGTCAGGAAATGACATATTAGCAGAGTCTGGTTTGAAGCAAGCATAGGGAGCTTTAGGGTCAAGGGTTGCCAGATCTGAAAGGTCACCCCTGTAGCCTCTGTATAATCTAAATCTGCAAAGACATTATGAGGCAATAACTATTTATGAAATACAGTGTGGTCTAGTGTGCTTGGTTATACTGACTTTGCATGCCAAGTTCCACTTGCTCAAGTAGCACCTGGTTTTGGCCTCACCACCACCGCTACCTCACTCCATGTGTAATTAGATGGTATTAATACAGAGATTACAGTAATAAAACTTCATGCCAGATACTTAAATAATACAAACCATTGTTTGGGGTTTATGTAATTTTTGTTCTGTCTCAGTGCTAGACAGTACAGGAGGGACAACCAACATGCCACTGCCAGAGGAATGGGATGTCTCTTACAGCAGAGCCATCAACTGGTTGCAAACCCAACTTCGAGCCACACAGTTAACCAGCACAAATGGATCTGAATCACGTAAAGTTATCTGAAACAAACACAAAAAAATCCTGTAAATGAAATTCATAAAGTGCATCTGCTATTTAACAAGAAAACTTGAAAGATGACAGGGCAGTTATTCATGGAACAAAGGCAGTTTAAAAGATAGCTGAGTATGCTGAAATGTCACAGTTTCTGCATTTGCAAACCATCATATCTTGGGTAAAATATAATTTCATCAAAATGTATATCTTATAAATATGATGCTCACTCAGTTTGCTATTTTATTACAGTTTTGAAGACTAAAAACCATTATAGCTTCCACATTCAGCTATCCTGTCACAGCATTAACACTGTTTCTGCTGAAATTTTGTTTTAGCATTATTGATGTCCCTGATATAGGAAGCCCCGACCCCAGATCATGGAAAGAATAGCCGAGCATGGCCCAGCTAGCTGATGATAGCTAGCATTAGCGACTTTCATAATTGCAGAGATGGGAAGACACATAAAACTTGAAACCTTTTGTAAGTTTGCTCTCTGGCATTTTACTGCACATCTGGACAATTATCTGCACATTGTTGATATTTACTTTCAGCAATTCCAGCAAACAGCAAGCATTCTATTATTTTGATGTCTTCCTCTGCTATAAGTGCGGACACAGCCTTATGTCAAACCGAAGTGTTGTGTGCATAGAACAGTTGATTGAAAGCTTGGCCCTTCAAATAGTAAAAGTAATATGGTAAAAGCAAAAACAATAAAGTAAAAGCAATTAAGCAATAGGTAAAAGCAAAAGCAATGAGGTAAAAGCAAAAATAACAGGTACATGCAAAAGCAATAGGTAAGTACTTTCTACTGTTTTATTCAATCCTATTTATATTTCTACATTTATTTTCTTATTCTTTTACAGATTTATTCTTTTTTATGGCTTTTTCATTTAAATAGAAATATAACATATTCAATGATAGTGGTACATTGAGGTGTTTCATTGACCTTGGTAAAGAAAAGTGTAAAGGGCAAAGACACTTTAAAATTCTTTTTTTTTTGACAGTAAGAGACACAGGTTAATTTACTGTTCGCCCTTTTCATTTGAAGTATAATAGCTTTAAAGACAGCTGTAATGCTTGTTCAGATAATTTGTCATGGTTATTCACAAGGTGCCAGCAGGTGGCAGTGCAAGCTAATTTTAATCACTAACTCCTAAAGTGCTGTTATAGTTAACTGTTTGAAAGACACTGAATTTATATGTCAAAGATGTGTTAAATATCAAATACTTTATTTGAATCCTGTTCTTAATCCTGTTCTTGCTAAAGTGTACACTTGTTGACATTTTTTTGTAATCCTAAATTTTTTTTCCTTGCTTCTTTTTTTTATGAAGATGTGTACTGTGTGTAGATAAGTGGTTCCTTACGTTTTTGGCCTCTGACTCCTGAATATGGATCAATGTCTTTACAGGTCTAATAGTATCCTCTAATCCCGGGTTGGCTTTTGTGACATGAGTTATGAACAGGTAAACCAAAACTAAATTTTTCAATTTTCCATTTCAAACTGTTTCATTTGAAGAATTGTAAGAGACCCGTAAAGATCTTTGATGAGAGTTTTTTGTTTACGCTTTTTCTTTCTTATCTCTTCAAGGGACCCTTTCAGTAATCTCAAGCTCCAGGTTCAGTAAACTACAAACTTAGTAGCATTATGATAATACAATATGTGGAGGTGCAATCCAATGATGTGTAGTCTGTGATGAACACAATATTTTTAGGTTCAACCTCCACCACACACATACAGTTGACATAGGTCTGACCTTGAATCATCACTGTTTGATGGCTCATACTCCAGCTTTTCCAGGAAGGAAAAAATGTTAAGTAGGACATTTCTTTTCTTCCTACTCTCTCCATTTTAACCACTCACTACAGAAGAGTGATGCATTTCCTCAGACTAGCACACAGACGAGCACACGGATGAGCACACACGCACACACACACACACACACATACCAGGTACAACAGTTAACCCAGACCGCAAACATGGCAAATATGGAAGTAATTATCTAGAGGCCACAGGGATTGACTGTTTGGTGAAGTCCCCTGAACATATACACATACTATAGCTATACTTAAAGGGTGCAACAAACTCACTCTCTCTTTCTCACACACACACGCATGCACACACACGCATGCACACACAAACATACCATGGTAGTATGCATGGGGAAATTCTGGCACTGTCCAGAAAGTTATATCACTGCTGTTGTACATCCACCCTCCCAAGTGTTCATCATTCTCGTCTCTAGACTTCTGACTGATCAAAGAGCTGCTTGCTCAAAACAGAACATCACAATCCAACTACTTGAACCATTCATATCCAATATACACTCAGTGAGTACTTTAATAGGAACACAATCCTAACATTGGCTAGTTCCTCCCTTTGCTCTCAAACAGCCTCAGTTCTTCATGTCATGGATTCCACAAGATGTTGATAACTTTCCTCTGAGACTCCATATGATGCTCCATGTTGACATGACTGCATCACATCATTTCTGCAGATTTGTAAACTGCACATTCATGCTGCCAATCTTCAGTTCTGCCACATTCCAAAGGTGTTCTACTGGATTCAGATCTGGAGACTGGGGAAGCCACTGAAGTTCACTGAACTCACTGTCACATTAATCAAACCAATTTGAGATGACTTTTGCTTTGAGACATGGAGCATTATCCGTCTGGAAGTAGCCATTAGAAGATGAGAAACTGTGGCCATAAAGGGATGCAAATGGTCAGCAGCAATACTCAGACTGTGGCATTCAAACCATGATTGACTGGGATTAAGGGCCCAAATTGCATCAAGAAAATTCAAGAAAAATTGCCAAATTTTGACCCTACCATCAGCTGGTTTAGCAGAAATCAAGATTCATCAGACCATCCATCCATCTAGCCATCTATCCGAGGTCAGGTCGCGGTGGCAGCAGGCTATGCAGGGAATTCCAGACATCCCCTATTCCAGCAATGCTTACCAGCTCCTCCTGGGGCATCCCAAGGTGTTCCCAGGCAAGATGGATAGATGGGATATAATCCCTCCAGCGAGTTCTGGGTCTGCCAGAGGGCCTCTTCCCAGTTGGACATGCCAGGAAAACCCCCAAAGTAAGGTGCCCAGGAGGCAACCTTACCAGATGCCTGAACCACCTCAACTGGCTCCTTTTGATGTGACGGAGCAGTGACTCTACTCTGAGCTCCTTTCCAGATGTCTGAGCTCCTCACCTCTCTCTAAGGCTGAGCCCAGCCACCCTACAGAGGAAGCCCATTTCAGCCACTTGTGTCTGCAATCTGTTTTTTCAGTCACTACCCAGAGCTCATGACCATAGGTGAGATTTGGAATGAAGATTGACTGGTAAATCGAGAGCTTTGCCTTCTGGCTCAGCTCCCTCTTCACCACAACAGTCTGGTTGTTGTGGTCACCGATCCACCTGTTGATCTCCTGCTCCATCTTATCCCCCTCTGAGAATCGCCACCTAAATGTGCTGGATGGGTTTGTGTGTCCTGGTGAGCTCTGTTGTCAGGGGCAATAGCCCCTGCTAGGGTCTCCCAAGGCAAATTGGTCCCAAAGAAGGGGCCAAACCAAGAGCGATTCACAAAACCCTTAATGAAGATGCTATGTAAGAGCTGTAGCACCTCGCCCGATAGGTGGCAAGCAGCTGGTGGCTGGCCGAAAAAGCAACTTGGAGCTACTGCCCTGTGAAGCCATCACCTGCTGGGATAGAATTTGGGGTCAGGTGCGATGCCAACCGGGTGGTGGACGCAGGAAGGGTAGACTTAGGCATGCTGATTTGTGGTACTGTAGCCTGGTCCTAGTGACATGGAATGTCATCGGACTATGCTACATTTTTCCAGTCTTTATTCTGTCCAGTGTTGGTGTGTCTGAGCCCACTGAGGCCTCAGGTTTCTGTTCTTGGCTGACAGGAGTGGAACCTGACATGGTCTTCTGCTGTTGTAGTCCAGCCACCTCAAGGTTGGACCTGTTAATGCTTTTCTGCTCACCACAGTTGTAAAGAGTAGTTATCTGAGTGACCATAGACTTTCTGTCAGCTCCAACCAGTCTGTCCATTCTCCTCTGATGTCTCTCATCAACGAGGTGTTTCTTTCCACAGAGCTGCTGCACACTGGATGATTTTGGTTTTAGCTCCATTCTGAGACTGTTGTTTTTCTCAGAAATTCTCAGACCAACTCGTATGGCACCAACTATCATACCACAGTCAAAGTCACTGAGATCACATTTTTCCCCATTCTGATGTTTGATGTGAACATTAACGGAAACACCTGACCTGTATCTGCAGCATTTTATACACTGCACTGCTACCATGTGATTGACTGACTGGATAATGGCAATATCCTAATTGTGTCCACACCACGTGAACATGTCACTGCACTCCAAAGGAATGGTGTATTTTGTTTATTCAGATATGAAAGTTGACTTATCAACTTTCTGTTGTGTTCCCTGTTTTATTTTGAAGTACTCAAATGTCTTGTCGTTTCAGTTCTTTGATCATCCCCACCTGCTTCCAATTACTCACCTGCACCTCATTTTGCTATCAACCAATTGTATATACATCCCTGGTTTCTCTATTTGTCTGCCAGATTGTCTTGTTCATCTTTGTGTGTTTATCACTTTTCAGCATTTTCCCTAGTGTTAGTCTCTGGCTTTACTCCCTGCTTGGATTTGTTAGTTTGATTTGATCTGATTACCTTTGTATGACTCCCTGGCATTCCAGTAAAAGACTGCCCTTTTGAACTTGACATTGTGTTTGAGTCTGTGATCTGCCAGGAAATGTTAGAGAGAGAGAGACTCTATGCAGTGAGATGACTCATCATATTTTCAGAAAAAAAGCATGTCTATGTGGCATCAAAATTGTGTCCGAAGTGACCTGATAATAATCGAACTGATGTTAATGAGGGAACCGTTAAAAGCAGTTTGAAGATTTGTGCTTGAGAAACATATACACACATGCAGGTACACACACATGTTCTCAGTCAATAAAGGAAGTGAGGAGGAACTTTCATTTGAAAAAGAAACAGTCTCAACATCTGGAAGCTCTTTCACCCCTTGACCCCATTCCCTGCTCCATTCCTTCTCCCTGCCTTCTCCACCTCACCCCAGGTCTTCTAGATCTGTGTCTGGAAGGAGTTAAGTGTATACACCAGCATATGTGTATGTGCTGATGTGTGTAGGTATGCTCAGATGTGTACATGCAAATGAACACACAGACACACACAAAATAGCTCAGCACCCACATGGGCAAACTTTGGGCCGCAGTTTTGTCAAACCATGTTGGAGTTTTCTTCACAAAGTATGCAAAATATTTAACTGATGTTTACACTAAGTTTTTTTTGTCTTGGTATTGATCCTATCTTATATATTTTAAACAAATATCGTGACAGATATTTTTTCCTATCTGTTTATGGATACAGCTGTTATACGCTTCTTTACAGGACTGGCGTAGAGAGGTCCAGGTTCTGTCTGTGCACAATAACAGAGTCCAGAGTTCTTGAACAGGTAATAATGTTAATCTAAAATCTTTCTGCAATTTTACATATTTTTCAAGATATCTTCTTTAGTTGACTTGAACATTATCTACGGGATAGAAAGGAATGTCCTATTTGTTGTGGCTGTTTTCCGTCAGATGAGGTTGCTCTACATGCAAGCCTGTGCCTATATTACATTTTATTTCACAAAGGTTCAGTATTCCCCCTACATATTGTCTTCATTAAAGCTTTAATTTGATAAATTTAGCACCATAGTCATGCTTTTTTAAGGGCAACCCAGTAGTTGAATGGCTAGAGCATACATACGATGTGGGGACTAGTGCTCTGAGCAGGCAGGTACCCGGTGTGACTCCTGGCCGAGCAGATTCTTTCCTGCACATCATTCCCCTACTTGCTGTCACTCTCCACTATCCTATAAATAAAGGCTTATAAGTGCCCAAAAATAACTTACCATGTTATTTCCAATTATACAATTAGCTTAATGAGGCACTATAAATCCCTCTAAGGAGTAAATACGAATATAAATGTTTTTGGTGCAATGGACGGGAAACCTGTCCCCTGTTTCCCTGTTTTTTTATTTTGTACTTGCTAGAATAGGCTCCAGTTCCCCTTTTAAGGTCACTAGTTATTCAGTGCTCAACAAGGGTGACAGATACAAATTAAGGTTCAAATTAAACTCAAAAGTAGAATGCAAAAATAAGTAAATCAATGTCATTCAACATTTTTTCCGGTGAGCTGAAACCTAAATATTGATACATTTTACTGACAAATTGAATGTTTTAATGTTGGATCATTCTAAGTCTACAGGACGTTTTTAACTACAGTTCCAACCTCTCTCCCAATTGTGACCCTAAGAGTAGTGCACTACATGAGGATGGCATACCTAAGGCTGATATAGCTTTTTTTTTGGGGGGGGGGGGGGGGGGGGGGGGGTTCTTGTATTTTTTCATTCATTCATCTGCACAGTACATTTGTCAGGGTAAATTTTAATCACATTTAATACAATTTTACTCTGAAAAAGATAATATTTGGTCCCAGTCCAAACAGTAAATTTTACTCTCTCTATTTAGTGTTTATATATAACTCTACATGATGACCTTATGTAGTATAACATGAAAAGAACTCTACAGACATTTCACTTAATATAGAGTAATATTTCCTTCAATATAGAGCTTTATTTCACTCAATATAGAGTAGCATTTCACTTAATATAGAGTGTTATTTCACTCAATATAAATATAGTTTTGATTTCGCTCAACAGAGTAGTATTTCACTCAACACAGAGTTTTATTTCACTGAATATAGTTTTATTCATTGTACTCTCAGATTGATTTCACCATAGTTTTTAACAAAAAAAAAAAGAAAATAAAATCCATTAAAAATCAACTTACTGTGGGCGGCTATCTTTAAACTCAACAAATCAGCAATCAGTATTTAACAAAGCACACTTTATTTTTAGAATGTAATATGTGCAATACATCAGACCACAGATAACCTATCGTGTTCTGCGATTCAGTGTTTCAGAGAGATAGGAATACCCTTTGAGAACACTGGAGAAAAAAATGTTTACTATTTGAAGCAACAGCAGTAGCAAATACAAGTGTCAGTGACTTGAAGGTCCTACACACACACACACACACACACACACACACACATACTCTTACTTACTTGTATGTATGACATCCAAAACAAAAGTATTGCTGTGTAAAGGTCGCCTTCTGCAAAAGGAGGCATGTTGCATTGAACTGTGTCAAGCCAAAAATTTTCATTTGGTGCATTGGTATGATTATATTATACCATACCCATGCTCACTTGTCATATGTGCAACCAATATCTTGACCAATATCTTGACCAATATCTTGACCATATTACGTCTTCTGCTATCTTTTTGCACGCACATACTCATTTATGATCCTCTCTCCTCAAGGTTTGTTCTTCAGAATGTCTTCAATCGTCTTAGTGGGAGCAATGAAAAAATAAACAGACTGAATTGTTTAAGATAGTAGTAAAATATCAAGTATTGTATAATACACCGTGGTCCATATCACAACTTTCATTCATCTGTCATTTATCACTCCACTCAGTCAAGTTTGGCACTTTTTTTAAACCTTCTGAAAGGGTGTAAGGAAATCTGTAGCGCTTACCTGAGCTAGACAAGTAGACTCAGCTCTCTTTCTTTTTGCAGGACTGTGCTGCAATGTGATGGTGTCATCAGAGTCCCCCTCATTATCTCCACTGGAGCTTGCAAAGGAGCTGTTTGTAGAGGAGCCCTGTGAATCATGTTGACATTTAACTGGTGGGATTAACACCATATATCACTATAACACAATTTAAATGGAAACATTTAAGCAGACTTTTTGTTGATGACAAATGGAATGCGAAAATGGATTTGGCCCACATTTCAAGAAGGGGTGGGAGAGAGGAACACAGGAAAAAAAAGATAATTTAAAAATGTTAAAATGAGACTCAGCAGATGTATTTACTTTTCTCACATATTCAGTTGTTAGGCTAGCCAGGACTGTATGGATGAATATGGGGCTCTAAGATAATAAGCAACTCACTGGGATCTTGGCCCTTAAACAAAACTCCAGCACACCAATGTCTTGTTTCTTTAGAAGAAACTCAAACTCAACTTCAGTCTTCAATTCATCATAGACTTTTAAGTCCAAGGTTGGAATGTTAAATTTTTTGACAACTGTGAAGACAAAACAAGATTGCACAATGTTATTGATTAATCTGTTTGTAGAGAAAAAAAACAGAACAAGACAAAAATCACATATCACATAACCATCCTGAAGAGAATGAACACAGAGAACAGCTGATGTTTATACAGATAAGATTAATTAAAATTAGAAGGTCAAATTGTTTAAGTGGGATGTCACAGTTTCTGTACGTTTCTCAGATCAAGGTTACTTGAAGAGCTGTCTTCCACAGATGCATTATTTTCAATATTTGTACTGCAAATTCCATATTACTATTCATAGAGTCCTTTGCTAGTATATTCATATTAAATGGTCAACAAGATTGAATTGGTTGATTTATCATAACAAGGTCTTACATCTTCTGCTCAACTTGCCAATCATAATGGGATAGATAAATAAAGGATTTGAATGATGGCCAGAGAGTATCTAAGGGGCTGTTTTGAGTGCACAGATTGGAATGTACTGTTGGAGTCACAGGAAAATGATAACAGCAAGGACAGGGATCTTGATAGAATGGTTGCATGCACTGTAAGATGCAGCCATCTTAGACAACACCAACCACCCTCTCCACAACATCCTTGCAGGCCAGAGAAGCAGCTACAGCAGCAGCCAACATCTCATCTCACTGCGCTGCAGGACTGAGAGGTTCAGGAAATCCTTTGTTCTCACTGCCATCAGACTGCTATCTATCTATCTATCTATCTATCTATCTATCTATCTATCTATCTATCTATCTATCTATCTAATGTGATCTTTTTCTTTGTGAATATGAAGTACAATGTAAGTTAATATGGTCCATAGGCAAGTAGACAACTAACAGTTAATATGCTGTATCAGGGTGTCTCATTTGTTTTAAAGGTCTTTGCTTATTTGTAACACCCTATACAGCACTGCACATTTTAACATTCAAAATCAAACAAGTTCTTACTCTTCAATCAATGTATTTGTCATTCATTGAAAGGGCACGACAGAGCTGTTTTACTTGAGCATG